>NC_071991.2:58820530-59123560 GCF_028885655.2 Pongo abelii
TATTTTAGCCATTGTGATAGGTGTGTTTTTTAAAATTTTCCATCATAGCTTAGTTTGAATCTTTGTAGCACAGTAAAGATGAGTAGGTGTTAACTGTAAAAATATTTACTTAGATTACAGAAAGATCACAAAAGACGAAAGCTAATAAAGCAGAATGTCTAGGTGTTAAGTGAATACTAATTTTTCATAGCTTTGATGAGAATTTTCTATCATAAAAATGTAAACTTGTCTCAGTTTGTTCTTCTTTCTTTGGACTTTTTTTTTCCTATTTCAAAGTAGTGTTTTACATGTTCATGTATTTACACTGGAGACTCATTCATTCACTTAAAATACATTGTGCAACAACAATGCGCTAGGTGCTTTTCCATACAACTAATGATTATAGAATTTACCAGTGTGGGCTGGGCGTGGTGGCTCATGCCTGTAATCCCAGCACTTTGGGAGGCCAAGGCAGGCGGATTACCTGAGGTCAGGAGTTTGAGACCAGCCTGGCCAACATGGTGAAACCCCATCTGTGCTAAAAATACAAAAATTAGCCAGGTGTGGTGGCACACACTTATAATCCCAGCTACTTGGGAGGGTGAGGCAGGAGAATTGCTTGAGTCTGGGAGGCGGAGGTTGCAGTGAGCCGAGATCATGCCAATGCACTCCAGCCTGGCTGACAGACCAGTCTCCAAAAAAAAAAAAAGCATTTACCAGTGTGTTAATCACCAGAGTGCTATTCAGGACCCCCATATAACAATCTCACAACTAAAATCTAGCACATTTCTATACTATGTTCTTTATAAATAACAAAATAGAAGGGCAAAAGGAATATATCAAGCAACCGTCCTTTATTTCCTAATAACAGCTGTAACAAATAACTTAAGAGACATATGACAAGGGATATTACTTGCCACTCTACAGCATGGAGTATGTTTAAATACCATCCTCTGGTGGTATTGAATGATGATTTTTTGAAAAGCTTTTATTACTTCAGGATAAACAACTGTGAATGAGATTTAGCTAGACCTGCCTTTTACATGACTTATAATAGCTCACAATGTTGCAAGTTTCTTTACACAAGTAGTATCCCAAATCAGCGAGTTACCTTTTCATATCTTGTAACACATTAGGAAAAGTGCGGAAAAAAAAATCTCCTCTTCTGCAATAAGAAATAATTGGCATCCACAAGGATGCAATCAGCAAAATCTAGAATATGAAAACCTCCATAAGGCAAAAGATGCAATTTCTTCCACAAATAAATTGCAAAAGGGGGAAAAGAGAATTAAAGACTTTAAACAATGTATCAACCAAATGCAATGTGTGGTCCTTATCTGAATCCTAATTAAATAGAGAATTAGAACAACCAAGTATATAATTTTTTTCAAAATAATCAAGGTAATTTGCACATTGAATATTTAATGATATGAAGGAATTGTTTAATTATTTAACATGTGATAATGTGGTTCATTTTTTAAAAAGGTCTTTTGTTAGAAATGCATACTGAAATATTTACAGATGAAATTATATAATATCTAGAATTTGTTTCCAAATAATTGACTGTGGTAGCAGGAGGAAATAGGTGGGGTGGGGATATAGCTCAGCTATGAGTTAATAACGAGTTAGTAAATTGTTGAAGCTGGTTGGTAGGTACATACACGGGGGTTCATTATATTATCATCTCTAACTTGTGTATTTTTTTTGTTTTGGGGGTTGAAGAGGCAAGGTCTCACTCCGTTGCATAGGGTGGAATGCAGTGGCTATTGATGATCACTCACTGCAGCCTCGAACTCCTGGGCTCAAGTGATCTCACCTTGGCCAAGTAGCTGGAATTACATGCATGCACCAACACACCCAGCTTTATGCAATTTTTTAACAAACAGGAGCATAACCTACATTTATAAATACTATTTTGTTTACTGGTTTATTCACTGTACAATCTTTCAGAATCTTTTTATGTGAGCATATATATGTCAATGATATTTGTTTTAAAATAAACCTTTTATTTTAAACAGTTTTAGATATAGAGAAATTATGAAGATAGTACAGAGTGGTCCTACATATCCCACACCCAGCTTCCCCTATTATTAACATTTCATATTAGCATGCTGCATTTGTAACAATTCATTAATCAATACTGACATGTTATTATTAACTGAAGTCCATACTTCATTAAGATTGCCGGTCGGGCACAGTGGTTCACACCTGTAATCCCAGCACTTTGGGAGGCCGAGGCGGGTGGATCACGAGGTCAGGAGATCTAGACCATCCTGGCTAACATAGTGAAACCCCGCCTCTACTAAAAATACAAAAAATTAGCCTGGCGTGGTGGCAGGCACCTGTAGTCCCAGCTACTCGGGAGGCTGAGGCAGAAGAATGGTGTGAACCCGGGAGGTGGAGCTTGCAGTGAGCTGAGATCGTGCCACTGCACTCCAGCCTGGGCAACAGAGCGAGACTCAGTCTCAAAAAAAAAAAAAAAAGATTGCTTTAGTTTTCACCTAATGTCATTAATCTGTTGTTCCAGGATCCCACCCGAGATACATTATATTTAGTCATTGTGTTTCCTTGGGCTCCTCTTGGCTGTGACAGCTTCTCAGGCGTTCCTTGTTTTTCATGACCTTGACAATTTGAGGAGCCCTGGTAGGTATTTTGCAGATTTGTCTGATGTTTGTCTCATGATTACATTCGTGTTATAGGTTTTTGGAAGGAAGGCTATCTATTTCAGAGGGTAAAGTGCCATTTTTATCACTTCCAGGTGATATCATTTCCACATGCTAGCAACATAACATCACTGTGGGTGTTAACAGTGATCACCTGGCTGAGGAAGTGTTTGTCAGATTTCTCCACTGTAGAGTTATTCTTTTTTCATTTCTTAACAATTCGAAGATGAATTTATGTTTACTAATTCTTTCTTTTTCTAAGCCACTTCTAATTTAATCAGAGTTGGTGAAGTATTTCTTGAAATGTGTTAGAACACTAAGCTGGAAGAGTGAGATATTAAACTATAAATTCTGTATGATCTCAATTTTCTAAAAATGACATATACATATGTATAGAAAAAGACTAGAAAGAAATAGCTCAAAGTTTTATTTTTTCCTGTATACTTTTCCAAAAATGTTCTGCAGTGAACAATTATTTTAAAATCTGGAAGAAGGGTTAAGAAAAAAAAGAAGGAAGATCTTTCTCTGGGACAAGCTCAGAAAAAAAATATCAGAGTCCTCACAGTAACTGTAACACAAACGTAGTGCTCAGAATGATAACAGCCTTCCCTGAAACCTGGTGTGTATGTGTGAAGACAATATTCCCAGCTGCCTTTCTTTACTTACAGAAGACTGTAAATTGCCTCTTACGGAAACTTAACTATTTTTTCAAACAGGAACACTTAATAACTGAGTATAACAGAGACTGAGAAAAATGGAGGGAGGGAGGGTGGGGAAGGGAAAAAGGGAGGAAGAAGAAAGGAGGGAGACAGGAACAACAAATTTAGGTTTTGGGGAGTGAGAAAACGTTTTGTCTTGTTGCTTCCCATCAAACTACCCAGCATCACAGGATCCTAGATAATATTATTTATCTGTTAATGATATTCATCAGTTCCAGCCCAGTCAGTTTCCAGTCAGTTTCCCAATATCAAAAGCATGCTTTCCTAAAGCAAGTCCAAAATATTACCATGGGTCAGCATAAGCATATCTTAGACATATTAATATTAACCTTAGGGGCTGCTCATCCAAAATGGCAACACATCCCTCCCTGCCGGCTCTCCCCATAGTGCCCTATCTCCTCCCTCAGTGGTGGGGTCCTCATGGTTTGTGCAATTCTCTGGGGCCTGCTTCAGCCTGTCCTACTCAGGATATTCCCTGCCAAAGAAGTGATGGATGTATCATTGCTAAGGTGTCAATAACTGGTAGTTGCCTAGAAGCTGCTGTTATACCTAGTATGAAGTATGTGCATTTGGGAAGGGGAAAAGCACTTACCCTAAAGGGATGAATCTCTAAAAGTAGAATGCAGCCATCATGATCCAGGAGAGCAGGGGAGATATGCATGCATGCACACATACATTCAAAAGGGGTTTCAGCCCACACTTCAGGTCACATCACACAGGGAGGAACAGTCTAGTTACACCAAGTGAGCCCTGTGCCAAGGAAAGAGCCCAGTGCCCTTATGGAGGAGGGAGCAGGCGCTTGCGCAAGAATGTCCGACTCCATGAAAGGGACTGTGTGCAGCTGGAGCAAATGCTCACTCATACACCCCACAAGATGAGTTCAGCAAGGCTGAGGCAAGCATCCTGAGTAGTGCAGAAAAATCAAACAGTTCACTCTGGACATTCGAATATAAAAAGAATAAAAATGCCTAGCTCCACAAAAGACACTGTCTGAAATGCGCTTCCTGTCACAGCCACCTGCCTTTCCATTTGGAGTCTGGGTTCTGTCTCATTAAACAGAAGAGTTGATTCAGTTGGGTCCATCTAATTATTCTTATTAAAATATGTAACCATAATATTTTAATTGTAAATTAAAGTTGCATGCATGAATGAATCTGAATTCATTTTAATTTCACAATGGCCCAATGCCAAGGCCTTTTTATGGAAAAGATCCATCAGCTCGGATACTGCTCTCCTGGGAATTCAAACCAATGTGCAAATGGAACATGCTTAACTAACAAGGGAGATTCTCACTCCCTTTTCTCCTCTTTCTAGATTTATTACAGTCATAAAGCTGTTTTAACAAGAGAGACTACATTTGATTCCTCACCCCCAAGATGTAAAAAAAAAAAAAAAAAAAAATTACTAAATTTTAAGGTCAGTACTACCATTTAGATAGAACCAAGATGTCACTCCCAGGCTGTATGAATCTTGTTACAAGGATGGTAAATAAATCTCAATTCACGTGCCAACCTCATGATTAATTAGTAATGTTTGCTGTGGGTACTGAGAGAAAAGTGCTTCCATACTCAGTGTACCCTTGGTCTAGATTCCAAAACAATCAGTCATACTGCATTTGGTCCTTACATATTCGATTAGGTGGACCTGAATTACTTTCCACTAAACAACCAGACAATAGGATACTGAAAGGCTTGACCTAAACCTTCTCTATTTCTAACTGGCATTGACTACAGGGTGCTGCTGAGGAGCTGATTAGATAAAAATCTCTTTTATAGTTAAAGGTTTAGAAAGCTTCTTCTTGACTTCTAAGCTGATGCCTGAAGGATAAGTAGAAGTTAGCCAGTCAACATAGCATAAAGGCCAGGGGAAGAGATTATTCCAGGCAGTGGAAGAAAACATCTGTAAAAGTCCATGGGGGTCAGAGTGCATGGAGCATTCAAGGCTCTAAAATAAGCTCTGAAACAAGGAACAAGAAGTGCACTGGAGTGGCAGGTGGGGCACAGGAAAGAAGTCTGGAGAAAGAAGGAGGTTTGGATCCTGCAGAGTGCTACAGACCACGTGCAGGTGTTTTGACTTTGTTCTAAGAGCAATGGATTTGAAGCCAGGCAATCATTCTAGCTACACCAAGTGACTCTGCACACTGTCACACATGGGTGCTGGGAGGATAACTCCACCCACGGCTCCTTTGGGAGGATGACCAGAAGCTCTGCCCTTGGACCCCACCTGACTGCCCATGCGTCCAGCTCTTGCTTTGGCTGGTTCTCGTTTGTGTTCTTTCTCTATAACAAGCAGCATCTGTGAGGATAACAGCTCTGAGTTCTGTGAGTTTTCCTTGTGAATTATTAAACTTGAAGGTGGTTCAGGAAAGCCCCAAACTTGCAATTGGTGTTGGAGACGAGGGCAGTCTTGTGGGAACTATGCCCTTAACCTTGCAGTTTCATTAACTTCATGGGCGGGTATTTCCCGGAACAAGCAGCTTGGTCTCAGTATTACTTAAAATGAGATGGAAAAAAGCATGCCTGGTATAGGTATTGTGTAAGGTCACCTCTAGGGGTGGAAGTGAGGGGGACTGACTGGAAAGGGGCACACGGTACCTTCTGGGGAGCCAGAAACATCTATACTTTGATCTGAGTGGTAGTTACACGGGTATATAAAAATCCATTTAGGCCATGATCAGTGGCTCATGTCTGCAATCCCAGCCCTTTGGGAGGCTGAGGCAGGAGGATTGCTTGAAGCCAGAAGTTCGAGACCAATCTAGGCAACAAAGAGAGACCCTGTCTCTATTAAAACAAAAAGACAAAAATCCACTGAGCTACATACATAAGACTGGAACACTTTATGCATTTTACTATACATATTATAGCCCAATTTTTTTGTTTTTTGTGGGTTTTTTCTGAGACAGAGTCTCACTTTGTCACCCAGGCTGGAGTGCAGTGGCATGATCTCAGCCCACTGCAACCTCCACCTCCCAGGTTCAAGAGATTCTTGTGCCTCAGCCTCCCAAGTAGCTGGAACTACAGATGCGTGCCACTACGCCCAGCTAATTTTGGTATTTTTAGTAGAAATGGTGTTTCCCCATGTTGGACAGGCTGGTCTCGAACTCCTGACCTCAAGTAATCCAACCACCTCGTTCTCCCAAAGTGCTGGGATTACAGGCGTGAGTCATGATGCCCAGCCAAGTATTTTGGTTTTTGGTTTTTGGTTTGAGACAGGGTCTTGCTCTGTTGCAGGGGCTGAAGTGCAGTGGTGTAATCTTGGCTTACTGCAACCTCTGGCTCCCAGGCTCAAGCAATCCTCCCACCTCAGCCTCCCGAGTACGTAGGGCCACAGGCACAGGCCACCATGCCCATCTAGCCCAATTTTTAAAAGTTAAAAAACACTGCCTTTGAAAATGGGGAAGCCCAGCCTAGAGTTAAGGGATGCAAGCAAGGCTGGACTGCTGAGAAGAACCTGAAGCCAAAGATAGGGCTGAAATTAAAGATGTGAGAGCTAGCAAAGGACTTTCTGGAAAGATTCTCTGAAATAAATGGTTTCGTGCTTTCAACTTGGGCAGGGTGAGCTGTGTGAATGTGTGACTCGTGTGCATGTGTGTGCACATGTGTGTGTGTGCACACTCCCTAGACAGGCCCCTGTGCTGCTTCTCCACTTCATCAGCCTCACCAAGTGATGATGTGCACTGCACCACAGCAGGCAGGGCAATGGGTACTGCCAAAGGAGGGACACTCAGCCGGGGCTGGCATGAGGGCTGTCCTATGCTCCTCCCAGTCAGGGAGAGGCTCAGGGGGCGGGCATAGAGGCCTGGGAAGCCAGGCTGCAGGCAGAAGGGCCAGTTTTGCCTGTGTTGTATGAAACCAAGCCCAGGCAATAAGTGGGGCAAACCTGAAACTAATGGCAGAAATTCCCCTGGGCTGCTACCTGAAGGAAGGAGAATTCAGGGATGAGTCAATGGAGTAAAAAAGCAGGAAGGCAGACTGGATGGATACTGCTCCAAGCCAAGGGGTGGGAGGCAGAGCCTGGGAGAATTCTGAGTCACGAGCTGTGGGTGGGAATGTGCTCCACAGCTGAGTCACTGGAACCCAAAATGGAGGCCATGCAGGCACCAATGGTGGGAGTGGAGGAACAAGTACAGGAGGGTGGGCCTTTGGTCTTTCAGGAAACCTCCTCAAGCAACCCATGGGTTTATGGTTCGCGAATGAAGAACTAACTTGTGTGAAGCAAAATATGTGGGTTATTTATTTTTGGATTTGTGATGACATACCTCTTTCTGTTGTTCCGGAAACATCTTCAGCACAGGACACGATCAATCTGAAAAATAAGATATCCACACTGGGTGATTTGGAACCTCCAAACTGGAGTGGATACGCCACTCACGGCCTCCCACCCAAATCCCCTGACAGAGCCCCTGCCGCCCCACAGTCCCTGACATGTGAGCCTCTGCTCCTCCTACGCTGCCCTCTCCTGCTGGCAGGACCAAGGTGAACATCAGTCCACACCAGGGGTGAGGAGTCTGGACCCCAACAAGTCCAAGGCAGCTGGATGATGACAGACCTTCAAACTGCAAGGCCAGCCAGTCAGGCTGGGGCTGGAGCCTTAGTGAATTGGGGAGGAAGCTGGAGATGCCGGGGAGCAGAAGCCATGTGCGGGGGGATGCTGGCTGGAAAAGACGCGCAGAGAGATCCACCACCAGAGGCAGCCCTGATGCTTTTACCGGAAACTCAAACTTTCTGGGATCAGGCCCTTCCTGTGACATTTAAATTACTCCAGAGGTCACATTAAGAGATGGTGTGGCCCTCAGCGGGGGAAAGTCAGGACCTTGACTCTGACCTTCTGAGCAGTGCAGCCAGCCTGTTGTTTGATTCCAGGCCCTGAATGTCTCTGGGGTTGTCAATTGTTCTTTAAACCAACTTGGTACGTAAGCTCATTAGATTTAACACCTGCTCCCTGCCAAAAACAAAAAGCAAATTTAAATTCCCTGCCTGTATCCACACATATGTATTCTTACAACTGAGGATGACTATGACTGCAGGTCTACTATTTGCTTTCACTTTGATAATATCAGTATGTGTCTCAGCCCAATTTCCAAGTCCATATTATCCCTCACACGTATTCCCAGAGTCTCTATACTCATGTCACTGGCACCATAGGGAACACAGGGAAGCAGGAACACAAGCTCCGCCTCCAGGGCCGTGTGGAGGTGCAGACGAGAGACCCCACAGGGCCTCTGGAAGGGGCGAGCGAGCCACACCCGGGCAGCAGAAGGAAGCTTTCCAAAAGGAAGGGCGTCCCTCTCCCCTGGAGCAGTCAGAGGACCCATGGAGAGGGAAAGGGAGAGCAGGGGATCTCAGTGTTCAAGGAAAAAAAGCAGGACCTCCAGGGGAGCGGAGGAGCAACAACAACACCCACAGAGACTGGTGAAAAGCGTGCCCTATGGTCCAGAGATCATGACCAGGCCAGATCAGCTGGGGGACAGGGTTCACAGAGGGTGTAGTGGGGTGGAATTGTGGCTGCCATAAAGATATGTCCATGTCCTGATCCACAGAACCTGTGAATGTGACTTTATTTGAAAAAAGGGGTCTTTGGAGATATAATTAAGAATCTCAAGATAAGATCATCCTGGATGACTGGAGTGAACCCTAAATCTGATGGCAAGTGCCCATATAAGAGAAAGAGAGGAGAACACAGAGAAGAACATGTGAAGACAAAGACGGAGGAGGGGGAGGGATGCAGGCCCCAGCCATGGAGCCCCTGGGGCTGGAAGAAGCAAGGCGGGATTCTCCCCTAGGGCCTCTGCAGGGGAGCACGGCTCTGCTGCCACCTGAATTTTGGACTTCCAGCATCCCAAATTGTAACAGAATAAATTTCTGCTGTTCTAAATATCAAGCTTGTGGTAATTTATTGCCGCAGCTATAAGAAGCTAGTCAAGAGGGGACCAGTCCAGATTAGGTTGGAAAGACAGACTGGGGTTGGAACTGGAGATTCCGTTCAGTCACTCTTCGTGGAGCTCCTGCTACGTGCCATGGGCTGAGGTGGAAGCAGGATACACGGTGGAGTACACAGCAGGCTCAGAGCTTTGGAGGCGACTTCCTAATTATAACGTGGAAATGATAGGAAAGGACACCGTGTGATAGGAATGGAAAAACACACAACAGGGATAAACCTGGAGGACATAGGCCAAATGAAATAAGCCAGTCACAAAAAGACAGACACCGTATGATTCCACTTGTATGAAGTACCCAGAGCAGTCACATTCAGAGGCAGAGGCCGGGTGTGGTGGCTCACGCCTGTAATCCCAGCACTTTGGAAGGCCAAGGCAAGCAGATCACCTGAGGTCAGGAGTTCGAGACCAGCCTGGCCAACAGGGCAAAACCCCATCTCTACCAAAAACAAAAACTTATCCGGGTGGCATGCCCGTGGTCCCAGCTACTCAGGAGGCTGAGGTAGGAGGATCATTTGAGCCTAGGAAGCAAAAGTTGCAGTGAGCTGAGATTGTGCTACTGCACTCCAGCTTGAGTGAGAGACCCCATCTCAAAAAAAAAAAAACAAAAAATTCAGAGACAGAAAGTAGAATGGTGGCTGCCAAGCATGGGAGGGAGACGGGGTGGGGGGCAGCTGAGTGGGTACAGAGTTTCAGTTGTGCAAGATGAAAAGAGT
The DNA here is from genome assembly GCF_028885655.2 of Pongo abelii. NCBI lineage: Eukaryota > Metazoa > Chordata > Mammalia > Primates > Hominidae > Pongo > Pongo abelii. The sequence goes on from NC_071991.2 coordinate 58,830,543, forward strand.
TCAGGAGATCAACGGCACAACAGTGTGAACATCCTTCACACCACTGAACTGTACACCTAGAAATGGATCAGATGGTACATTTTAGGTTGTGTGTTTTTTACAATTTAAAACAAAATTTTAAAGAACGGAGGGACTAAGTGGGGGTGGAGAGGGTTTACTGAGAAAATGGCACTTCCGCTGAGGCCTAAAGGATGGTGTGAGATAGCCAGGAAAGCAAAAGGAAAAAGGCCCTCTACACAGAAGGCCTGGGTCATGCCAAGAGGAGGAGGCCAGGAGGAGGAGCGGCTCAAGTCCAGTTATCATGGGATTCCTGCACCACAGCCAAGTTAGCCGGTGGGTTCCACCATCTCAGGATCTGGCCATGCTCCCCGCACACATCACGTGCTCCACACGGCTGAACCTCTACCTCATACTTTCACCCTTTCCAGGCGCCAGCAAACTCTGCCAGGATTCTGCACAGAAATCACTTCTAGGGCTCTCTGCCCCATTACACAACCGCGTGCTGTGCAGTCCCCTGGTGCCATTAACCTCGCTTGCATCATGATGTTTAGATACCCTCTGTCTCTCCCATTTGACTGAATTTCTCCAACAGGGCATAGCTGTGTTTCCTTGTGTAATTAAACTTCACAACTGTCCTGTGAGGATTTGAATATCCCCACTTCACAAGTAAGAAAGCGGAAGGTCAGAGGGGTTAAGTGGCCCAAGGTCACACTACGAAAGAGTGCAAGAGCTCAAGTTCCATTGCAACCAAAGCCAGTCTGCTTCCCTAGGGTGGCCTTCCAATGCCACAGGCTGCCTCCATGACTCTGTAATGTGAACAAATGGTTCAAAGTTGGGATCTTCATTTTCCCCAAAGGGCTTGAGCTTTTCCCAGCCAGGCAGAACTCTGCACTTCTATCTAACAGGAGTCTGATAATTGGCCACCTTAAGATGCTACAGACCAAGTCCAACTATGAAGTAGGAAACTGGCCCCGGGGGCTCACACCTGTAATCTCAGCACTTTGGGAGGCTGAGGTGGGCAGATCACTTAGGAGTTCAAGACCAGCCTGGATAACATGGCGAAATCCCATCTCTACAAAAAATACAAAAATTAGCTGGGCATGGTAGCATGCGCCATTAGCATGCGCCAGTAGCATGGTCCCAGCTACTTGGGAGGCTGAGGTGGGAGGACAGCTTGAGCCTGGGAGGTCAAGGCTGCAGTGAGCCATGATCATGCCACTGCACTCCAGCCTCGGTTACAGTGAGACCCTGTCTCAAAATATAAAAGTAAAAGAAAATAAAAAAGAAAATAGGAAACTTGGGAAAGTCGAAAGCAGTTTCAACCAGTTGTTCCAAAACATCACAGTGAACTATCATGGTCAACCTCTAATACTGTAAATCTGTACAGTGACGATGGTGGTGGGCAGAGGGCGATCATTTCATTTTCTAAGCTCTATACACTTCCATATTGTCTGAATTTTTCTAGTAACACGTTAATTTTAAACTTTTTAAAGTAATAATTATTTTAAATACAGTAAATAGCATAATGCTCTCAGAATAAATAGTAATTTTAACATAAATTATTTTTATTTCATGTAAAATAAATAGCAAATTCAAATGTATTAAGAGATGCTACCTTTATTACACAAGAGAAAGTATCATTTGGTACTAGACCTTGCCATGGCATTTACTGGTGGAGAGAAGGAAATTCAATGACAGCACAATTGTATGGTTTGAGATAAAAGGTCAACTGTCTATAATTTAGTAAACCAAAGCTGCCAATCAGAAATTGCTCCCTGAGGCCAGGCACAGTGGCTCACGCCTGTAATCCGAACACTTTGGGAGGCCTAGGCAGCCAGATCACCTGAGGTCAGGAGTTTGAGACCAGCCTGGCAAACATGGTGAAACCCTGTCTCTACTAAAAATACAAAAATCAGCCGGGTATGGTGGCACATGCCTGTAATCCCGGCTACTTGGGAGGCTGAGGCAGGAGAATCACTTGAACTTGGGAGGTGCAGGTTGCAGTGAGCCAAGATCGTGCCACTGCACTCCAGCCTGGGCAACAAGAGCAAGACTGCATCTAAAAAAAAAAAAAGAAGAAAGGAAAGAAGGAAAGAAAGAAGAGAAACAGAGAAAGAGAGGAAAGGAAGGAAGGAAGGAAGGAAGGAAGGAAGGAAGGAAGGAAGGAAGGAAGGAAAGAAGGGAGAAAGAGAAAAAGGAATTGCTCCCTGACAAATCTATGCCCTTTAGGTGAGTTGGAAAAGTTTAGATTTGTATGATTTCCAAACTCTCCAGGCCACCTTATGTGTCTGTCATAATAATGCACATAGAGGGCTGGGTGTGGTGGCTCACGCCTGTAATCCAATCACTTTGGGAGGCTGAAGCAGGTAGATCATTTGAGGTCAGGAGTTCAAGACCAGCCTGACCAATATGGTGAAACCCTGTCTCTACTGAAAATACAAAAATTAGCCGGGCATGGTGGCATACACAGCTACTTGGGAGGCTGAGACAGGAGAAATGCTTGAACCCGGGAAGCCAAGGTTGCAGTGAGCCAAGATCACACCACTGCACTCCAGCCTGGACAACAGAGCGAGACTCCATCTCAAAAAAAAAAAATGCACATAGAGAATTCTTGTCTCACTGAAAGATTGTTATGCCAAGTATGGATATCTGCCTCCCAGTGACCTCTGCTAGGCTGTCTCTAGAGTATTCTCTCTCTCTTCCACCAATGAAGAACCCCCATCACACCTGGATGGCTACCCATTCTCCTTCTCTCTTACCTTCATTGTAAGAATTATTATTTTTATTTTATTTCATTTTTTTAGAGACAGGGTCTCATTGTCACCCAGGCTAGAATGCAGTGGCACAATTATAGCTCACTGTTGCCTCAGATTCCTAGGCTCAAGTGATCCTCCCACCTCAGCCTCCCTAGCAGCCAAGACTACAGGAACAAGCCACCATGCCTGACTAATTTTTTAAATTTTTGTAGAGATGGGATATCCCTATGTTGCCCAGCCTGGTCTCAAACTCCTGACCTCAAGCCATCCTCCTGCCTCAGCCTCCCAAAGTGCTCGATAACAGGTGTGAGTCATTGCACCCAGCCCATTCCAAGAATTATTAAATCTCACAATCAAGCTGGGCGTGGCTTGGTTTCCACATTGTTTGAATTTTTCATTTTAAAACAAAAAATCAGCCAGGGATGGTGGTGCACACCTGTAGTCCTAACTATTCAGGAGGCTGAGGTGGGAGGATCCCTTCAGCCCAGGGGGTTAGGCTGCAGTGAGCTATTTGCACCACTACACTCCATTCTAGACAACAGAGCGAGACTGTCTCTAAAATAAACAAACGAAAAAAGATAAAATCTCACAACCATATCAAACAACAGGAATGATTTCTCAAACCTGCTGGCGACATTACAGCTGGATACACACAGGCAGCAGACACATGGGTTATCCCCTTCCTGGGAAACGTGGCAGTCCTGAAGACTCATCTGAGAGACTCGTGTATCTCTTCACAACCCCACTGCCCTGAGAGCATGGTACACAGATCTGCCCAAACCAAAAACTCGAGGAGAAAGCTTCCTCTATTTTCTACCTTGGAATACTTTTTCTATAAAATGCAAAATATCTATGAAGCAAAGATAAAATTCTATAAAGCACCACTCGGCAATATAAAGCAATATAAATAATTCTATAAAGCACCCTCTTTTTCTGTAGAGGGTCAGATAGTAAATATTTGAGGTTTTGTAGGCCACAGGGTCTCTGCACCTCCTACTCAAGTCTGCAGTGCATAGTGAAAAGGCACTCACCGATGCCTAACTGAATGAACATGGTTGGGTTCCAGTTAAACTTTATCTACAAAAACTGGTGGCAGTAGTTTGCAGACCCCTACTACAGAGCAAGCCATTACTGTGCCTTCAATACTTATATACTATACCTTAATAATACCTTTCTGAGGTCAACAGGCCAAAACATTTGCAATGCAAGGCTTGGTCTATATGCCTATGTGAGATCTCACTGACAAGTAAACTACTGACCAAAAGTTTGTGGACGATATATGCGAGGAGTGAGAAAGGATCACATATTTTTTCAAATGATGAAATAAGGAATAACAAGTACGGTTTATACAATTATTTAAAATAAAAACGGCAAAGACTTTTTCTAAATCTTTAGGTCAGGTGCTCCCTGATTCATGAATCACTAATAAAAGCCAATTTAATTTTTAAACAAAATTTTTTGTAACTTTTTCTTTTGACAAGATCAAAGTCTCAGAACCAACTATTAAAAAAAAAAAAAAAAAAAAAAAGATCGGCCAGGTGGGGTGGCTCATGCCTGTAATCCCAGCACTTTGGGAGGCCAAGGCAGGTGGATCACAAGGTCAGGAGTTCGAGACCCCAGCCTGGCCAATATGGTGAAACCCCATCTCTACTAAAAATAGAAAAATTAGCCAGGCGTGGTGGCAGGCACCTGTAATCCCAGCTACCCTGTAATCCCAGCTACTCGGGAGGCTGAGGCAGGAGAATCGCTTAAACCTGGGGGGCAGAGGTTACAGTGAGCCGAGATTGTGCCACTGCACTCCAACCTGGGTGACAGGGTGAGACTCTGTCAAAAAAAAAAAAAAGATCAAACTCAACAACAAAGAAAACTACCTTTACCCTAAATGCCTGATTTCACCACTGTGCAACCTGGCATGTAAGAAAATTGAACCCCATAAATTTATACAAATAAAAAATCCGATTTAAAAAATATGCAAGACCGGGCACATGCCTGTAATCCCAGCACTTTGGGATGCTGAGGTGGGAGGATCACTTGAGCTCAAAGTTTGAGACCAGTCTGGGCAGCATGGCGAAATTCTGAAACCACCTTTGCAAAATTATAACTGAGAAAATTATGACAGTAAAAGAAATCAGACCTAACCGACTCCATCTTGCTTCTAACCCTTAAGATGTCCTTATTCATTCCTGGGTATGAGCCGAACTAACTTTGGGAAAGAATTCAGTTCATGGTTTGACTCTGAAACAAAACTGATAACAGCCCTTTCCCGAAAAGACCCCTTTCTTGCCTGGGGTCCAGTCTGCCTTTGCAGGACTAACAAATTAGCTACAAGATTAGAAATTACAATTTAGGGGCCATGTCGTCTCTGGCTCCAAGGGTCTGAACCTTCCTAAATTGCTCCTGGGGATAACATCGTTATTGTAAAACCCAAGATCCATGCTTTAGATATTTTGCAGACCCTGCAACTGCACTGGAAGGATCAGCTGATATCATCCAGAGTGGTAATCTGGCTCAACCAGTTCTGCCATCCCACCCAGGCACAGAAGACAGCAAGAAAACCTCATTTTGACCCCGCTATGATTCCATCTCCAACCTGACCAATCAGCACTCCCTACTTTCTTTTTTTTTTTTTTACAGTATTTTATTTTATTATTATTATACTTTAAGGTTTAGGGTACATGTGCACAATGTGCAGGTTAGTTACATATGTATACATGTGCCATGCTGGTGTGTTGCACCCATTAACTCGCCATTTAGCATTAGGTATATCTCCTAATGCTATCCCTCCCCCCTCCCCCCACCCTACAACAGTCCCCAGAGTGTGATGTTCCCCTTCCTGTGTCCATGTGTTCTCATTGTTCAATTCCTATCTATAAGTGGAACATGCAGTGTTTGGTTTTTTGTCCTTGCAATAGTTTACTGAGAATGATGATTTCCAATTTCATCCATGTCCCTACAAAGGACATGAACTCATCATTTTTTATGGCTGCATAGTATTCCATGGTGTATATGTGCCACATTTTCTTAATCCAGTCTAAATCCAGTCTATCATTGTTGGACATTTGGGTTGGTTCCAAGTCTTTGCTATTGTGAATAGTGCCGCAATGAACATACGTGTGCATGTGTCTTTATAGCAGCATGATTTATAGTCCTTTGGGTATATACCCAGTAATGGGATGGCTGGGTCAAATGGTATTTCTAGTTCTAGATCCCTGAAGAATCGCCACACTGACTTCCACAATGGTTGAACGAGTTTACACTCCCACCAACAGTGTAAAAGTGTTCCTATTTCTCCACATCCTCTCCAGCACCTGTTGTTTCCTGACTTTTTAATGATCGCCATTCTAACTGGTGTGAGATGGTATCTCATTGTGGTTTTGATTTGCATTTCTCTGATGGCCAGTGATGATGAGCATTTTTTCATGTGTCTTTTGGCTGCATAAATGTCTTCTTTTGAGAAGTGTCTGTTCATATCCTTTACCCATTTTTTGATGGGGTTGTTTGTTTTTTTCTTGTAAATTTGTTTGAGTTCATTGTAGATTCTGGATATTAGCCCTTTGTCAGATGAGTAGGTTGCGAAAATTTTCTCCTATTTACAAAAATTAATTCAAGATGGATTAAAGACTTAAACGTTAGACCTAAAACCATAAAAACCCTAGAAGAAAACCTAGGCATTACCATTCAGGACATAGGCATGGGCAAGGACTTCATGTCTAAAACACCAAAAGCAATGGCAACAAAAGCCAAAATTGACAAATGGGATCTAACTAAACTAAAGAGCTTCTGCACAGCAAAAGCACTCCCTACTTCCTAAGCTCTACCCACCAAATTGTCTTTAAAAACTCTGAACCGGCCGGGCCCAGTGGCTCACACCTGTAATCTCAGCACTTTGGGAAGCCGAGGCGGGCGGATCACGAGGTCAGGAGATCGAGACCATCCTGGCTAACACGGTGAAACCCCGTCTCTACTGAAAATACAAAAAATTAGCCAGGTGTGGTGGCAGGCGCCTGTAGTCCCAGCTACTCGGGAGGCTGAGGCAGGAGAATGGCATGAACCAAGATCACGCCACTGCACTCCAGGCCTGGGCAACAGAGCGAGATGCTGTCTCAAAAAAAAAAAAAACAACAACAACAACAACAACAACTCTGGTCTCCCACACAGCGGGGTCTGCGTAAATTACTCTTTCGCCATTGCAATTCCCATCTTTATAAATTGGCTCTGTCTAGGCAGTGGGCAAGGTGAACTCATTGGGAAGTTACTATCCCACCTCTACGAAATACACAAAAATTAGCCAGACATGGTGGCACATGCCTGAAGTCCCGGCCACTCGGGAGGCTGGTGTGGTAGGGCTGCTTGAGCCAAGGATGCAGAGGTTGCAGTGAGCCAAGATCATGCCACTGCACTCCAGCCTGGGTGACAGAGTGAGACTCTGTTTCACAAAAAAAAAAAAAAAAAAAAAGTACAAAGGAATTGATAGACATTTCTCCAAAGATGACGTGCAAATGGCCAATAAACATATGAAAACATGCTCAACATCACTAATCCACAATGAGAAATCAACTCACACCCATTAGGATAGCTACATTAGGATAGATCCAAGAAACACAAAAACAAAAAAGCATTGATGAGGATATGGAGAAGTCGGAACCCTTCTGTTGGCAGCAATGTAAAATGGTGCAGCTGCTATAGAAAACAGTATAGCAGTTCCTCAAAAAATTACAGAAAACTACCACATGATCCAGGAATCCCACTTCCAGATATCCATCCAAAAGAGGTGAAAGCAGGCTCTCAAAGAGCTATTTGTGGGTCCACATCCACAGCAGTATTATTCACAATAGCCAAGAGGTGGAAGTAACCTAAGTGTCCATCAATGAAATGTAATGGATGAGCAAAATGTGGTCTCTCCATACAATGGGTACCATTCAACCTTAAAAAGGAAGGAAATTCTGCCACATGCTACAAAGGAGGATGAACCTTAAGGACATTATGCTAAATGAAATAATCCAATAATAAAAAGACAAATCCTTTATTATTCCACTTACATGAGGTTTTCAAGGAAATTAAATTCATAGACACAAAGTAGAATGGTGGTTGCCAAGGGCTAGAGGAAAGGGTAAATGGAGCATTTAAGGGGGAAATGGAAATTCTTGTTTACTGATACAGAGTTTCAGCTTTGTGAATGAAAAAGATCTAGAGATCTATTGTACAACAATGTGAATACACAACACTACTGAAGTGTATATTTAAAAAGTGGTAAGATCTATACACTAGTACCATGTGAAAAAAATAATAAAAATGGGTAAGATTGCAAATTTCATGTGTTTCTTACCACAAATAAAAATAAAGTTTTTGAAAGAAGGTCAATAATCTACTTAAATGTTTAATCTTGCTATTAACAGAAATGCAAATAAAAACAAGTACCATATTTTTTTCTTTAAAATTAGAAATTTCTGTAATAATATCCACTGCTGGCAAGGATCATGAGAAACGGGAACTAAATACTGTTGGTAGGAATGTGAGCTGTTTCAGTGTTTCTGAAAGATAATTTGGCCATATATTTCAAAAGCAACAATATAAATTGTTTATATTCTTTAACTCAATAATTTGACCTCTGGGAACTCAATCTAAAATAATATCAGTGCTACATGTGCAAAATATTTGTACAGGAAAGAATGTTCAAAATGTAGTGTTTTTAAGAAACAATCAAAGAAAATGGAAACCTAAACGTCCATAAGCAGAGTAGAAAAAAAATGAATTATGTTCCATTTGCATAACAGACTACCTCATAGCCATTATAAATTGTTATAAAAGAATATTAAATGATCAGGGCTGTTCAAACAGTATTGTTGATTTTTTGTTGTTATTTTTTGAGACAGTCTTGCTCTGTCACCCAGGCTGGAGTGCAGTGGCACAATCTCAGCTCACTGCAACCTCCGCCTCCTGGGTTCAAGGGATTTTCGTGCCTCAGCCTCCCCGGTAGGTGGGACTACAGGCGTGCACACCAAGCCCGGCTAATATTTTTGTATTTTTAGTAGAGACAGGGTTTCACCATGTTGGCCAGGCTGGTCTTGAACTTCTGACCTCAAGTCATCCACCCACTTTAGCCTCTCAAAGTGCTGGGATTACAGGTGTGAGCCACTATGCCTGGCCTCAAATAGTATTATTAAGTGATTTTTTAAAAGCACATTATTTTTTTTTTTACTTATTTATTTAAGAACTGGAGCTTATGCACAACAAAGTTAAAAATTAACAGTAGTCATTTCTGAGTGGTAGGATTATGACTGATTTTTACTTCCTTTTTTTCTGTATTTCCCCAAAAGATTACAGTGCATTTGTTACTTTTAAAGTTTAAGAACAAAACATGTTTTTTAAAAGAAAGTAAAACCTAATGTGCTCAATTACTTTTATTATTCCCTCCCCACAAAAAAACAAACAGCAATCAAGTTAATTTCACTCTGTGTTTCATTTCCTCCCACAATGTTCAGCTATTTTTCTATTTAAATAAAAAAATCACTGACTCCTTACTTTCATCTCTTAAGAATATTCCATCTGCGAGGTTATTTTAAATTCAATGTTTAGTTCTGTGCCAAGTTTTCCCATATCTGCTGTCAGTACTACCTATGCCCTTGGCTCTGCACTGGACACATCTGTGGTGGTGCCAGGGCCCTTCCAGATTCGCTGGGGAAGAGCCTACCAAGGTCCTGCTCCTAGAGCAGATCTACAGGCAGCTGGCTCTCATGAGCCTCCCCAGACACAGTAGGGAGGGATCAGGGATGGACGTCTGACTCGAAAGAAGTCAGTCCACAGGCTAGAGGGTACCTAGGGCACAGCCTGGCACAAAAAGAAGAAAGGGCTGGGCAATGGCTCCCTCCTGGTACTTGAACCTAGGAAATATTACTACATTTGGTGGTTCTTTAAGAATGGAGGCTGGAAAGTGATGAAAGAGAAACTGGAGAGATAATGACATCACAGCTGGGGTTCTGAGGGACCAGAGGTTCTTGTGTTATACTCGTATAACACAAGTATGTATGAGCCATGATGTAGATAAAAGATACTAAAGGCCACAGAAATTGGCCACCAGACAAGCTGAATCACAGGAGCCAGCTTTGGCTGCTGAAGTGTGCAGGCCTGCCTGGGGCCACTTTCCGAGTGGCTTCAGTGTCCAGCATCTCTGAGGTTCCCTGTGCACAGTGTCCTTAACATAAGCACCCCTTTACTCAAGGTGGCTTGGAGGTGACCCCAGTTTGGGCAATCAAAGGAACTCAAACAAAAAGAAAAAGAAATTAGAGCTGCACCAAAACACGAAAGCTGGGCTGAAGGCAGGCAGCCATACACTTTTGCGGAGGGCCCGCAGTGCAAGCAGAACCATCTGCAAACCAGGCCCAAATTGTCTCCCTCAGTCCCAGATTAGAACTAGAAAAGGCAAACCAAGATGGAAAAACAGCAGAACTCTGATATTCAGTTAAAGTTAGAAACACAAATAAAATTGCATTTAAGTTTTTCCACCATTCATCACAAAAGAAAAAAAGAGGATATGACAGCACATCTTTTTTTAAAGTTTATTAGCAATCTAAAAAAATACTGGTTCATAGGACATAAATCAAAGAAACCACTAACTTGCTAATCTCTACGACATACAAGTTCCATTTATGGTCATGAACTTGATAGTAGGCCAAATTTAGGGTTTAAAATCCAAGAAACAAAAAAAATTATAGAATTTTAACCTCACAATTATTTGAATGTCATTTTGAAAAAGTGCTACCTGAGATGCAGACACTGAGAACATACCTGTATGTGCATGTTGGCCCTGACCTCCACCTCCCTTTGTACTCACTTACACTAAGAAGCAACCCAGTTACTAAACAGAACAAAAGGAAAGCAGCTGTGAAAAATTACATATGAGAGAGGGGAAATGACCACTGGCACAGGTGCTTCCTAACTCGTATTGTGACATTCTCTCTCTTCAAAAACTGTCCTTAAATGTTTGAGGTGATGGATATCCCAGTTGCCCTGATCTGATCATTACACATTGTACATACGTATCAAAATGTCACATGTACCTCAAAAATACATATAACTATGATATAGCAAGTTTAAAAAGACAAAAAACAAAAAACTACCTTGACCTCCCAGGCCAAATCCAAAAGCATTTTTCCCACCTCCCACTTTGCTTATGCTACCAAGGTTCTTTTAATTAGTGATTTGTTTGTGCTAATAATTTTCATCTTTTGGAACAGCGGATAAATCTCAGAAGCTGGGGGAGTGGTATTAGTGATTTAAATATTAGTGTTAATTAGTCCAATCAGATTGCCTTTGTATTAACCAAGAGCTATCTTCAGCTACTCACTCATCAGTCATCCCTTCCCACCACACAGGGTTTTGATTAGGATGGGAAAAGGGGGAAATCATTGGTAGCTGGGTGCATGAAATTCTTTGAAGGCTGATGTATTCCTCGATGCCTTGCCCCAGGATTGTGAAAAACCTGAGAACACAACCTCCTGAAGAACAGCAGAAAATGCCCTGCCCTCTCTCCTGCCAACAAAACATTTTTTCAATTCTACTCACTCTACCCCTTCACCTGGTAAGAGTAAGAAGTACTATCACAACTTCCCATCAAAGTACTACCTAAATATAGCATCAAAAGAATAAAATAGTCAGGCGTGGTGGCTCACGTCTGTAATCCCAGCACTTTGGGAGGCTGAGACGGGCGGATCACAAGGTCAGGAGATCGAGACCATCCTGGCTAACAAGGTGAAAGCCCGTCTCTACTAAAAATACAAAAAAATTAGCTGGGCGCGGTGGCGGGCCCCTGTAGTCCCAGCTACTCGGGAGGCTGAGGCAGGAGAATGGTGTGAACCCGGGAGGTGGAGCTTGCAGTGAGTGGAGATCGCGCCACTGCACTCCAGCCTGGGTGACAGAGCGAGACTCCGTCTCAAAAAAAAAAAAAAAAAAAGAATAAAATACCTAGGATTACATTTAACAAAAGAAGTACAAAATGTATACTCTGAAAACCACAAAACATTGTTGGGAAAAATTAAGAGATCAAAATAAATGGAAAAACATACCATGTTCATGAACTGGAAGACAATTTAACATCTTAAAATGGCAATACTGCCCAAAGTGATCTATGGATTCAAGCATGATCACTATCAGAATCCCAGATGTCTTCTTTGTACAAACTGACAAGCTGACTTTAAAATTCATAGGAATTGCAAGAGACTCCAAATAGCCAAAACAATCCTGAAAAAGAAGAATAAAGTAGGAGGATTCCCACTTCCCAATTTCGACTTACTACAAAGCAACAGCACTCACTGCATTGTGGTATTGGCACAAGTACAAACAAATAGATCAAAGGAACAGAACTGAGAAATAAACCCATAGGTTTATTTCTGTCTAGTCAATTGATTTCCCCAACAAGGGCACCGAAACCACTCAATGGGGAAAGAATCATCCTTTCAACAAATGGTGCTGGGACAAGTAGATAGCCACACGCAAAAGAATGAAGTTGAGCTCCTACCTTATACCACATACAAAAATTGACTGAAAATGGATCAAATACCATTTTGTAAGAGCAAAAAACTATAAAACTCATAGAAGAAAACACAGCAGTTAGTCTCCATGGCCTTGGATTTGGCAAAGGATTCTTTGATATGGCACCAAAAGCATGAGCAACAACAACAAAAAAATAGGTAAATTAGACTTCATAAAAATGTAAAACTTTTGTGCTTCAAATGCCACCAATCAGAGACAACCCACAGAATGAGAAAATATTTGCATATCATATATCTAAGGGACTGTGTCTAAACTATATCAAGAACTCTTACAACTTAATAAGAAAAACACAAATTACCCCACTCAATAACAAGCAAAGGATCCTGAACAATTTCTCCAAGGAAGATATACAAATGGTGAATAAGCAAATGAAAAGATGCTTGATATCATTAGTTACCAGAGAAATGCAAATCTAAACCATGGTAAGATACCACTCTACTCCTACTAGTCTGGTTAGAATTAAAAAGTCAAATAGTAACAAATGCTGGCAAGGAGGTAAAGAAATCAGAACCTTCATACACTACTGGTGGAAATAAAAAATTGTGCAGCCCCTTGGGAAAAGTCTGGCAGCTTCTCAAACAATTAAATATACAGTCACCATTTGACTTGGCAATTCTACTCTGGGGTATATATATCCAAGAGAAATAAAAACTTGTACATGACTATTCACAGCAGCATAATTAATAACAGTGAAAAGTAGAAACAATCTAAATGCCTATCAACAGGCAAACAAAATGTGGTATATCTACTCAATGGAGTATTATTCAACAATATAAAGGAATGAAGTTCTGATACATGTTACAACTTGGATAAACCCTGAAAACATTACAATAAGTGAAAGAAACCAGTCACAAGAGTCTACATATCATATGACTCCATTCACATGAAAGTCCAGAATAGAAACTTCTACAGAGATGGAACATAGACTACTGGTTGCTTGCAGCTGGGACTGGGACTGGGACTGGGAGAAGAACTTAGTGGGTAGGGGAGAGACAGCCAAAAAGCACAAAGTTGTTGCTTTTTGAGGTCATGAAAATACTCTAAAAGTGACTGTGGTGATAAGTGCACGTATCTGTGAATATACCAAACACCAGTGAGTTGTATGCATTTTATTTATATTTTATTTATTTATTTATTTATTTTTTTGAGACAGGGTCTAGCTTTGTCACCCAGGCTAGAGTGCAGTGACACGAACACAGCTCACAGCAGCCTCGACCTCCCAGGCCCAAGTGATCCACTTACCACAGCCCCTCAAGTTGCAGGGACTACAGGCATGGGCCACCATGCCCAGCTAATTTTTATATTTTTTGTAGAGACAGGGTTTCACCATGTTGCCCACACTGGTCTGGAACTCCTGGGCTTAACTGATGCATCTGCCTTGGCCTCGTGAAGAGCTGGGATTACAGGACTGAGCCACTGCACCCGGCCTGTATGCACATTTTAAATGGGTGAATGTACTATATGTGGATCATATATCAATAAAGCTGTTTTAAAAACATGCTACCTGAAACCCGAAGCCTAACCCATTTCTTTATGTTAATACATCTACTTTTTTTTTTTTTTTTTTAGTTCTCTTTTTTTATTAGAGACAGGTCTTACTCTGCCACCCAGGCTGGAGTGCAGTGGTGTGATCACAGCTCACTGCAGCCTCAACCTCCCAGGCTCAAGCAATCCTCCCACCTCAGCCTTCCAAGTAGCTGGGACTACAAGTGCATGCCACCATGACCAGATAATTCTTAAGTTTTTTTGTAGAGATGAGGTTTTGCCATGTTGTCCAGGCTGATCTTGAATTCCAGGGCTCAAGTGATCCTCCTGCCTTGACCTACCAAAGTATCGGGATTATAGGCGTGAGCTACCGCGCTCAGCTTAGTTCTGTTTTTTAGAGAAAGGTCTTGCTATGTTGCCCAGCCTGGTCTCGAACTCCAGGGCTCGAGCGATTCTCCTGCCTCAGCCTCCCAAGTAGTTGCAACTACAGGTGCATGCCACTATGCCTGGCCTAACCCATTTCATTCACAACCCTCATGGCCAAAACACCCTCCTCCTATGAGCCACAATGTCTGCCCAAGCTGAAGGGCCTCCAAGCAACATCCATCCTCTGGGGTTCTCTCATCTCTACCTGGATCTGACTCCGTCCTTCCTCCGCCCTCTCCTCTTCTAACCCTTCCTTCCAATATGCCTCGGGAACTCTTGCCAGGGCTGCAAATGCCCCAATTCACACCCATCTCAGCAACTTCATCTTAGCTGCACCCCGGCTTCTCCACCCGCCCCTCCCTGGTAACTCTCCCAAGTACCGGCTGCTCAATCCTCATGTGCTCCCCTCTATCCCAGGATCAGGAGAACCCAAATTGTCCTGGTCACTGTTATCTCCAGACAATAACCTACCAAGAAGTACCCAGAACCTAGGAATGTGACCAACCTCCTCCCCCTCATTTCCTAGCAAGACCTGCTTCTCTCCAGCTTCCTGCTCCTCATGCCTGTGGCTTTGCCGACCCCTCCACACTGACTTCCCCACTTTTTCCTAACCTCCTACAAGGAGGGCCTTGATCATGAGTAAAGCCCTAACATTCCGGGCTCTTGCCTTAGCCTACCTCATTCATTCCTGTTACCTAACCCTCTGCTTACCAACCCCCATGTGGCCACAGCCCTGGCCATGAAATGTAAGGCTAAAAGTTCCCTCTGACCACCAGGGCCCGCCCTTCCTGATTGCACTTCCTCATTCTCACCCAATCTGCTGTTCCACGTGAATGAAACCACTAGAGCCCTGACCGACCCTTCCCATCTCCCTGTGGACCTCCCGTCCTTCCACTGTGTCACACGCCCTCCCTCTGCACCCTCAGCTCCCTGTCCCACTGCCACACCGGCCACTTGTATCTCAGGGCCCTGAACCTGGATCAACCTAACATTTATCTCCCCTATTTTGTCTCCTGTGCCGCCCACCACTGAAGAAAAATCCCGCCACATCTGTGACTGGCTCCATGACCAGGTTTCTAGTTTGCATCCTCCTCCCTTTGTAATGCTGTGATTATTGCCTGATGCCTTGTTCCTTCAAGCAGGTTCCTCAAGCAGGTACAAGGTATCGGCAACAAACACCACGTTACAAAGGGAGGAGGATGCAAACTAAGCAAACTAACACTTGTTGAGTGGGAATCCAGGGTTCAGGAGATAAGATCCCAGCAGACTCATCATTTACATAATAGTGAGAGAACACAAAGTAAACATGTAAGCCAATAAATGAACAAGATAATGAACAAGCTTAATGAGAAAAACAAAACTGGGTGATGTTTTTGAGAGTGACTACCAGGACTTGGTGAGGACTACTTCATATGTGGGTGGTCAGGAAAGGCTTCTCAGAGGAGGTGACATATGAGCTGAAACCTGACAGAAGAAAGGAAACCAGGGACAAAACAGTCTGGGAAAGGAACACTGCAGGAAGAGTGGGCAGCGTGTGCCAAAGCCAAGGCCAAAAGAGCCTGGCATATCTGGAAACAGAAGGAAGCCAGTGTGCTGGAGTGTGGGGGATGAGGGAGAGGATCTCAGAGAGACAGATGTGGGCCTGGTCACGCTGGGCCTGTGGACCACAGTGAGGAATCTGGAAGCCACTGGGGCACTTTCAGCAGGTGCATGACCTAACCTGACTTAATGTTTTAACAGGATCCCTCTGGCTGCTGGGTGTGGAACAGACTGTAGGGGGCCAAAGCAGAAGCAGGGAGACCTGTTTGGAGATGACTAATGGTGCAGGCCAGAGGTGATGGTGGTCCAGACAGAGAAGCAGCAGTGGAGGTGTGTACAAGGGGAGGGAGGTATTGGCGTGTTTCCTTACTTATGCTTATCCAGTGGAGGGAAGAAAAATGAGGATGGGCAGCTACAAGGAGAGAGGAACCATAGCATGCATTCAAGAAGAATTCTTTGTGAGACATGTTGCAGGAGAAGGAGACAGACATTCCATGCAGCCTGGGGCCTGCAGCGAGGCCCATGATGGGAAAGAAGGCATTCTCCTCACTTCTGTACTGCCTACCCAAGGGCTGGCCTTCAAGTGCACAGACAGTGGCATATTCTTGGTGGGGCACATGGGCAGTTTCAGTGGTGAGGCATCACACTATGCTTCCTAGCAGAAGCCACAGACTCCCTGTCGCCTTCCACTTTAATCAGGGCACTTCCCCAGTGGGCCACTGGCAGCCCTCTTCCCTTCCACTCTACACTCAGTCTCTGGTTTGGCTACTTCCACTCCCATATCACGTGCAAAGGTGTCCAGAATCAGAACTGCCTTTGAGGGTCAACTGGCCACCTCCTAGTGGTCTCTTCATGCGGACATTCTGCACACACCTCAAACTTACTGTGTCCAAACCAGGCTGGTGGACACATGATACCTTCTCCCTGCCCTTCCACACCCTAGACAATTCTACCATCTTCTATGTTGCCCACTTTAATTAATGATGTCAGCATCCACACAGAGGCTCAAGCGAGAATCCTGGAAACTGTCATTGATTCCTTTCCAAACCCAACTGGTCAGCCAGCCCTTACAGTCCTCTCTCTAAACACCTCCTAAGTCCATTCCTGTCTCTCAGCCTCCAGTGTCACTGGCCTAGTTCAAGCTCTCATCAGTTCTACCCTTGACTCTAGCTGGAAGAAGGGTACATGCCATTGGTAGGGCCCAACATACTTAGCAAGTGGCTCAGTAAATGATTTCTGAATAAACAAGAAAAAGAACGTGGCCGGGTGCTTCACGCCTGTAATCCCAGCACTTTGGGAGGCCGAGGTGGGTGGATCATGAAAGTCAAGAGATCTAAACCATCCTGGCTAACACAGTGAAACCCCGTCTCTACTAAAAACACAAAAAATTAGCTGGGTGTAATGGCAGGTGCCTGTAGTCCCAGCTACTCAGGAGGCTGAGGCAGGAGAATGGCGTGAACCCGGGAGGCGGAGCTTGCAGTGAGCAGAGATTGCACCACTGTACTCCAGCCTGGGGGATAGAGCGAGACTCCATCTCAAAAAAAAAAAAAGAATGCATGAATTAATACAATGAACAAATGAGTGATGAAATCAATGAATAAACGAAAAAAATTTTTATGTGCAGAGACAAAGAAAATTAAAACATATTCAGCCTAATAGAGGAGATGCAACCAAGCAGGTACAAGCATCAGGCAACAAACACAGTGTTACAAAGGGAGGCAAATGCAAACCAAAGAAACTAACATTTGCTGAGCATCTACCAGTTGTCAAGTGCTAAACCAGGCACCTCATAAACAGTGCACTTCACACAGTATCACAAATGACATGCCCAGCAACCAGGTGATATATTGCACTCCAGATGAAGACACTAACATTCAAAGAAGTTGAATAACTGTCCCACGTCATCCAACACAAAGTAGCAGGGTTCAGACTCAAACCTAGGTCAGTAGGCCACAAATCCTGTGTTGGCTAGTGGACATATGCTTACTGGAAGGGCTGTACTTCAAAAGATAATTAACAGGAGCCAGGCGCGGTGATTCACACCCGTAATCCCAGCACTTTGGGAAGCTAAGGCAGGTGGATCATCTGAGGTAAGGAGTTTGAGACAAGCCTAGCCAACATGGTAAAACCCCATCTCTACTAAAAATACAAAAATTAGCCAGGGATAGTGGCGCATACCTGTAATCCCAGCTGCTCTGGAGGTTGAGGCACAAGAACCACTTGAACCCAGGAGGCAGAGGTTGCAGTGAGCTGAGATCACACCTTTGCACCCCAGCCTGGGTGACAGAGCGAGACTCCGTCTTAAAAAAAAAAAAAAAAAAAAAAAGATAATTAACACACAGACAGTGCTTCTAAAGGATAATCGCTGTTCTAAGCACTTTACATATATCCTCATAAAAATGGTCAGTTCATCTTGGCGCAGTGGCTCACACCTGTAATCCCAGAACTTTGGGAGGCTGAGGCAGGAGGATCACTTAAACCAAAGAGTTCAAGACCAGCCTGGGTAACATAGCGAGACCCCATCTCTTTCAAAAAATATGCAAAAATAAAATTAAATTTAAAAAACAAAAATAAAAAATGATAGGTACTAATATTATCCCCATTTCACAGTGAAGCAAACAGAGAAATGGAAAAGTTAACAGGTAATGTGTCAAAGGTCATATAGCTTTAAGCGACAGAATTGGGACTTGAACCCAGGCAGTCTTGCTCTGGTGTCCCAGTTGGCCATCACTAAAACCTTTCATTGCATTAATGAAGGAGGTAATATGGGAGGCATGGGTTCCAGGTGCAGAGTACAATATGATCCATGTAGGGAGGCAAGAAGGTGCAAGCCATGTGTGGGATCAGGAAGTGATTCACTGGACTCAGATGGGGAGGGTAGAGGAAAATGAGGCTGCAGAGAAACGATAGACTCAGACATGAGGCTTCCTACACCTAGTCCAAGACCACATGATTGTCTTATTTGAGATTTAAAGTGCCTCTATCTTTCACAACGTAGTGAACAGTTAAAAGGAAGTGTTCGCTGTTTTCTTAGCCAAGGTATTTAGTTATCTCCTTTTTGTAGGTAGAAAAACTAAAAAAGCAAGGGAAGAACTAATTTGTTCAATGTTTTATCATTAACAAAATGGCATAACCTCCCCCACAGTCCATGGAGATAAATATCGGCACCCTGACCCCTTGGTATTTACTTTTAATACAGTTTTAGTTGTAAAAGACTATTCATAACATATTTTTAAAATCTCTAATTTTGGCCAGGCACGGTGGCTCATGCCTGCAATCTCATCACTTTGGAGCACCAGGGCTGGCGGATCACCTGATGTCAGGAGTTCGAGACCAGCCTGGCCAACATGGCAAAACCCTGTCTCTACTAAAAATACAAAAATTAGCCAGGTGTGGTGGTGCACACCTGTAGTACCAGCTACTCGGGAGGCTGAGGCAGGAGAATCGCTGGAACCCAGGAGGCAGAGGTTGCAGTGAGCTGAGATTGCACCACTGCACTCCAGCCTGGGCAACAGAGTGAGACTCCATCTCAAAAAAAAAAAAAAAATCTCTAATTTTGTTTCGTATACTTCAAATGTGAGCCGATGAAACTGTTACTTATATGCCCCATTACCATGAAGCTACACACAAATCCGTCAAACATAAATTTATATTTGATGGCTGGGCGCAGTGGCTCACGCCTATAATCCCAGCACTTTGGAAGGCCGAGGCAGACGAATCACTTGAAGTCAGGAGTTCGAGACCAGTCTGGCCAACATGGTGAAACCCCGTCTCTACCAAAAACATAAAAAATTAGCGGGTGTGGTGGTGTGCACCTGTAGTCCCAGCTACTCAGTAGGCTGAGACAGGAGAATTGCTTGAACCCGGGAGGCGGAGGTTGCAGTGAGCTGAGATCGTACCACTGCACTCCAGCCTGGGCAACACAGTGAGACTCCATCTCAAAAAAAAAAAAATTATATTTGGCAAACTTCAGTGGAAAAAAATTCAAATCCAGATCCCACAAACTAACCTTTAACTGTAACATTGCTTTGGGAAAGGCAAAGGAGAACAGGGCTGTCAAGTGATCTAAGCAAATCCTTAGGATATTTTGAACCTACTAGGATCCTAATCTTATTAGTCATCTTGGAGTCTGTAGGTGCTATGCTAGTCCCTTCTTTCATGAGAATGGTGGAGGGCAGAGGGGAATGATCACAGCTTCAAAGCCTCCCAGCTGGATTATCCCCATCCTCTGAGACCACCCATCCTCTGAGACCAATGTCTCCACGGTATCCCTACCACTTTAAAAGGCTTGGTGAAAGAGCCAAAGAGCACTTTAAGTGCTTGGTGAAAGAGCCAAAGAAATGTTCTGTGACCTCTGAAAGCAAATATTCTAAAGCAAGATCATTCTTTTTACGTATTTTTAAATTTAAATTAATGTTTAAATAATATAATTCAGGAAATTTGAAAAACAGAGAAGTAAAATATTGCCCATAACTAGGGTGACCACATGGCCCGTGTTGTTCAGGACAGTCTTGGTTTTCTCTTGTCATCACAGTATGTATAATTATTCATAGCACCTTCATTCCCCACTCAGTCATTTGAACTATGCTCGGAAGTGCTATGATTGAAGCCAGGCACGGTGGCTCACACCTGTAATCCCAGGATGTTGGGAGGCCGAGACAGGAGGATTACTTGAGGCCAGGAGTTCAAGACCAGCCTGGGCAACATAGTGAGGCCTCATCTCTACAAAAACAATTTAAAAATTATCCAGGTGTGGTATGTGCACCTGTAGTCCCAGTTACTTGGGAGGCTGAGGTGGGAAGATCACATGAGACAGAATGATTGAGGCTACAGTGAGCCATGATCACACCACTGCATTCCAGCCTGGGTGACAGTGCAAGACCCTGCCTCAGAAACAAACAAAGTGTCATTATTTCCATAATAAATTATTCCTGGTAACCTTAACCATAAACCACCACAATAAACAATCATTATGACAATTTTACTTCCTTACAGTTTTTTTCTCACACACATATTTTTTTTATTGATATAATCATAAGTGTTTTCACAAGCCTACATTTTCTCTTCTTCAATCGCATTACAACAAAAATATCCATGTTTCTGGATAAGGGGTTATCTTATTCAACTGAGTGGATGTTACCTGTATTGCTGAGCATTCAGGTTGCTTCAGGATCATTTTAAAGAAAGTGTATTTGTGAGGTACGTACACGACCAGTATATAAACTTCAAGAGAAATTTCAACCTAAGTGAGGGTGTGACAAAAATATAATTACTATTAGGAGGAAATTTTACAAATTCCTTCCATGAACACGGCAGTCCTCTGTTGCATTCTAAACCAACTGGATTCCCTCATTCAGCCCTTATTTATGGAGCACTCATTTGCTTCAGGCACTATGGCAGGTGCTATCTGGAGATACATGTCCTGTTGGCACTACTTCCAAATGTATGCTAAATCTCATCGCCAACTTTATTGCTGAAACCCTACTCATGGTTACCACCATCCATCAGCCAGACTGCTAAGATAGTCTCCTAATGACTCTGCAGTCTTGCCCCACACAATCCATTCTCCATGCACTCAGAGTGATCTTCTCAAGGTAAAATTCAGATCAAACCCCTTTTCTACGTAAAGCCCTCCAATGGCTTCCCACTGCAAAAGAAATAAACGGTAAATCCCTTGCCATGACTAACAAGGCCCCTCTTCCCCAGCCACCCCTGCTGCCTCCTGGGCACCTCCTCCCACTCTCTTCCTCTCCTCTCTGTCCCTTTTTATATAAAGAGTAAAAAGCTGTCCCACACGCCAAGTGCATCTCATCCCAGGGCCTTCGCATCTACTATGCCCTCTTCTTGGAATGCTTTTTCCCTAGACTGTTTTTTTGGCTGTGTCCTCAGCTCATGTTTCCAAAGCTCATGTTTGCTGCAATACCATAACTCGTTTTTCCCCTAAGTCACTCTCTTTCCAATTACACTATTTTATTTATTTTTGTTTTGTTTGGTTTGGTTTTGAGACAGGATCTCACTCTGTCACCCAGGCTGGAGTGCAGTGGCGTGATCCTGGCTCACTGCAACCTCCACCTCCCAGGCTCAAGTGATCCTCCAACCTCAGCCTCCCAAGTAGCTGGGACTACAGGCTCACACCACCACACTTGGCTAATTTTTGTTATTTTTTTGTAGAGACAATATCTCACTATGTTGCCCAGGCTAGTCTTGAACTCCTGGGCCCAAGTGATCCTTCTGCCTCGAACTCCCAAAGTGCTGAGATTACAGTCATGAGCCACCGTACCCAGTCCACTATTTTATCTTCTTAGCAGCACTTAACACAACCTGAATCTATACTATTTATTTGTTTTTAATTATTTTTCCTGTATTGTGAGCTCCAAGAGGGTAGAGACATTTGCTTTTCACTGCAGTGCCCCAGTGCTCTGCACATAATCGCAGGTGGGCAATAAATAACTGCAGAATGAATGAGTCAACACTGGACAAGAGAGCCACTAAGAGAACAGATCTTTATTCCATCCTCCAAGAATACAAAACCTTTTTTGTTTATTCTGCAAAATGACCATTTTGTACTATTAAGTGGAAATAATAAAATAAAATGTTCATCTGAGTACACAACATCAACACCAACAAGCAGTATCACCTGGATTCAAGGAATTAAATTTTGGCTTTGTAAAAATATAAAGAAAAAAATCTCTGGCAGTCTGAAACTTACAACATGGGTTCCTAAACAGTACTTACGTCTATGACCAAGTTTTTAATAACAAATTGGAGAAAAGAAAGACAATGCACTGGACTTTTTATGTAGCTAGAATCTCTCAATTTAAAGGACTCCCCTTTATTTTGAGATTATGTCTTTCTTATTTTGGGAGGGTGACAAAATATTCTTACTTTTATAAAATGGCAGAGAGTAGATCTGATAGGTTTTGGGAGGTGTTAATGCCTTTCATACAAAGAGCAAAAAGTTAGCAATCCTGTGCAAGATTCCCAGTGTTCTTTTTTACATTTTAGTAATCCAAGAATTCCACAAATCTGGGTACCACTCAGCATTCCCCAAAACCCCTCTCAAGTATGAATCCTGGAAGGGTTTTCCCGGGCCCTTAGTTGTACCAACTCCAGTCTGGTAGGACGGGCAACCTGGGGTATCAAGAAAGATCCCAAGGGCTTGTCTGGCTCACTGGATCATGTTCAAAAGAACAGGATCAATTAGTGATGTCTGCCATCATGGGAAGGAGGATAATAAGGACTTGGGGAATAAAGGCATGGGAGAGTGGCATGAGCAATGCAGCTGACAAAGGTAAGCTGTGGCCTAATATGTATCATAGCTCAATATTAAAACCATTTGGGAGCCAGGCACAGTGGCATGTGCCTGTAGTTCCAGCTACTCAGGATGCTGAGATATCTTGAGGCCAGGAGTTCGAGGCCACCCTGGGCAACACAGCAAGACCCCATCTCTTAGGGAAAAAAAAAAAAAAACTGGTAAAGTGAAAAAATTTAATGATTTGCTCAGCCCCTGATAGAGAAGATAATGAAGTAAGGAGGGTGTCCAGCACTCAGCAGGGTTCACTCACTCCCTCCTGGTATGTGATTCATTTCCTACCTGAACAAAACCTTGGGAAGCTGTCAGTACTCAAGCCATTACATCCAGAGTCTGCAGTGCACCTG
Organism: Pongo abelii; assembly: GCF_028885655.2. NCBI lineage: Eukaryota > Metazoa > Chordata > Mammalia > Primates > Hominidae > Pongo > Pongo abelii. Next base: position 58,853,957 of record NC_071991.2, read on the forward strand.
ACCCAGAAAGGAACACGTGGCCAAGGCAGGCAGGCCAGTAAAGAGCTCAGTGTGAAGGGCTCAACACTGACCAAATTAAACTAAGCCAGCGGAGTCTTCTTCAAAGAAAGCTAATCTTGTGATCCTGTCAGTAAATCAAAGTCCAAAGATGAACAAAATATCCAGAAGGAAAACAAATGCACTTGGGGAGTGGGAAAGAAAACCAAGACTGGCTTTATTCCAGAAGCAGACTTAACATATTAGAGTTCTCTGTGAGTACATCTGGAATGAAGCAAGATTCAAGAGGAAAAAGCTTTTACCTTCCTAAATTTCAAAAGGATGAAATAGGCAGAAATTGTCATCCCCATCAAATAACTCTGCCTACACACGGAGCTGTGAGCTCCATGCTACTCTGCCTGCCTTGTGAAAACAGAAAATGGCCACAAGAAGAAATGGCTCTATCTGAAACAGGCCAATGTTCACACTTTCACCCTGATCCGAACGCAGGGCTACTGACAAGTCCAGAGTTCACAGAACCTTTGGCTCAGCATCCCTACCTCTAGGCAGGTATCCTTCAGAAAGATCAGCACCCAGAGGTAAAGCCACATGCGTCAGCTGCTCATTGAGCCATGTTTATAACTGGAAGAGTTAAGATAACCCAAATGTCCCTTGGTAAGGAAACGATTAAATAAAGCAGGATGTAGTCATGGAATACCTTGTAATTCAAAGGAAAGAGGTGAATCTGTAAATCCTGGGATAGAGAAATGTCCATGCTGCACAAACAGGAAACAGCAAATGGCTGAATATGCAGCATGATTCCATTAAGTGTATACATATGTGTATACATGCTTGTATGCATAGAAGATGATTCCAGGCTGGGCGCGGTGGCTCATGCCTGTAATCCCAGCACTTTGGGAGGCCTAGACAGGCGGATCAAAAGGTCAGGAGTTCAAGACCAGTCTGGCCAATATGATGAAATCCCCATCTCTAGTAAAAATACAAAAATTAGCTAGGCGTGGTGGCGGGCACCTGTAGTCCCAGCTACTCGGGAGGCTGAGGCAGGAGAAATCACTTGGACTCGGGAAGCAGAGATTGCAGTGAGCCAAGATCGCACCACTGCACTCCAGCCCAGGCAACAGAGTGAGACTCCATCTCAAAAAATAAAAATAAAATAAAATAAATTAAAAAAAGAAGAAGATTCCAGAAAATATATGCCAAGGTAAACAGAAGTGGGATGGGGGAGGGGGCTTTCATTTTTTTACTTTGTACATTCCAGGATTAACAACTTTTTTGTATATATTATTTTTGTGATTTAAAAATACAGGCCGGGAGCAGGGGCTCACACCTGTAATCTCAATACTTTGGGAGGGCGAGGCAGGCAGATCACTTGAGGTCAAGAGTTGGGGACCAGCCTGGCCAACAAGGTGAAACCCTGTCTCTACTAAAAATATGAAAACTAGCCGTTGTGCTGGTGGGCACCTGTAAACCCAGCTACTGGAGAGGCTGAGGCAGAACAATCGCTTGAACCTGGGAGGTGGAGGTTGCAGTGAGCCGAGATTGCGCCACTGCACTCTGGCCTGGGCAACAGAGTGAGACTCTGTCTCAAAATAAATTAATTAATGTATTAAAAATATAAACAAATATATAAATACAAGTAACATATATATACATATAGATATATAAAATAAAGAAGAGCCCCACACTTCTTTCTTCCTCTTTTGCTGAATTAGGAAAAACCAGTACTAGGGAAGGAAACGTCCTGGAGAAGTGAACACTTGGCTCCTGCTCTCTGAGGCTTTTGTCATTTCCCCCTGCCTTAGCTAGCACATCAGGTTGTATTTTTGTTTTGTTATCATCAGTCAAAATCAACACTTAATTTTTGAAGCAGGGTTTGCATTAGAAGGAAAACAAAATAAGAACTGCAGAGCAAATCCAAATGAGTTTTTTTTTTCTTTTTTCCTAGGTTTAGCTCAGCTGAAGATAAATCCAGATGGTCTAGAAGCAAGCTAAGCCCAGACCAATATGTTTGTAGTGATATCAGATGCTGACAGACAAAAGCTTTACTGGCCTTCGGTCTCACTGATATGTCTTTCCAACTCCACCCATCTCTGAACATATCTTTTACTTATAATGTATCCTCCCCTTGCTTCCAAATGGATTTGAAGCAGCTCCCAGATAGATTTAAGGCAACAAACAGTAGTTGACCTGAAAATGGCAAAGCAGTTAACATAGAAACTGAAGAACAGAAATGGCAAGAATGAGGAAGAAGTAAAAATGCTATTTTAAACATAAACTCCTAACATTTCATAAGTATATTTAATTTTCAGTTGTTATATACCAGAGTTCCTCAAGGAGGAGATAATAGCCTAGAAAGATACTGCTACAATATCTACGTCTACTGATTCAGTGAATAAATCTAAATTCAACAAGCTTCCCAATGCTTTTCAGACATGACATTGTTCATAAGCCACTCTTATGACCACAGAAGTATAATAAATCTCTTGACACAGACCTCCCTTCCTCCACTGACACAGGGGTTTGATCATCTTCAATAACTAGCTTGAAAGGCAGCATCAAAGTTTAGAGTTCAGGTTTGAAGTCATTCATATCTGGGTTCGAACCCCCAACTATGCCACTCATGGCTGTGTGAACTTGAACAAGTTACTTAACCTCTCTAAGAAAGCCTCAATATTCTCTTGGAGAAAAAGGGATCTCATGTGGAGAAAAAGTGCCTCTTTCATATGGCTACTAGAAGGATTAAATCAGATAATGTACTTAAAGCACTTAGGAAGTATACAAGAAAAATTAAGTATGGGCTGGGTGTAGTGGCTCATGCCTGTAATCCCAGCACTTTGGGAGGCCAAGGCGAACAGATCACTTGAGTCTGAAGTTCGAAACCAGCCTGGGCAACATGGCAAAACCCCATGTCTACAAAAAACACAAAAATTAGCCAAGCATTTTTTTGGCAGGCACCTGTAGTCCCAGCTACCCGGTAGGCTAAGATGGGAAGACTGCTTGAGCCCAGGAGGCAGAGATTGCAGTGAGCCATGATCTCGCCATTGCACTCCAACCTGGGCAACAGAATGAAACCCTGTCTCAAATAATAATAATAACAATAATAAATAAGTATGACCACTGGCTGAATCATTGGTACTTTTTTCTTCAAAATATAAGAACAATGGAAGGAGTAAAAAACGATATTATTCCAATAAAAAAGCTGGACTGGATATCTGCATATACACGTACATCTTCACAGACCAGAGAGACAAAAGCAAGACTCGCCTTTCTCAAAGGATGCACAAGGATCCCTGCACACTTAGCTATAAGAAATAACCACATATACCTGCAAACATTGTGGAAAAAAAAAATCACTGGGCAAATAGTGTACGGCTATTGGTACAGGAAATATGCGTTAGCCTGGCTATTCAAGATTGACTACCATCAGAAATGTAGGCGATGTGATCTAACATTTGCGTCTTAAAATTCTAGTATATTCTGGGCATACTCCAATTGCTTTCAAGGAAGCTCCACTCTGAATGTGTCTTCAAACCAACAGTCCCATAAAGGCCTTTCCCATATCCTAGATGCCGAGGACATTTGGCCTATTAGAAGATCACCATGAAAGCCGGGCGTGGTGGCTCACGCCTGTAATCCCAGCACTTTGAGAGGCCGAGGCAGGCAGATTATGAAGTCAGGAGTTCAAGACCAGTCTGGCCAATATGGTGAAACCCCGTCTCTACTATAAACACAAAAATTAGCTGGGTGTGGTAGTGTGCACCTTTAATCTCAGCTATGCAGGAGGCTGAGGCAGGAGAATCGCTTGAACCCGAGAGGCAGAGGTTCCAGTGAGCCGAGATTGTGCCACTGCACTCCAGCCTGGGCAACAGAGTGAGACTCTGTCTCAAAAAAAAAAAAAGAAGATCAAAGAAGATCACCATTAAATATTCATTCAGGCTTCCATTTTTCCAAGTTAATTATTCCCAGGTATTTAGTGGTCCTTGCTACAGAGTAAGAGACTTAAATAAGTGTCTCTTCTAAGTTCCCAGTAAAACGAACAGAAAACGCCAACAGTAATAAAAACTGCCACTACTGATGACTATGTATCGGCCTTGTGCTGAGTATGTTGTATGTTGTTAATTCTCACAATCACCCATTTCACAGATGAAGATACTAAGGCTTAGAGAGGTAAAGTAACTTGTTCAAGGTCATCACCACAAAGTGACCAATGTGCTCAAGGGCAATGCTGGAATTCAAATCCATCTGTCACTAGTTAACCCTACTCACTTTTCAAATCTTGGTTACAATCTCACTACCCAGGGCGGTTGCTCTCACTCCCTCCGACAAGGTCAGCTCTCCCTAAGTAGCTTCCCTTGTACCATCATCTTCCTCTGTAACTCTTATCATAAGAATAAAAGATTATTCTGAGAATAAAAATATCATTACCCTTATTCAGGTAAATGCCGAATTAATGTCTGTGCCCCACCAAACCGTAAATTACAAATGGCATGGCTCCTCACTATTCTTGTTTATTTAGCATCTCCGGCCTTGATCTTAGTAGTATCAGGTATGTAATCGGTTTTCCATAAACATTCGCACAGACATCATGAATAAATGGAGAAAAGAAGCGCCCAGAAATACTCAGCAGCTTAGGGCACTGCACTGATGAAGCATGGGCTGCCCAGTGTTCATCCACTCTGGGCTCAAATCTGGCTAAGTGACCCTGCTCCACCTGCTTACCCTCTGTGCGCCTCGGTATCCTCATCTATAAAACAGTGATCAACAACAGAACCTAATTCTATATAATTATTACAAGGTACAAAGAAGTTAATGTGTATAAAACACCTGGCCTAAAGCCTGGCTCATAACAAGCACATAGTAATTGCTGCCATTAATTATTATTATTAGGCTTAAAACCAAAAAACAGAACTACAGTTTGTCATTTCTTTTCCCCACTAGCACAAGCCCAGTGAAGTTGAGTGTGGAAATGCCACAAGAGTTAAGGAACAGATGCTTTCTTTCCCTCTGGTCCCTTAATGCAAGGCAAACCCATTACGGTTAAAGGATAATGTAATCACACCAATGATTCATTGTTCCCATCCATAACCTTGGGTTTCTGGAAAATCCTGGGTTGCTGTCAGGTCTGAAATCATGTGATTCTAAGCCAATTTACTAATTAAGCTAGACCAAGAATCCAAAGTTGTCATCTGCTGCAATGAAATGAGATCCCATTTTTTTTACTCTAGGGTTTTGTTTTTTTTTTTTTTTGAGACAGAGTCTCGCTCTGTCTCCCAGGCTCGAGGGCAGTGGCGCGATCTCGGCTCACTGCAAGCTCCGCCTCCAGGGTTCACGCCATTCTCCTGCCTCGGCCTCTAAAGTAGCTGGGACTACAGGTGCCTGCCACCACGCCTGGCTAGTTTTTGTATTTTGTTTAGTAGAGACGGGGTTTCACCCTGTTAGCCAGGATGGTCTCGATCTCCTGACCTTGTGATCCACCCGCCTCAGCCTCCCAAAGTACTGGGATTACAGGAGTGAGCCATCGCGCCCAGCCAACTCTAGGTATAATTTTAAGCAAATAAGTTGCAAAAGATACTTTCTAAATATAAATTTGATAAAAATATAAAATCTCAAATTTGTCAGCTTCAATTTTATTTACATAAAAGAAAGCACCCCCTTTAAAACTGCTTTTCTAATAGAAAATATAAATTCTCTTCATTTTGTATTATATTAGCTATCTTGCAGTTTTAAAACCCTATCAAATATTTTGCAATTTTTTTTTTTTTTTTTTTGAGATGGAGTCTCACTCTGTCGCCCAGGCTGGAAGTGCAGTGGTGCAACCTCAGCTCACTGCAACCTCCGCCTCCCGGGTTCGTGCCATTCTCCTGCCTCAGCCTCCCGAGTAGCTGGGATTATAGGCACCCGCCACCACGCCCGACTAATTTTTTGTATTTTTAGTAGAGACGGGGTTTCACCATGTTAGCCAGGATGGTCTCGATCTCCTGACCTCGTGATCTGCGCACCTCAGCCTTCCAAAGTGCTGGGATTACAGGCATGAGCCACCGCACCCAGCCATATTTTGTGATTTTTAAAAAGCTATGACACTTTTGGGACAAATGGGCATAGATTAATGTGACCCTGTTTATTAGATAATGTATTGTATAAAGTTAAATTTCCAGAGTATGATAATGGCATTATAGTTATCTAGAAAAATGCCTTTGTTCCTAGGTTCAACTCTTGTAAACAAATATTCCTATGATCACATCTATAGGGTTTTCTGTGCACCCAAACATACAAATTCATTATTTACTCCTGACCAATCCAATTAATACATTTTGTTTAAATTGCTTTTCTGATTCATTTTGGTGGACTCTTTTCACTACATATGGCTTCTATTTTGATTCTTTTTCCTGCTATTTTAATCTGCTTTCTAGTCCCTTTCTTGGTTGTTTTTTGTTTTTTTTTTTTTTTTGAGACAGAGTCTCACTTGGTCACCCAGGCTGGAGTACAGTGGCGCAATCTCAGTTCACTGCAACCTCCGCCTTTCGGGTTCAAGTGATTCTTATGCCTCAGCCTCCTGAGTAGCTGGGACTACAGGAGTGTGCCACTACACACAGCTAATCTTTGTATTTTCAGTAAAGACAGGGTTTCACCTGTTGGCCAGGCTGGTCTCAAACTCTGACCTCAAGTGATCGGCCCGCCTCAGCCTCCCAAAGTGCTGGGATTACAGGCACGAGCCACCACGCCTGGCCTGTTCTTTTTTCTTAAAATACTTTATGCAGAATCCCATGCAGTTCACAGGCTATGTTCTTGATACTCAACTATGAAACTGAAAGCCACTAGAAAAAAAGGGAACTGCATATACTACGGAAATAGTTGCTAAATCTCAGCAAATTCACAAGTCAATATAACAATTAAAAGCCCAAGGGTTTCAGAGCAATGTATTTTAAACAAGCCACACAGGACCCATATTATACTTAGTCATAATATAAAAATATCGCCAGCCTGGCTAACATGGTAAAACTCCATCTACTAAAAATACAAAAAATTAGCCAGGCATGGTGACACATGCCTGTAATCCCAGCTACTCGGGAGGCTGAGGCAGGAGAATCGTTTGAACAGAGGCGGAGGTTGCAGTGAGCTGAGATACCACCACTGCACTCCAGCCGGGGCGACAGAGTGAGACTCCATCTCAAAAAAAAAAATGAACAGTAGACACATTATGTCCTTTACAAGAATGGACTACCCTTTGAAAATATATTGACAGACAAGCCATTTCAGTCTAACAAAATTAAAAAGGAATAACTTTTTAAAAAAGAAAATGGTATTTGTTACCTGTCAGAAATTCAGGTTCTTGGGCCAGGCGTGGCAGCTCACACCTGCAATCCCAGCACTTTGAAAGGAGACCGAGGTGGGAGGATCACCTGAGGTCAGGAGTTCGAGATCAGCCTGGCCAACATGGGGAAACCCCGTCTCTACTAAAAATACAAAAATTAGGTGGGGTGGTGGCATGTGCCTGTAGCCTCCCCAGCTACTCGGGAGGCTGAGACAGGAGAATCACTTGAACCCAGGAGGCGGAGGTTGCAGTGAGCCGAGATCGTGCCTCCACTGCACTCCAGCCTGGCAATAGAGTGAGGCTCCGTCTCAGAAAAAAAAAGAAAAAGAAAAAAGAAATTCAGGTTCTTCAGCACTCAGGATTTCATTACCAGTCTGATGACGGCTCAATTTCACATTTTTTTTTAAATTATTATGCCACAAGGGAACAATGATCCTTAGGAGGAGAGAGAATGTGGGGACAAACAGGGGGTGGGGTTTTCTTACATGAATGTTCAGGAAAAGGACAGACTTTAGCCACACTCGTTTGGCAGGGCCTCCAATTCGTCTAATGCCTAAATTATTTAACCCTTTGTTAACAGGCAGCCTTTAAAGGCATATAATTCCTCTGAATATTCTTTGCATAGAGTCCCAGATATAGCAGGTCCTCCCATGCTGGCAAAACAATCACAAAAAGCTCAGTTAAGCAAACTCAGCCAAAAAAGGTGCATCAGGTAGTGAAGCAATAGCATTGGGAAGAAAGACTTCAGTTTACAGGTTCTAACAAGATCAGGAGTCCACTAGATTAATTAAGCAGCTCTAAAGATCTGCTGTACAACATTGCACCTATGGCTAACAATACTGTATTATACACTGGAAAGTTTGTTAAGAGGGTAGGTCTCCTGGTGAGTATTCTAATCGCAATAAAATGTTCTTTTTTAAAAAAGCGGGGGCAGGTATCTGCTAAAGGTTTTTAGTTAGCCTCGTTCTCTTTTTGTGGCTGTGTACTATTCCATGATGTGAATGCAACACACTTCATTTCACCAGCACCCACTGATAAGACATTCTCATGCTGCTATGAACAGTACACAGTGAATACCTGCGTGAGTACAGCTAAGGATAAATTTCTGTAAGTGGAATTGCTGGATCAAGCCAGATCATCTGAATCATTAACATATTGGCAAAGCAATGTATTTACAAGTGAGTGGGTTGTTTTCCTGTATCTTCCCTAACATGATCCGTTTGCAAAATGTTTTATCTTTGTCAATCCTAGATAGGCAAAAAATGGCTTATTTCAATGTGATTTAATTAGTATTTTTTCAATTATGCATAAGAGCAAGCATTTTTCATGTGTTTAGGTGCCACTGTTTTCTTTTTTTTGAGATGGAGTCTCACTCTGTCGCCCAGGCTGGAGTGCAGTGGCATGATCTCGGCTCACTGCAACCTCCGCCTCCCAGGTTCAAGCGATTCTCTTGCCTCAGCTTCTTGAGTAGCTGGGATTACAGGCAAGCGCCACCATGCCCAGCTAACTTTTGTATTTTTAGTAGAGACGGGGTTTCACCATGTTGGCCAGGCTGGTCTCAAACGCCCGACCTTGTGATCCGCCAGCCTCGGCCTCCCAAAGTGCTGGGATTACAGGCTTGAGCCACCGCGCCCGGCGCCACTATTTTCTTTTATACAAATTGTTTATGTCTTTCAATCATTTTCTTACAGAGTTCCTGTTCTTTTCCTTATTGGTTCATAGGAGTTCTTTTCGTATTTAATCCTTAATACGTAACATAAAGTTCAAGTATATTTTTCTGGTTTGTAATCTGTTTGTTTTGCTTATGGTGGTTGCTATGCCAATACTTTTTATTAGATAATGAATTTCATGAAGGTTTTCCTTATGGCTTCCAGGCTTTGCACCATCCTTACAAAGACCACTCCTACTCCAAAGTTATAAAAATATTCTCCTTTAGATTTTTCTAGAGACCAGTCATCTGTGAACAGTGAAAAGTTCTGTTCCATGGTCATGAATTACATCCTTGCCATAATGTGCTATGGGCCATAATGTACAGAAACTAAATTTAATTTTTTGAAGTAACCTTTGTCTTCTGATATTGTGTAATTTATGGCTGTAATGTGCTATGGGCCATAATGTACAGAAACTAAATTTAATTTTTTTGAAGTAACTTTTGTTTTCTGATATTGTGTAATTTATAAAGCACTGTTCCATGACAGCTGATGAGGCAGGCAGTGCAAGACTTATTTGTCCTATTTTACCAGAGAAGTTAAATCACTGCCCAAAGCCACAGAGCCTGGTGCAGACACAAACGCAATGCCAGCTGTTCTCTTATCTCCTCGACACTGCCTCTCTCAACAAAAGGGCAACATCCACATACGTGAAAATCTTAAAGGATGTCTCCAAAGTCTTGTTCATACAATTTCAAAATAAAATTACTTTTCTATTCAAAGACAGTATTTATTTAAGTGGGCCACACAGTAATCCAATTAAACAGTGACTCAGCCTCAGAGGTCTGAGCCAATGTTCTCATCAATTGACAGAATTCCATGTTCCTATAGTGTGCCTCTATAACCCTTCAAAATTTAATTGAAAAGTAAGATATGTAAATGTTCCCAGATGCCCAAGGATTCTGTGAAGAGCTGTGTTTCTCAATTTGAAGAGATGGAAGGCAAGGTATGTCCAAATCACCAGGGGCTCTTTTCAACCCTACTCACCCTGACAATTCCCTCCCCCCAGTGCAACAGCCCCACACTACAAGAGTATCTTATGCCTTCTCAAGTATGTCAATGATAGAAAAAAATTTTAAGCCACTGGCCAGGTGCAGAGGCACTTTTGGAGGCCGAGGTGGGAGAATCGCTTGAGCCCAGGGGTTCCAGACCAGCCTGGGCAATACAGTGAAACCCCTCTCTACTAAAAATATAACAATTAGCCAGGCCTAGTGGCGCATGCCTGTAGTCCCATCTACTTGGGAGGCTGAGGCATGAGAATCCTTGAACCCGAGAGGCGGAGGTTGTACTGAGCTGAGATCGTGCCATTGCATTCCAGCCTGGGCGACAGAGCGAGACCCTGTCTCAAAAATATAAAGAAAAATAATTTAATTTAAAAATGTTAACCACTGTTCCAGATAACGGGGTATGCACTTACACAATCCCTATAAGCCTCGCCCCTTCGGTTCCCTGGACACCCCCTCAGCCAAGCTCTTCTGCACACTCCAAGTGTCTTTTCACAGTGACCAGACTATTAATAGTTCCTCGGCTTGGCCGGGCGCGGTGGCTCACGCCTGTAATCCCAGCACTTTGGGAGGCCAAGGTGGGCGGATCACGAGGTCCGGAGATCAAGACCATCCTGGCTAACACGGTGAAACCCCATTTCTACTAAAAATACAAAAAATTAGCCAGGAGTGGTGGCGGGCGCCTGCAGTTCCAGCTACTCGGGAGGCTGACACAGGAGAATGGCATGAACCCCAGGAGGCGGAGCTTGCAGTGAGCCGAGATAGTGCCACTGCACTCCAGCCTGGGCGACAGAGCGAGACTCTGTCTCAAAAAAAAAAAAAAAAAAAAAAAAAAATGTTCCTCGCCAGATCCTTCCTCAGGCCCCTCGTGCTGCTGCTCTCTCCACATTCTTCCCTTTCCACCTCCCGACCCCCAACTCACCAAGGTGGCTTCTTCCCAGCTTCAGATCTTGGTTTAAAGGCCACCTCCCCAAAGAGGGTTCCCTAACCACCCACTAAAGCAGACTCCCTTAGGAACTCTATCCTTTCATTTTCTCCTCGGACTTTGTCGCAGTCCATATTAATTTATTATTTATCTATTAATCTATTTTCTTGAGGATTATATGTCCTCTGAGAAGTCCCTTGAGGGCAGGGACCTTGCCCAAATTATTTACGCTTTATAACTTTAGCACTTAGCACAGTGCCTGGCATATTGTCAGTGCCCAGAAAATATGCAGTAAATTAAATTTGATTGAACGAGTTCCAGCTGGTTTTCTCCATTTCTGCATCTCCATCAAGTTTCTAAGCAGCCCAACCACCTGGGAAGGGAAGATGGGTTGACAGCCGCCCGCCTCTCCCGCCAGGCCACCTGTGAGCCCACTCATGGTTAATCATTCGTCTTGTAAGGAAAGAAAGCATTTAGCCAGCAACAGCTCAGAGTGAAGTGGCCTCTGTTTTCTATCTTTCCTCCTAAACTAACTCCACTGGACTGTGGAGGATGAGACTGGGGAATAATGTTAAAATTATGCCATTAAAAATCCAAAACAGCAACAAGACCAAAAAAAATTGTTTACTATGTCCCAGACACCATGCAAAGCTTGCAACATGAATTATCTCATCTAATCCTGGTAAGGGCCCCAGAAGCTAGGTATCATTACTACTTCAATTTTGCAAATAAGGAAAAGGCACCTAAGGCTGTGCAGCTGATCAAGTGAAGAAGCCAGGATCGCAGCCCAGGCAGCCAGACTCAGAGGAGCCCTCACCCTCACCACAAGGTACCCCTACATCCAACAGGGCACCCAAGCATCCCCCTTAGAAATAAATGCTTAAAAGACAGCAGTGAGTGAAAAATACCAACCCAAACTGAGTTATTAACAGCTCAAATGCTTTAGGGATGAAGGTTGGGGGTAGAGTTCTTCCCATACACATGAACCTGGGAGAAGCCAACAGCCGGATACCTGAAAAGACGTAATACTTATCTTCCGAAAAGAGGTAATACTGAGAAAAGTGCAGTGCATTCACTCGGCAGACCTGGTTAGGGTCACTAGCTATGAAGGGCCACCTAAGGCTAAGCAGAGGACAGTGGCAAGTCAGTCCAATACATAATCACTGAGAACCGACTGGGTGAGCGTGAAAGGTTTGGTCCTGGGGAGGGATTTTTTTTTTTTTTTGGATGATTAAGTAACACTCCTTGAGTTCTAATACCTAAAGATGTCAAGACTCAGATATGAAACAGGCCACTTCTAACGCAATGCTCACTGTGATGTGCCAGAAGAACTGCACTGATAGCAGGGCTAACGGGAAGAATGGAGGGGGAGGCTTCATGGAGAAGGCAGGGCTTGACTAGGTCTTGATGCTCGCATTAGGACAGGCAGAGAAAACAGAACCAGCCTGTGGTGATTAAGAGGCAGTAATGAGTTTGGGAGAAGTGAGGGGCCCAGTCCCGCATGAATGGAGGGCTGTGCTGGCAGAATATCACAAGGAGGTTTGTCTGAAGAGCTGTCTGAGAAACTCAAACTCAAAGCATTTTTTTTAATTCTCTTACTCAAAGACAATCAATCAACATAGAAGATTGCTGTGACCAAGTGTGTGGGGACTTCTTCCCACCAACAAGCAAGCAATCAACTCTGCAGTAGATACCAGCTGGGTGTCCTCCAACCCAGTTCAATTCTGACCCTACCTACCTGGGGACGTTATCAGATCCCAGAGGTTGAGGCTCAGACCCAAATGACTGCCCCCACTTAAAGTGCCCATCTCAAGCCCCAGGCTGTTTCGCTTGTGCTTCTGACTCACTGGCTATAAAGTGGGGATCCCATGACCTCCTCCTTGGGTTTGATTAATTTGCTAGAGCGGCTCACAAAACTCACTACTGGTTTATTATAAAGGATAGTACAAAGGACACAGATGGAGACGCACAGGACAAGGTATGGGTATGGAGCTCCCATACCTCCCCGGGTGCACCACCCCCCAGGAACCTCCACGTGTTCAGCGTTCCAGAAGCCCTCCAAACCCTGTCCTCTTGGGCCTTTTACACAGACTTCATTGAACAGGGATGACTGAAGCAGAGGCAACCACGCAGAAATGTGATTGGACAAAAAGGGCATGACCCAATACTAACAGACTGAGTGGGGAACCCAGAAAGTCCTGTCTGTTCAGATTCTTCTGGGCCACTTGGTGCAACATTGCTTCCTCCAGGGTAAAGGGCAGGACCCCTCCTGAAATGAGGGTCTTATGATCTACAATCAGACAAGGTAAGTCTGAGAATTTCTTTATGGAAACACAGGGGAAGATTAGCCTTGGGGAGAAAAAGGAGCAGGTTGAAGGGACAACAGGAGAAAGTCAGGAGAGGTACTGTTTTCTGAGGCCTGCTTCTGAGGCCTAAAACACCCAAACACTGTAACAAGGGCTATGGGATTTATGGGCCAAGAACTGTGGGCAAAACCAACATATATATCATAATATCACAGGCTGTGGTAAGCATTTTAGGATTGGGAAGTCCCTGAAGAACAAAAGGAGGAATTTGGACTTCTATCCTGTTGGAAGGCAGGGATGAAGTGGAAGCTTGACATGATGGCAGTGATTCATCTGGGATGGGTGTTGGAAGGATTGCCAGGGAGAGAAATTACAAGCCATGAGCTTCATCAAAAGACTGATGGAATGCGCCAGCCAGAGGAAGAGCTCATGGACTCAGGTGGGCAGGAAAAATGGAGAAGCTCACTGGAAAACAACAAGAAGCAGAGCCGAGGTTTTCTGGGCAGTGAAGTAATTCGATGTGATACTATAATGGTGGATACATGGCATTGCACATTTGTCAAAACCCATAGAACATACAACACCAAGAACGAAGCCTAAGGTAAACTACAGACTGTCCACTTTGGGTGATGATAATGTATCAGTGCAGGTTCATCAACTGTTACCAACGTACCCCCGCGGTGCTGATGTTGGTAATGGGAGAGGTGGGTTATGGGGAGCAGGGAAGCTCTGTACTTTCATTTTTGCTGTGAACCTAAAACTGCTCTAAAAAATAAAGACTATTAAAAAAAAAAAAGAATGCTAGCCTGGGCAACATGGCAAAACCCCATCTCTGGAACAAAAACAAAAAAAAATGCAAAAATTAGCTGGGTTTCATGGCACGCACCCATAGTCCCAGCTACTCAGGAGGCTGAGGTTGGAGGATGGCTTGAGCCTGGGAGGCAGAGGTTGCAGCGAGCTGAGATCGTGCCACTGCACTCCAGTCTGGGTGACAGAGTGAGATCCTATCTCAAAGAATACAAATAAATGAATAAACAACAAGAAAAACTTGGACACAGGGCATGATGGAGAAAAGGGAGTCAAGGATGACTCACAGGCCGGGTGACTGGAAGAAGACTGGTGTTCCCAGAATGGGGAAGTTGGAAAAGGGGGGCTGTTTTGAGAGGTAAGAAAGAAACTGGAACATGTTAGGGTGTTGGGGACATCCAGACGGGAGAGACAGTCTTTAGGCATCTGGAGAGCAGCTTGGGGCTGAGATAAGGAAAGGATACAGGGATACAGATGAGAGAAAAAAATTCAACATTTAATGTTCTGCTTTTAAACAGAGAGAGAAATTCTCTTTTCTAAAGGAAAAGCATTGCAACTCACTGGAAATAACCCTCTTTCCTTCACGGTGCCTCTGTCATGAAGATCCACTGCTGAGGAGCAGTTTAGAGGGGAATGCCCCCCTAAAGTGAGCAGGATGAGCACAGTGAGTGGTAAAAGTAGTGTGAGGCATTTGACTCCAGACCACCTGGTTGTGAATTCACATTCTGCCCTTTCCCAAATTACTTCATCTCTGTGCTTCAGTGTTCTCATTTGTAAGAGGAGATAACTGCCTGCTTCATGATCTGCTGTAAAGATCAAATGAGCAAGCATGGAGGCCTGTGCCTGGCTCCGACTGTGCCAGCTGCAGTCACTGTTCATTGTCAGACTTTCCCAGGACCCCCAACATGAAAAACGCTGAGGTGCCTTCCTCATGATCACAGAGCATTTGTTCCTTTACAAAAATTTTCTGTCTGGGCACGCTGGCTCATGCCTGTAATCCCAGTGCTTTGGGAGGCTGAGGTGGGTGGATCACTTGAGCCCAAGAGTTCAAGACCTGGGTAACATGACGAAACCCATTTCTACAAAAATACAAAAACATTAGCCAGGCGTGGTGGTGCGTGCCTGTAGTCTCAGCCACTCAGGAGGCTGAGGTAGGAGATCACCTGAGCTCAGGAAGCTGCAGTGAGCCATGATCATATCACTACACTCCAGCCTGAGTGACAAAACAAGACCCTGTTTCAAAAAAAAAAAAAAAAAAAAAATTCTCTTCAAGCATCTTTTTTGTCAGATAGGATAATAATATTTAGGGAGCAGAATATTTTAAATCTAAATGTTCTGAAACTCAGCCACACTGTGGCCATTCCCTGCAAGAGTTGGATCATTTACTCACGGATGTCCAATGCCTGGCCTTGATCTAAGAAGCCTAAGATAAGTAACACAAGAAAGTCCTTTTAAAAAGTGGGTGAAATGTGGCCGGGTGCAGTGGGTCACGTCTGCAATCCCAGCACTTTGGGAGGCCAAGGTAGGCGGATCGCTTCAGCTCAGGAGTTCGAGACCAGCCTGGCCAACCTGGCGAAACCCCGTCTCTACAAAAAAAAAAAATACAAAAAAATTAGCCAGGTGTGGTGGCTCATGCCTGTAGTCCCAACTACTCAGGAGGCTGAGACACGAGAATCGTTTAACCTTGGGAGGCAGAGGCTGCAGTGACCCACGATTGCGCCACTGCACTCCAGCCTGGGCGACAGAGAGAGACTGTCTAAAATAAATAAATAATTTTTAAAATAACAGAAGTGGGTGAAATGCCAAAGTTATTATTCTTAAACTCTTACTTGCTGGCAATAATGACTGTAATCCAAGGGCATTTGACATGTGTCTGTCTACAGACTCAGTTTGGCAAAGTCCTCAAAATAGACGCCACCATTTTTCAAGGTTTCCCAACCACTAGCAAAGCAAGGTGACTAGCAAATCGCAGCATCCGGTCTGCGCCTGGTTGTAAATCTTTAAGCTGATTTCCCAACATAGGAAGTTTCCTGTGTGTTTAGACAGAAAGAGCTCAGTTTCTCAGGGTCTGATCATCTGCAGACAAGCTGATGAAGAGACCCCAAGTTGTTTGCTGTGAGATTCCAGAGCCCAGAGCTACAGTAACACTGCCTGCCCCCTAACCCAGACAGTGACCTTCGGGGGCAGCAGGAAGAGCACATCTTCTCCCCAGCTCTTCCAAACGCCACTCTACAGTAAGAGCTGCTACATCAGTGAGAAAGGGGAAGATAATTACAGTGTGATAGAAAACTCTTTTGTGTGTGTTTGTATTTATAACTTCTAAGGAGTGTTGGTTCCCTACATATAAAGCCCTTTGTTCTGCCCTGTACTTTGACTTGGGTTTGTAAGTTGAAGAGGGAACTGGGGAGTATCCATAGTTACAGAGGAAGAAGACTGGAGCTCATGGACAAGTGAGGGGGATGGAGTGAGGGGTAGGGATGAGAGGAGGAAAGAGGGACCCAGGAGACTATGCAAGGTCAGGAGCCCCACAGGGTGACTTCTCCACTAACCCAGTGAAGTCCACTCAACTAACAAAACACATGGTAGTAGTGGTGGTGGATTTCTGCATCCATGAGGGAAGGGGCTGAGTTTGTGTCGGGGCAGACACCAAGGTAAAAAAGAAAGCACATGAGGCCTCCCCCATCCACCCCCTCCTCCAGAGAATTCGCAGAAAACCTGGGCAGGGCTTTGGATTTCCCTGGGCCATGGACCTGTGGGTTCTCACCAAGCTTAATCAGCTCTCTAAGGAGATTAAGGAACCCGGCGTTAAAAGATGACACCGGGGTTAAAAGAGAATGTGTGATTCTTCCCCAAAAGTAATTAAACAGTTTGATTGCACTATTTAGCATCAAATGCCACAGGAATGCACTGAAAAGCAAAGAATTAGGGAGTACCCATCCCCATTTGTGTTCACAAGCCTTACACAGCTCAAGTTCTTCCAATGAAATGTGGTAAAGTGGGACTGAAACAAACAAGTGCAGTTGATAATTCTTGTATACCTCCCCAGGCACACCCCCACTTCTTTCAAGGTTCCAGGACGGTCAAGCTTGTGCGGTGTAATCCCAACCCTGACCCTCTCCCATCTGCCCACACCCCTGGCCCTGCCACCAGGCTCAGCCATTTCTATGGACACATGGCAGGACGGGAGTGACAGGTTCTGATGTACTTTAAAAGATTGCTCTGTCTGCCTCTGGAAATTAGATTGGAGGGGAACAAAGTGGAACCAGAGAGACTCGATCAGAAGCTAATAGGAAAGTAACAATGGCAATCTGAGATTCGGGGCAAGGGGGTACTGAATTGGAGAATCAAGCAAGACCTTCAGAGGGCTCAGAAGTGGGCTGAAGATGAGAAATGGCTCCTAGGTTTCTGGTCTAAACAAACAAATGGAAGGCATAGGCCTTCATTCAGATGGGGAAGGCTGGAGAAGACGGTGTTGGGATGAGTAGGCAAGCCGAGGAGGAATGACCCAAGGCTACAGAAGCCAAGTTTCCAAGCCCTAATCTGCACAGTGCACCACCACGTTCTCACATCTCGCTTTGTATTCTCAATTCTATGTTCCTTTTCTTACAGAGGACCCGAAACTATGTAAGTGTTAGGCCCTTACAAAACTGGGGAGAGGATCAAGTACTGGGCAAGTTAATATGAAATGTCTGTGACAAACCCAAGAAGCCACAGTCAAATTCAATGTTAAATATCTAAACCTGGAGCTCTCAAGAGAGCTAGATATCCCCACCAGGGAATTAGTAGTTTATTAACAACACCTAAAGTCATAGAATGAAACCAGCTTGTCCTGAGTGTGTCATAGCCTCTGGATCACCCAGGAATAAGATACAAGTTCCTAGGTCTCATCCTAGAACTACTGAATTGGAATACTGAGACCCAGAAATCTGCCTTAACAAGTTTTCCAGATAATTCCTATGCACAAAAATGTTGGAAAACCACAGATCTAGGGAGAAAACATACAGAAAAGAAGAGGGCTCAGAACAGGCCCCAAGGAGCTGTCAATTGGAGGAATCAGAGAAACCAGAGGAACAAGTAAGGGAATGGAGCAGAGTGGCCAGATGAGTAGAGGAAAGCTGAGGAGTTCGGCATGATGAAGACAAAAATGTACCAAGAGGGTCGGGGGAGCCTGAAAGACTGCATCAGAGGGCAACGAGCCCTTGGATGGGAAGCCATGTGCAGGCAGGGCCAGGCAGGCCACACTGAACCATGTGCAAGTAGAGAAGCCCCAGCCAGAGAAACAGCGAGGGGGAGTTAGAGGCCTTGGGCCTTGGGAGAGGAATGAAAGTGCAAAGCAGTTCCAAGCAGTTGCCTTTGAGTTGTCTGTAGTATCCTCACATTAAGCCCCCAACTCCAATGCTAACTTAGGAAAGTTTCTCTTCTTTAAAACCAGCAACAGCTGAAGCACAAAGGGATGAATTTGCAAGAATACTGTAAAGCTTGAAAGAATCATGACAAAGCCTTTCAAAGACTTTAGGGGATCTGCCACCAACAGAGTTGAAGCTAATGCATTCTAATTCTTAGTAGCTGATTTTAGCTGAGGAGGATTCTTAATCAATGTGTTACCTCTGATCTCCCTTCCTTTAGGGTCCTCTCTCTCTCTCTCTCATTTCTGAGACTATCAGAAACAGGTTTTTTGGGATTTTTTTTTTTTTTTTTTTTGAGACGGAGTCTCACTCTGTCACCCAGGCTGGAGTGCAGTGTGATTTCGGCTCACTGCAACCTCCGTCGCCCTCCCACCATGTTGGCCATGCTGGTCTCAAACTCCTGGCCTCAGGTGATCCACCCGCCTCGGCCTCCCAAAGTGCTGGGAACCACCCTGCCAGGCCAGAAATAGATTTTGCCTAGAGATGGCAAAACTGGGGTCAGAACTCCAAGCCCAGCCTTTGTGGGTATGCAGCAAAAGTGGTCACCAGGGAGCAGGGAGTAACAGAAACCGAGGGTGCACCCTGCAGAAAGCAGCCATGCTGGTGAAAACAAAGGATAAGAGTGCACAACACACAAGACGAGTAAGGTATTACCCAAGGGTCCTGGGCTATACGTAGGCCAGGCTGAGGCGTACTGTGCTTAAGAGAGAAGCTGTACAAAAATGTGAAAGAGGAGGCTTGCTGCACACAGAAGGAGACCATGTGAATGGAAACACAGTGCTGAGGTGGGGTTGTCTTGGGGCTGCAGAGGTGGCCCCCATTGTCACTGCTGGTGCCAGCCTGGGTAGAGTCCATCTCCTGCCTGCAAAGGAGTTGGCTCTCAAGGTCACATCAGGGCAAGTGCCCTACACTGATGAGAGCTGTATAAGATTCTGGGCCTACACAGCTTGAGATGGGTCTTTCTGTTTCTCTGATACCCAGAGAACTTTGGCCACATGCTAAAGGGACCTTTGCAGAATCAAGGAAGCATAAAAAGGCACAAAGAAGGAAAATGCACACCTGAGATGGAAAATGGGAAAGGAGATTGGAAAAAAAGGAGATGAAAATAACCTCACACCACTGATGTCAAAGTTAAAATGCTCTGAGGTATTTTACAAAGCCCTGGTTGTCTATGGTATAAGGGAAAAAATGTATGACCCAGTCCCCAAGTTACAGCCTTTTATAATCTACATGGATTATGTTTGAGGATCAGAAGTGGAAACCTCAGTCCTGTGCCTAATGATGTACCCAGTATGACTTTTAAATTTTTCCCTTAATAAAAAACTTTTAAATCAGAGAGAGAGCATCTTGGCTCTAAAAGCAAACCCAATGGTGGGACTCTTAAAATAAAGTACTGGAAAAAAAATGGGTATGGGAACAGCTGTTGGCTCAAATCCTGTCTCCTCCACTTGTTCAAGTCATGAAATATCTCTGAATTGTCGAAAATGGCTGTAGTATCTCCTATATCACAGGAATAATGAGATAATGTAAACTGAAGTACCCAGGACAGTGTGTGGTACATGGTGAGTATTGAATAAATGTTTCCATCTCCTTCCTAAAACATGCCATGCCAAATAAACACAAAATGTTCCTGGAAGCATGTCAGAAAGCCTTGTCACATTCCTTGGACACAGGACTTGTCCTGGGTGAAATCTGTCTTTGGCCTTTGGTGCCCCCTTTGGTTCCCCCTCACCCTCTTTTTTGTTCTCCCATCCCCAGGAATCCAAAGCTTCTTAAGGCACAGCACCTTGGAAGATATTAGGAATTTATTAGGCCTTTCCATCCTGAATCTAAAAACGGGCTCAAGACTTCCCTTTCGTATCTTCCTAAGGGATTCAGACCGCATAGGGAAAAGAAAAAATCAAGGACATGACATTTGTAGTTCATTATAAATTCTGCCTTACCAGCCAGCTTTCTTGAGCACAAGAGAATATACACATTTAACTATATAAATGAATAACATAAGATCTGGCCTTGTTAATGCCAGAAAGCCTGGTTAGACATACACTCTGTGTGTGGTTTTTGGGGGGATCTGGGAAGGGATAGTGATGCTGAGAAAACACCAATGAATACCAATGATGAAGTAACAAAGTAACATAACTAGTTTTAAGCTATACTCAGAAAACACAACTAAACTGAGAGATGACGGCTTTTTTTTTTTTTTTTTTTTTTTTTTTTTTGAGACAGAGTATCACTCTGTCACCCAGGCTAGAGTACAGTGGTACAATCTCGGCTCACTGCCACCTCCACCTCCCAGGCTCAAGTGATTCTCCCATCGCAGCCTCCCGAGTAGCTGGGACTACAGGTGCTCACCACCACACCTGGCTAATTTTTGTATTTTTAGTAGAGATGGGGTTTCGCCATGTTGGCCAGGCTGGTCTCGAACTCCTGAGCTCAAGTGATTCACCCACCTTAGCACCCCAAAGTGCTGAGATTACAGTGAGAGACACGGCGCTCAGCCTAATTCTTCTAAAGCACTTAAAGACCACAAAATCCAGGGTAAATCACCCTTCTGAATTAAGCGATACTCTTGCTGCACACAACTCCTGCCTTCAGAGGTGGAGGCTGGGATAAACCTTTTAAAATAAGTAGCAGAAAAGGCAACTGGGAACACTCACCTGGAAATTCAGAGGACCAGGTCTTCCACTCTAGCAGAGACCAACCCCTCCCCAGGCAGTTCAGCTGGGAGGCTCTAGGCAGGAGGGCCCTGTTAATACTTCAAATCATTTTGTTATTTTTTTCCACAGGTTTTAAGTATTATTTTATTTCAGGATAACAGACTTATTATCTTTAAAAATAAGAGATTTAGGGCTAGATATAGTGGCTCATGCCTGTAATCCTAAATCCTTTGGGAGCCAAGGCAGGAGGATCACTTGAGGCCAGGAATTTGAGACCAAGCCTGGGCAACACAGCAAGACACAGTCTCTACTCCCCTGAGCCAAAAAATATAAATATATATTATTTTGGCACTTTGTTTTATTTTTATTTATTTATTTTTGAGACAGAGTCTCGCTCTGTTGCCCAGGCTGGAGTGCAGTGGCATAATCCCTGCTCGCTGCAACCTCCACCTCCTGGGTTTAAGCAATTCTCCTGCCTCAGCCTCCCGAGTGGCTGGGATTACAGACATGCACCACCATGCCCAGCTAATTTTTGTATTTTTAGTAGAGATAGGGTTTCACCATGTCGGCCAGCCTGGTCTTGAACTCCTGACCTCAGGAGATCCACTCGCCTCAGCCTCCCAAAGTGCTGGGATTACAGGCGTGAGCCACCATGCCCAGCTTTTCTATTCTTAAAAGTTTTTTTGAAAACAGAGACAGGGTCTCACTATGTTGCCCAGGCTGATCTCAAATTCCCGGGCTCAAGCAATCCTCCCACCTCAGCCTCCCAAAGGGCTGGGATTACAGGTGTGAGCCACTGCACACAGCCTGCACTTTTTATACATTAAAATTATTTCAAAGTTTGGGGGAAAAAAATAGAAATATAGGCCAGATGTGGTGGCTCATACCTGTAATCCCAGCAGTTTGGGAGGCCAAGTCAGGCAGATCACGAGGTCAGGAGTTCGAGACCAGCCAACACGGTGAAACCCTGTCTCTACTAAAAATACAAAAATTATCTGGGTATGGTGGTGCTCACCTGTAATCCCAGCTACTGGGGAGGCTAAGGCAGAAGAACTGCTTGAACTTGGGAGGCAGAGGTTGTAGTAAGCTGGAAAAAAAAACTGGAGGCCAGGCACAGTGGCTCACACCTGTAATCCCAGCACTTTGGGAGGCCGAAGCAGGTGGATCACAAGGTCCACCAGCCTGACCAACATGGTGAAACCCCGTCTCTACTAAAAATACAAAAATTAGCTGAGTGTGGTGGTGCATGCCTGTAATGCCAGCTACTCAGGAGGCTGAGGCAGAAGAATCGCTTGAACCCGGGAGGCAGAAGTTGCAGTGAGCCGAGATCGCACCACCGCACTCCAGCCTGGGCAACAGAGCGAGACTCCATCTCAAAAAAAAAAAAAAATTGCTGAAATCCTCCATAATGCCATTCCCTTTCCCTTTCTAATCTCACTCTCCATAGGTAATGACTATCTACAATTAGGGACATATCATCCTTCCAGATTTTTTCAAAAAATAAGATTATATTTCTCCCACTGTTCTTCCACTTTGCTTTCATTACTTAATATACAGTATAGGTTGAATTGTGTCCTGCCAAAATGCATATAGTAAAGCCCTAGCCCCCAGTGTGTTGGTATTTGGAAACAGGGCCTCTGAGGGGTGATTAGGTTTAGATGAGGTTAAAAGGGTGGGGCCCTCGTGATGGGACTGGTGAGACACCAAGCAGAGACACCAAGAGCTTGTTCTCTTTCTCTCCTTTTCCACCATGTGAGGACGTAGCAGGAAGGCGGCTGTCTGCAAGCCAGGGAGAGAACTCTCAGTAGGAAACAAATCAGCCTGCATTTCCCAGCCTCCAAAACCCTAAGAAATAAACTTCTGTTGTTTAAGCCACCCAGCCTATGGCATTTTGTTATGGCAGCCCAAACTGACTAATATAATGCATAATGAACATTTTCCATTTTGGCTCATTTGGAGCAACTTCCTTTTTTCAAGTAGGCAAGTATTTCAGAGGGATAAGGTCCTAGAAGTGGAAGTACTCATCAGAAAGTATGCAAACTTTAAAATGGTATGGATACTGCTAACGTGCCTTTCCAAGAGATGGTACCAATTTACACTCTCCGCCAGATATAGTGACAATCTATTTTCCCACACCTTCATCAACACTGGATGTTACAAACCTAAGCAAAAATGGTTTCATGGTTTTTAATCCACACTTATCTGATTATTAATGAGATTAAGCATTTTTACATATATATGTGAATTATCTATTAATAGCCTTTGCCCATATTCCTACTGGATTGTTTTTCCTATTGATTTCTAAGAGTTCATGCCTGTTATAGATATTGCAACTATTTGCTTTACTCCTTTGTCATCTGCCTTTTTTTTTTTTTTTTTTTTTTGAGACTGAGTCTTGCTCTGTTGCCCAAGCTGGAGTGCAATGGCACGATCTCGGCTCACTGCAACCTCCACCTCCCGAGTTCAAGTGATTCTCCTGCCTCAGTAACTCGGATTACAGGCACCTGCCACCATGCCCGGCTAATTTTTGTATTTTCAGTAGAGATGGGCTTTCACTATGTTGGCCAGGCTGGTCTCGAACTCCTGACCTCAAGTATCCACCTGCCTCAGCCTCCCAAAGTGCTGGGATCACAGGCATGAGCCACCGCGCCCAGCCCTGTCATCTGCCTTTTAACTTTGTTTATGGTATTAATATATTCTTCCTTTTTAAAAAATGTGTTACATATATAGCTATAATATGTATAATATCCATAAACATATACTAAGGCATGTAAAGCAACATATAGAGCCAGCTTTATGAAATAAGAGGTGAGAGAGAGGTGGCAGAGGTGCAGCCATTATTTCTTGATATTTTACATGTATTTCTAAAAAATTACTTATAACTAAGGAGAGACAAACGAAGGGGCAGGTATGGAAGGCCCTGAAAAATCTGTTTCCTGCAGAGGAAGAAAGATGTGAGGAAAGAAGGAAGGAGGGTGACCTGGGGGAAATCCCACCTGCCAGTCTGCAGTGGGGAAGGACAGATTGGGGGTGCCTGAGCTGTGAAGATGGGAAATGTAGCCAAAGGTCATGTTCAAATAAACTACTAGACAAGAAGTATAATCTTTCATGAAATTAAGTCTATCAATATTTTCCTTTATGGTTTCTGAATTTTATTAAACTTGAGGTCTTTCCTATGTCAAAGTTATTTCTAGAAACCATCTCCTGGCCAGCCGCGGTGCCTTATTCCTGTAATCCCAGCACTTTGGGAGGCCGAGACGGGCGGATCACGAGGTCAGGAGTTCAAGACCAGCCTGGCCAAGATGATGAAACCCTGTCTCTACTAAAAGTAAAAAAACTAGCCAGGTGTGGTGGTGGGTGCCTATAACCCCAGCTACTTGGGAGGCTGATGCAGAGAACTTCCTGAACCCAGGAGGCAGACGTTGCAGTGATCTGAGATTGTGCCACTGCACTCCAGCTTGGGCTACAGAGCGAGACTCTGTCTCAAAACAACAAACAGCTCTTTAAAACCATCTTCTATATTTACATATATTTTAATATTTATAATTTTGGTTTTGACATTTAATCTTTAAATGGAATTTACTTTTGTGAATGGTATGAATCAGGGATCTAATCTTTTCCAAATTGAGAGGCAATTTTCCCAACAGACTTAATAACAGTCCATTTTATCATACACTCAATTCCTGTCTTTACAATGGAACCATTTCTCGACTTTCTATTTGTAGTCCCAGATGATATATACTTTTTAAAATTTTTTTTAGACATGGGGTCTATGTTGCCCAGGCTTGTCTTGAACTCCTGGCCTCAAGCAATCCTCGGCTTCAGCCTCCCAAAGCACTAAGATTACAGGCGTGAGCCACCTCGTCCTACCTCCAGGTGATATATTTTGATAGCTGGCTGAACAAGCCTCTCCTCAATATTCTTTTTCAAAAATGTATTGCCTACTAGTACAAATCTATTTTCCAGGTAAGCTTTATTATTATCAGTTTGTAAAATTTAAGTCGTGTTAAAAGTCTGGCCTAAACTATTAAAGGTCTCATTACCTCTTAGGCTTTTCTTATTTTTCTTATCATTATTATTTCTTTTTAGAGTTGGGGTCTCACTCTGTCACCCAGGCTGGAGTATAGTGGTGAGATCATGGCTCACTGCAGCCTCCAGCTCCTAGGCCCAAGTGATCCTCCTACCTCGACCTCCCAAGAAGCTAGGACTACAGGTGTGCCACCACACCCAGCTTTTGCCCAAGCTGGTCTCGAAGTCCTGACCTCAAGCAATCCTCCCACCTCAGCCTCCTCAGTCACTGAGATTACAGGTGTGAGCCACCACAACCCAACTCTTTTAGTCTTCTTTTGTCATTGGAGCATCAACCTTCAGCCAGGAGATGGCTTACTTTCCAGTGAGCCACATACTATGCAAAAATCTCAGACTTTAGGGAATTTGGGGGTTATTTGTATTTATTTATTTATTGATTGATTGATTGATTTATGAGACAGTCTAATTCTGTTGTGCAAGCTGCAGTACAATGGTGCAATCACAGCTCACTGCAGGCTCAACCTCCTGGGCTCAAGCGATCCTCCCACCTCAGCTTCTTAAGTAGCTGAGACTACAGGCATGTGCCACCACACCCGGCCCAGGGAATTTTGTTTGAATTTCTAAATCTCTTAGCAAAAACTTTCCAATACGACAATTCTACCAAGAGGTCTGAATGGCTGCCTGTGCCTCAACCAATGCATGTCTGCAACATTCCTCTTCTTCTCCCCAAACAGCTTTTCTTTTCCTGGCTCACATCTCTCCGAGTTGTAGATTCCCATACCAAATCAGAGTAAAGTGGCTCAGCTAACAGGATCACATGCTAAACGATGTCATATTTTGACAGGCACTTCCAGGCAGCTTTGCTGGCCTCATGCATCGGACAGCTTGGTGAGAGAGCTGGGGGTCTCTAGCAAATCATAATTTATTGATCTGGCACCACTTAATCCACAGGGAACTATCAGGCTATAATGGAAAGAATATGAGACTGGAAGTTCAGGCACCTGAGTTTGAGTCCCCTTTTTACCTCTAATTAGCTGTGTAGTTCAGATTAAGTTATTCTGCCTCTCCATTGGGCCTTGGTAGCCTCATTTGTAAAATGAGATTATTAGAATACAATGGTGAGTAATGATTTTCTTTCCACCATGGATGACCACGTAAGAATCTGAAGAAAGCTACAGATTCTCTCCCCCAGAATAACGCACTTTTGCAAATGAATATGAAATCAGGCTAGCCACAGTAGCTCACACCTGTAATCCCAGCACTTTGGGAGGCTGAGGTGGGTGGATCACTTGAGCTCAGGAGTTCAAAACCAGCCTGGGCAACATGGCAAAACCCCATCTCTACAAAAGTATCAAAAAAAAAAGTAAAAATGAAATCATATATTTGAAAGGGGTTCACAGATCTGATAAACACTATTTCCCTATCCCCAGAGGCAAGATCACTGAGGCCTAGCACAAGCTTTTAAAAGTAACAGAGACTACAATAGAAATATATACAGAATCACAAAGCCTTGAGTAAAGTTGAATCACTTATAGAACTAAAAGCATCTCTTCTGCAGAAACTGGGAGCAAGGAGTAGTTACTTAGGGAAAAATAAATATAAGTACCAATAGGAGTTGCCCTTGATTGAAGCCTGGCTAAGCCCTTTACATTCGCAAGTGGGTGGCTGAGAGTTACTACTGATTCCAGACCCAGGCTCCTAGTTCAAATTTTGGCTCTCACATTACTAGTTGTTTGACCTTGGGCTTTGTGCCTCAGTTTCCACATCTGTAAAAAGAAAGAAGAAGGGGAGAAAAATACCTATCTCAAGGGTTGTTAACGTACTTAGGACACTTGTAATGGGGCCTGCCACACAGTAAGCCCTAGATAACTATTAGCTTATAACAGAAATAAGAAATCTGACACACATTGGTTGGGTAGTTAAAACTGTAAGCTGAGTTTAGAGAAATCATAAATACTTTGATGCCTTAGTTTCCCCAGAGGTAAACTGAAGACAATAACAGAATCTGCTTTATAAGTCTGTTGTGATGCTTAATGAGACTGCCACATAAAAACTCTTTCACAATGCCTGGCCCATAATTAAGTGCTCGATAATGTCACGATGCCTGGAATATAATAAGTGCTCGATAAATGTCAGCTGTTGTATTAACAGTTCTGGGAGGCAAAGATTACAAACGCCCTTTTTTATTTCTGAATAATAGACAACTCAGAGAGTGTTAAGTGCCCTGCCAACAAAACTATACTTAGAAAATTATTATACCAAGATTTCAACTCAGATGGGTCTGGAATCACAAGTTCTAACCACTACACTATATACCTTCCTCTTTGAACAGGGCTTAGAGAACAGAAGAGCTAATTCATACCTACTAGATTACTAAGAAAAAGATGTTTGGAGATAACAATGCCAAATTTGGGGGATTCCCCACAGAGTCAGCCACGAGCTTGGCCAAAAGCCCTTCTCCGCCATGCTAGGAAATGAAAATCTGCATAGACTGGTGCCTGTTCTCAACCAAGTGGTTGTGAAACCACAGCCCTGTCACTAAAAACGGAAAAAAGAAGTCATTTTCCCCAGTAACTTAACGAGCAAAATGAAGCCTTAAAATGAAAGTAGTGATCCTAGGGCTGAGAAAAGACATCCACTGCTCCAAAGCCCAGCAGAATTGCTGTAGAACACTAACGTTACTCTTTGATTAACATACTTTTATTTTTTTTAATGAACGTGCTTATTTCTATTATTTTAGGTTACCTAACTCAGGGATCCTTCCCATTAGTAAAATAAGAGGAAGTGTGTACCAGCCTGGAGGGGAGACTCCCTGGTGGGGCACAGTGTCAGCCTGAGCAAGTCCCACTGTCAACACTGATGTCCTCCCCAGTTAAATGGTAATCAAAAGTGAGAATGAAACGAACTGGCAGCAGAAACAGGACGACCAGTTGAGTCCATGCTAATCACTGATATTTCACATCTTTACACAGTTTCTTCTAGATGTATTTTATTTTTGTATTTTTATTAAAAACTGCCCTATCGGTCAATCTCAAGTCTACCCTTCCTTTAAAAAATAGTAATAAAAGGCCGAGTGCGGTGGCTCACCCCTGTAATCCTAGCACTTTGGGAGGCCGAGGTAGGTGGATTGCTTGAGCTCAGGAGTTCCAGACCTGCCTGGGGCAACATGGCAAAACCCTGCCTCTACAAAAAAAATACCGAAGTTAGCCAGGGGTGTGGTGGCCCGCACCTGTGGTCTCAGCTACTCGGGAGGCTCAGGTGGGAGATCACTGAAGCCTGGGAGGCGGAGTTTGCAGTGAGCCAAGATCGCACCACTGCAATCCAGCCTGGGTGACAGAATAAGACCTTGTCTCAAAAGAAAAAGAAAAAAGTAAATAATATTAAGAATAATGAAGGTCCAGCTATGTATAGGAATAGGCATCACTGGAAGTGACGGCAGAGGCAAGGCAGGAGTCCCTGATCTCACCTCCACTCTCTCACTGAGGAGCCCCTGCAGAAGCTAGTCAACTATCCAAGCAGTCCCTGCTTCTTCCTGGTGAAGGCCTCAGCCTCCGGCCCAGCCCCCTCCCGGGAGAGGAGGGGGAGCTTATGCAATCCAAACCCAGTTCCCAGGCCCCAGAGGTGGAGTAACTCCGGGGTGGAAGTCAGAAGCCCGCCAGTTGTAGGCCTGGTTCTGCTCCCCTCTGGCTGAATGATCCTGGTCACAACACTCGGCCTCCCTCGGCCTTTGCCTCCCTGTCTGTAAAATGAAAGGTTTGATGGAGATCATGTGCAAGCCTCGTCCCCGTTCTAATTTTCTGATACCATCATTTTTAACGTGTCTTGTAGAGATAGAAGCCCTTCCTTTCAGCAGGACATGTTGCTCCCCATTCCGTGACGATCCCCCTCAATAATCCGTGTAATTTGAGAAAAGTATGATGCATCGGAACTGAAAAACAGGCTGTTGCTTTCCTGGTCACCAAATCTGATAATCAGTCAATTATATGGATTTTCCCTTGGGCCTTCTCCCTCAATCCCACAATCCCACGAATAAACCTGCCTACCCCTCCCAATTCCTCAACTCAAGGCTACCCGTTAATGAATGAATAAAAAAAAAAAAAAAAAAAACCCGCCTCCCCACCCCCTTCTACCAGGCCTGGTGTAAGGTGCCACAGCACTTCTTCCGTAATCTAGAATCCACCTCTGCCCCACCTTCTCCCCGGGGTGTCTTTTTAGCCAAGAATCCCTGGATCGACACGCTCCATCTCCCCGCTCCACCGCGCCAGCTGATCATTTCTCCCCGCCCGGCACACCTCGGCTGAAAAGGAGGCGGCTCCTCTGCTCCAAGCCCAAGGGACCCAAACCTCTTTCCAGCCCGCAAGGGTGCGGGCACCTGGGAACAGCGGGAAGGGCCCGCGCCTCTGGAAAAAAGGACCGCCGTCCCCACCTGGGCGGTGCAGGGGAGGCCCCCTCAGCGGGTCTCTTGTCACTTACGGGCGGCTCCTCCGGGCAGAGCAGAGCAGGGCCGGGCCGGGCCGGGCTTGCGGACCGCGGAGTTTGCTGACTCAAAGGCGCGCGGCAGCGGCAGCGGCGGCAGCAGCGGCGGCGGCGAGCGCCCAGGAGCGCACACGAACGCAGCGCCGCGCTCCCCGCGCACGTAGCGGCCCCGCGCCCGCGCTCAGAGCCAGGCGTCCGCCTGTGGCCGCCACGCCTAGTGCTTCCGCCGCCTCCGCGCAGCCCAGCCCAGGTGCGCCCCCACCCTGCCGTGCTAGCCTCCTGCTTCCTGAAATTGAGTTAGGGAGGAAATGCCCCCATTAGTCCGGACGCTGAGGCTGGAGGTGATCCAGCAGCACCCTTCGGAATTCGCCACCTGAGTCACCTTAAGCTTCCTAACCCCGACCCCACAGTTATGGGGAGGATTGCCGATGGGGAGGAGGACGGATAAATAACGTGATAAACAAGAATGGCAGAATGTTCATAGCATCTAGGTGGTGGGCTTATGGGTGTTTATATAAAATTATTTCAATTTTTGTCTATGTTTGAAATGTCTCTTAATAAAACATTTGGGGGGAAAGCTAATGAGATCTGCCAAGGGACCTGACTGAGGAAAGCATTTCCCAAACGGCACCTGAGGCTGGGTCTCCACACCTGTTTGCATGGGAAACCACAATCATCATTTAAACTGCTAATAAGTGACTGAATGACACAGAATAATAAACATAGCCTAATATTTCATTTTTCAAGCATGAATTTTCCCATTAGACAAAGCTTGTCGCTGATCATCCTCCAGGGACCATTCCAGGCCCACCTGAAAATGCATCTGTTCACCATACCTACATTAACTCCCTAACAAAACGTGTAAAAATATACAATGTTGTGTCTTAACATCTTGGATCTTGAAGTTGTATTGCTGAACCCTCAATCGTTGGTATTTAATTTCCTAAAATTGCACCCGAGTCATGACACACAAGTGAATGCAACCATGATCACTTTTGAAAATCAAATTAAGCTGGTGTGGTGGCTCACACTTGTAATCCCAGCACTCTGGGAGGCCGAGGCGGGTGGATCACAAGGTCAGGAGATGGAGACCATCCTGGCTGACATGGTGAAACGCCGTCTCTACTAAAAATACAAAAACTTAGCTGGGTGTGGTGGCACGCACCTGTAATTCCAGCTATTCGGGAGGCTGAGGCAGGAGAATCGCTTGAACCCGGGAGGCGGAGGTTGCAGTGAGCCGAGATCATGCCATTGCACTCCAGCCTGGGCGACAGAGTGAGATTCTGTCTCGAAAAAAAAAAGAAAGAAAATCAAAGTGTATTTTTTATATTCTTGTCCCTATGCTCCGCAAAGAAAAACATTGAGTAGAAAACAAAATGCAGCATGTATCTAAGATCCTAAGAGATTCTGTAAAACTAAAATCTTTCTGAACTTATTGTCAAGAGCATGACTTTACAGCTGTCGACAAAGCAGCAATAAACCCTTGGAGAGTCTACTGAAAGTCATTTGAATATCTGTTAGAATTATGACCCTATTAAGACTGGTAATTTGCAACCTGAATCCGGGAAACTTAAGTGATGGTCACCTTTTTTAGGTTGTGGCATTTTTGTTATACCATCAGTGGGATTGGGTAAAAACTGGGACTCTACAGTGGTTAAGAAACCTTGCCTACCGGCCGGGCTGGTGGCTCATGCCTGTAATCCCAGCACTTTGGGAGGACGAGGCAGGTGGATCATCAGGAGCTTGAGACCAGCCTGGCCAACATGGCGAAACCCCCATCTCTACTAAAATACAAAAATTAGCTGGGCATGGTGGTGCATGCCTGTAATCCCAGCTTCTTGGGAGGCTGAGACAGGAGAATCACTTGCACTGGGAGGTGGAAGTTGCAGTGAGCCAGGATCGCGCTACTGCACTCCAGCCTGGGTGACAGAGTGAGACTCTCTCTCTCAAAAAAAGAAAGAAACCCTGCCTACTGAGAAGATCACCATAAACATTGCTTTTAAAAACAAACATCAAAATTCTTAATAGATAAGCATTTTAACCCTGGGAAGACTGAAAATTGAGTATGAGATGTGTAAAATATTCAAGCCTGAAATATTAATATTTTGTTTTAAGGAATCTGGGCACATTTGGAATTCTATGTACATGTTAATGCGTAAGACAACTTGGCCTACTAGAGTAACCATTTGCCTTGTACTTTAAGTTTTAAAACGTGTAATTTAATAGCTGGATACTAATGAGTTGAAGATAGTCTTATTAACTTAATAAAGTGTTGGAACACTCACTACAATTTAAGATTTACCACATTTATAAATTTAATTTATTAGATGTTGAGTTACTTGTTAATCAGAAAATTAAAGACCTTTACGAGAGAAACAAATATATTAAATTCATGAATAAAGTTTAAAATGTTTAGAGGTGATTAAGTTAATGGGATCAAACATAATCAAATGCCTTTTTGGTTGTTAAAGTTTGCTAGAGTTATAAATGGAACAAGATCAAGTGTGATATTGTGAAATATATATTTGGTCATCATCCCCATTTCCTGGTATAAAACTCTTAAAATCCTTAGAATCTCCAAAGTGATTTTTTTTGTATGCTAATGAGTTGACTGGTGGCTGGCAGCCCCTAGGTAGCTTCAGGAAGGGGCTAGTCACTGGAAAGACCACACCCTGATTAGAGGGTCAGTACTTCCAGCCCCATTCCCCAATTTCTGTGGGGTGGGGAAGGGCTGAAGATTGAGTTGATCACCAATGAACAATGGTTTCATCAATCATGCCCACATAATGAAGCTTCCATAAACACACAAGAGGACAGGGT
Source organism: Pongo abelii (assembly GCF_028885655.2). NCBI lineage: Eukaryota > Metazoa > Chordata > Mammalia > Primates > Hominidae > Pongo > Pongo abelii. Next base: position 58,886,405 of record NC_071991.2, read on the forward strand.
TCAGAGAGCTTTGGGATAGCTGAACATGTACAGGTGTATGGAGGGTGGTCCACCTGAGAAGGGCATGGAAGCTCCATGCCCCTTCCCCCATGCCTCGCTCTATGCATCACTTCATCTGTATCCTTTGTACCATCTTTCTGATAAATGTATGTGTTTCCCACAGTTCTGTGAGCCACTCTAGCAAATTATTTGAACCTAAGGAGGGGGTCATGGGATCCCCAATTTATAGCTGATCAGTCAGAAATACAGGTAAAACAGCCTGGGCAGAGCTTGCAATTGTCATCAGAAGTGGGAGGAGGCAATCTTGTGGGATTGAGCCCTCAACCTGTTGGATCTGACACTGTCTCCAGGTAGGTGGTGCCAGAATTGAACTGGGGCCGGGCGCAGTGGCTCATGCCTGTGATCCCAGCACTTTGGGAGGCCAAGGAGGTTGGATCACTTGAGGTCAGGAGTTCGAGACCAATCTGGCCAACATGGTGAAACCCTGTCTCTACTAAAAATACAAAAATTAGCTGGGTGTGGTGGCCCATGCCTGTAATCTCAGCTACTCGGGAGGCAGAGGTGGCAGTGAGCCAAGATTGTGCCACTGCACTCCAGCCTGGGCGACAGTGAGACTCCATCTCAAAAAAAAAAAAAAAAAAGAGGAATTGAACTGTGGTGGAGAACACCCAGCTGGTGACGGCTGCAGAATTAACTGGTTGCTTGGTATGTGGGGAGAAACCTCCACACCTTTGGTCACAGAAGACTTCCATGTTGACTGTGGAGTGAGAGCAGAGGAAAAATTTTTTCCACAGAGTTAGGAAAACTTTAAAAACTAAGGAAAAATTATATTCTTAAACTTGTAACTTTAACAAATCAAATATTCTAAAAATAGCATCAAAACAATATTTTCTGTGCACAAGAACTACTCTTGGAGGCACACACACACACACAAAAACACATAAACAATTATGACCAGGCCAGGCATGGTGGCTCACCCCTGTAATCCCAGCACTTTGGGAGGCCAAGGCGGGCAGATCACCTGAGGTCAGGAGTCCCGAGACCAACCTGGCCAACATGGTGAAAACCCATCTCTACTACAAATACAAAAAATTAGCCAGGCATGGTGGCACATACCTGTAATCCCAGCTACTCGAGAGGCTGAGGCAGGAGAATTGCTTGAACCTAGAGGGGGATGTTGCAGTGAGCCGAGATTGCGCCACTGCACTCCAGCCTGGGCAACAGAGCAAGACTCCATCTCAAAAAAAAAAAAAAAATTATAACCATTTCTGCCTCTCTTGGTATAATGTCCTTATGCTGGGGAAAGATATTTTATTCTGTATCTCATGGACTGTCTTCTCAGTTCTTTGTATTTAGGGCTATAATGGGAGCATTTGAGAAACATTTTACTTTCTTGTATTTGTGGTAGATGTACTACTACACCAGCTTCATAGGGCTGTTGTGGAGTTTAAATGAAATAACTCAGGTAAAGCTCTTGTGCTGGGTAAACAGTAAGTGTTCAGTAAATTTTAGCTATTATTATAACTTGATCCTTTTCTCCAATCTCTCCTGTCTCAAAGCTAAGTGCACTTAGTTACATACATTAGGGAAAGCCACCTCCACCCCCTGTCCTTCCTCCATCTCTTGGGAAAATTGCAAAATCCACAGAGAGTGAAAATGGAAGTTGCCTGGACTTGATGTTCAGAAATTATAATTAACTGATAATATACATAACATTGTATTCAAAAACACTTTACCTTTACATTTACATGAATGGTTCTGCCTTCTTGGGAAACCTGTCACAGGAAATATTTGCAATGTCGGGAAGATAGTTTTTATCTTTCATCAAACAACTAATAATGGGATGTAAGAAAAAATTTAAACAAATGACAATTTGGATTTTGATTTCTGATCTTGTGATTATAATTACTGTTTTTTCAAAAGAATGAAATATAGATTAATGGTGAATAAAATAACCACTCTTGAATATCAATCTTATATAGTTTTTCAAAATATTTAACCTATGCACACCTCTCCAAAAAAGACTAGAAAAACGTTTTGAGCGACCTTACCTATTGGTAAGACGAAAGGGTTTAACTTCTCATCCATCCACCCACCTCGTTATTCTTGTTAGTGGACTACTGTTCTCCCAGTTAACACTCCAAACACGCTAACTTTGGCACTTCCTTTGACCCAGTCCCTTCCTTTGATCCACTCAGGTCCAAGATCCATACATTTCATCTTGGCCAGATCATGGTGGAACTCACCTTCTGTGTTCTATTCTCCAGACACTCTCAACTCTCAGAATCCTACAGAGGCCTCTCTACAGTGATCCAATTTACTGGTTTTTCAAACGCCTTTAGCATCAGAACCCTTTCTTCAAATGAACCCCATTTATAAAACAAAGAAAAACACAATTCCATTACTATACATTTATTTGATGAATTCAATTTTGTGGCATTTGCTGATTATAGAGAAATCAATGACCATTGGAAACTGTTGTGTTGAACACCAAGATTTGAAATCAGGGATTTGTGAAAGATTGTTGGAATCTCCTATCAGTGTCAACATCCCATTTTTTTCCCTCTATTTGATTGCTCAATATTAACAAAACTCCAATCTACTCCGAGAAATATTTGCAAATGGTAACAATTCAGACATTTGAAAAAGGAGTAGTTGAAATTTTTGTTTCAAAGTTGAAGCACTAAGGGCATCTCACATCCTCACATTTTATCACTTACAGAAGTTGCAAGTAAGAAGACCAATCCTCACTGTAAATGCTAAAGTGTCTATTATGGGAATTATCACCACACGACTTGCTACATGTTCATTTGGCTTTACACGACTGACAGGAGCACACACCCAAGCAGAGGTAGGCACCTTGCCCAATATTCCCCAGGACCACCAAGGGATGCTCTGCAGTGATGCCTGCTCATTCTGCTCTACCAAAGTAACTACATTCCTGGGAAAGAGAAAACAAAAACAAAAAAGCCCTTGCATTATCAAAAGCTACATTTTAAGGCCTGACATGGTGGCTCATGCCTGTAATCCCAGCACTTTGGGAGTCCGAGGCAGGCAGATCACTTGAGGTCAGGAGTTCAAGACCAGCCTGGCCAACATGGTGAAACCCCATCTTTACTAAAAAATACAAAAATTAGCCAGGTGTGGTGGCGCACACTTGTAGTCCCAGCTACTGGGGCAGCTGAGGGAACAGACTCACTTGAACCTGGGAGGCAGAGGTTGCAGTGAGCTGAGATCGGCCACTGCATTCCAGCCTGGATGACATAGTGAGACTCTGTCTCAAAAAAAAAAAAAAAGAAAGAAAGAAAAAAGAAAAAGAAAAAAAGGCTGCATTTTAAAAGCATTGGTTTCAATGGTGAATTTTATTTTATTATTATAAACTAAAAATAAATTGGTTGATTAAAACTGACAAAAACAAAACAAACCTTAGCCATTACTGAGCATATCAAACATAAACCCGTTCCCAATCATTTAATTTCTAAGCCTTTGATATAAATTGCAGTATGGTATAATTGGCACCAACACTCAACCAAAGAACAAGAGACCAGTAGAGAAGCCATCTTCTTGCACGGAGGAGCCAGGTTTTTTTGGTTGGGTGGGTTTGGTTTTCTTTAGTGCTCTGCCTATAGCCTTTAGTACCTGTACACGTGGTACTAGTTCTGGATATTGGGTGCATTATAGTCTATAACCATGTGGAGGTAGTAGAGTACAGTGGTTAAGGCTCAGGCTCCAGCGCTGAAAAGCTTCTGTCTAATCCCCAAATTCTTTAGGCAAGTCACTTCATGTCTCTAAGCCTCAGTTTTCTTATCTGTGAAATAGTACCTATCCAACAGGGTTGTCATTAGGAAATAATAGATATAAATTACTAAGCCCAGGACTGCAACAGAGTAGGAAAGAGCTTCATAAACATGATTTTGATGTTGTTGTTTTTAGTGCACATCTCATCTTTCCTAAATAAATGGTCGCATAATATCCAAATCTCTTTATGACAACTTTTGCAGAAGAAAGTATACTTATACTCATTTATACAATTTTCTGTGAATGGACATACACAAGACTAAGTTTTTTTTTAACAACCAACCTATGTATATGTATGAAATTCCTCTGAAAGGATAAACTTTGGTGAGAAGAAATAAGGAGGTAGGGGCAAACATGAGAGGAAAGATTGCTTTTTAATGTATATCCTTTTGAACCATTCAAATGTTATGTAGAGTGCATTCAACCATGTATAAACAGGCCAGGAGCGGTGACTCATGCCTGTAATCCCAGCATTTTGGGAGGCCAAGGCCAGAGGCCTGAACCCAGGAATTCAAGACTAGCTTGGGCAACATAGTGAGACCTTATCTCTGCAAAAAATAAATTTAAAAAAAAATATCCAAGCACAGTGGTGCACACCTGTGGTCCTAGCTTCTCAGGAGGCTGAGTTGAGAGGACTGCTTGAACCCAGGAGGTGGAGGCTGCAGTAAGCTGTGATCATGCCACTGAACTCCAGCCTGGGTGACAGAGTAAGACCCTGTCAAAAAAAAAAATATATATATATATACACACACACACTATATATATATTTATATATATACTATATATATTTTTATATATAGTATATATATTTATATATATACACTATATATAAATACATTTATGTATATATTTGTAAGATATATAAATACATTTATGTGTATATTTGTAAGACGTACAAATACATTTATGTGTATATTTGTAAGACGTACAAATACATTTATGTGTATATTTGTAAGACGTACAAATACATTTATGTGTATATTTGTAAGACGTACAAATACATTTATGTGTATATTTGTAAGACGTACAAATACATTTATGTGTATATTTGTAAGACGTACAAATACATTTATGTGTATATTTGTAAGACGTACAAATACATTTATGTGTATATTTGTAAGACGTACAAATACATTTATGTGTATATTTGTAAGACGTACAAATACATTTATGTGTATATTTGTAAGACGTACAAATACATTTATGTGTATATTTGTAAGACGTACAAATACATTTATGTGTATATTTGTAAGACGTACAAATACATTTATGTGTATATTTGTAAGACGTACAAATACATTTATGTGTATATTTGTAAGACGTACAAATACATTTATGTGTATATTTGTAAGATGTATAAATACATTTATGTGTATATTTATAAGACATATTTATATATTTTCTATATATTTATACAGAAAATAGAGTATAGTGCATAAATAAATATTTATAAATATTTTATTTATATACACAAATATATATATCTAGATACACAAAGAGACAAGCACTGAAGGTATTGTAGGGGCAGCAAAACTCCACCTCTGTCCTCTTTTAGGTTGGGCTGGAGAATTAAATTGACATAAGACAGATTAACAGGACAAAAGCATGCAAGTTTATTTAATACAAGTTTTACATGGCATGGGAGCCCCCATAAGGAAATGAAGACCCAGAAGCAGTTAGAGTTATTTTAATAAGGTCTGTACAGAAGTTTCTCAGTCTCAACTTTCCATCCTTGATAAGAATGCTGTGGGGGTGGCCAGGCACAGTGGCTCATGCCTGTGGTCCCAGCACTTTGGGAGGTCCCAGCCGAGGCAGGAGGATCATGAGGTCAGGAGATCAAGACCATCCTGGCTAACACGGTGAAACCTCATCTCTACTAAAAAATACAAAGAAAAATTAGCCAGGCGTGGTGGCGTGCACCTGTAGTCCCAGCTGCTTGGGGGGCTGAGGCAGGAGAATGGCGTGAACCTGGGAGGCAGAACTTGCAGTGAGCCGAGATCACACCACTGCACTCCAGCCTGGGTGACAGAGGGAGACTGTCTCAAAAAAAAAAAGAATGCTGTGGGGGTTTGAGGGGGGGTTGTTTGTTTGTTTGTTTGTTTGTTTAGAGACAAGATCTTGCTATGTTCCCCAGGCTGCACTCAAACGATCCTCTCACCTCAGCCTCCCAAAAAAATGCTGCATCTTTCACATGAGAATTTCATCTCCTGCTTTTAAGAAACAGAATGAAGTTCATATTCTTTTTTTTTTTTTTTCTTTGAGACAGGGTCTTTCTCTGTCACTCAGACTACAGTGCAGTGGCAGAATTACGGCTCACTGCAACCTTGACCTCCCAGGCTCAAGTGATCCTCCCACCTTAGCCTCCCAAGTTGCTGGGACTACAGGAACAAACCACCATGCCTGGATAATTTTTGTTTGTTTGTTTGTTTTGTTTTGAGACAGAGTCTTGATCTGTTGCCCAGGCTGGAGTGCAATGGTGTAATCTCAGTTCACTGCAACCTCCGCCTCCCAGGTTCAAGCGATTCTCCTGGCTCAGCCTCCTGAGTAGCTGGGATTACAGGCTCCCGCCACCACACCTGGTTAATTTTTCTATTTTTAGTAGAGATGGGGTTTCACCATGTTGGCCAGGCTGGTCTTGAACTCCTGACCTCAGGTGATCATGCCGCCTTGGCCTCCCAAAGTGCTGGGATTAAAGGTGTATGCCACCACGCCCAGCCTTTTTTTTTTTTTTGTAGAGATAGGGTCTTGCCATGTTGCCCAGGCTGGTCTTGAACTCCTGAGTTCAAATGATCCTCCAGTCTCAGCCTCCCAAAGTGCTTGGATTTTCATGAGCCACCATGCCCAGCCAGGGGTGTCATATTCTTAACCCATTCAATATAAACAGACAGCTCACAAAAGGAGAATCCATTTCTCAATAGTTTAGTAAAAAAAATATTTGAGACGGGGTCTCACTCTGTCTCTGTTGCCCAGGCTGTAGCACAGTGGTGTGATGATGGCTCACTGCAACCTCAACCTCCCAGGTTCAGGTGACTCTCCCATGTGTTTCCTGGGTAGCTGGAACTACAGGTGCACACCACTACACTTGGCTAATTTTTTGGATTTTTCATAGAGATGGGGTTTTACCACGTTGCAGAGGCTGATCTCAAACTCCTGGGCTCAAGCAATCTACTCACTTCAGCCTTCCAAAATGCCAGTATTACAGTGTGAGCCATTGACTCCAGCCCAAAAATTTTTTTAACTTTTATTTTTTATTTTTTTATAGAGATAAGGTCTCACTATGTTGCCCAGGCTGGTCTCGAACCCCTGGCTTTAAGCAATCCTCCCACTTCAGCCTCCCAAAGCACTGGCATTACAGGCATGAGCCAACACACCCAGCCAAGTCAAAAAATTTTTGCATTGAGAATATCACATATTGACAACAGATAGTTTCATGCTTTGCTTGTGAGAGTATAGATTGGAAAAGCAATTTTTAAAATTTATTTATTATTATTTTATTTTTGAGACAAAGTCTCACTCTGTCACCCAGGCTGGAGTGCAGTGGCACGATCTCAGCTCACTGCAACCTCCACCTTCCAGGTTCAAGCAATTCTCCTGCCTCAGCCACCCAAGTAGCTGGGATTACAGACATGGGCCACCATGCCCAGCTAATTTTTGTATTTTTAGTAAAGACAGGGATTTGCCATGTAGGCCAGGCTGGTCTTGAACACCTGACCTCAGGTGATCTGCCTGCCTCAGCCTCCCAAAGTGCTGGGATTTCAGCTGTGAGCCACTGTACCCAGCCTGGAAAAGCAATTTTAGAGAGCAATTTAGCAATGTCCTATTGAAAGGACAGGCAAGCCTCAAAATTGGGGCTTAGCCTGGGAGGGTTCTTGGCTTCACCCAGGAAAGAATTCAAGGGTGAGCTGGTAGTGTTAAACAGCAACTTTTATAGAAGCAGCAGTGTACAACAGCAACTGTGGAGCAGGGCTACCCCATAGGCAGTGTGCACAGAATAGCAGCTCAGAGGTAGTTCAGCAGTCATAGTTATACCCACTTTTAATTACATGCAAATTAAGGGGGAGTTGATGCAGAAACTTCTAGGAAAAGCATGGTAACTTCCAGGTCATTGAGTCATTGCTATGGAAAGGGATGGTAACTTCTGAGTGTTGCCATAGCAATGGTAAACTGCAATGGCACACTGGTGGGCATGTCTTATGGAAAGCTGCTTCCACCCTGGCCCTGTTTAAGCTAGTCCTCAATTTGGTCTGGTGTCCAAGCCCTTCCTCCAGAGTTGAGTCCCACCTCCTACCTCACTATCAAAACTAAACTCATATATGCCTTATGGCCCGGCAATACTACCTCTCAGTATCTCTCCTACAGAAGCCCTCATGCATGTGCCTGAGAAGATATGTACAAGGGTGGACACTGCAGCATGGTTGGTAACAGCAAAAAACTGGAAGCAAGTTAAATGTTCACCAATACAGAAATGTTTAAATAATCCATAGTATATTCATAGTGTGGAATATTATACATCAGATTTTAAAATTAGCAAGGGCTAGCTGCTCAACACACATAGAAGCCGATATGGCATTGACTTTTGAGAAAAGGAAAAGCTTCATTGCAACTTGACTAGCAAGGAGACAGGAGGCAATTCTCAAATCTGTCTCTCAAGCAGGGATCTGGGGCAGGTTTTATGGGCAAAGGGGAACAATGGAGGATATAGGAAGATGAGATAAGGTGTGACTTGATTAGGTTCATGCAAAGAAGCAGTGATCTGATGAGATCATGCAATGAGGTCATGTTGGGTCCTCAGCTTTTAGAAAAGTCCATACTCCAACAAAACAGGGCAACCCTTGCTTTTTAATGTGGTCTCTGTTGCTTGGTCCAAAGCACTTAGATTCTGCCTGTGGTTGGTTTTTTCACTCCAGCTGGCTCTGAGGTCAGGACCTGGGCCTGCTTGATTCTTCTGGCCATACTCAGGTTAGGTGACTTGCAACCTGGGTGTCCTTAGGAGCTGAGAAACAACTAATCATTTTGTTACATTTTGTTGCTGACAAAGTTGAACCAGATTGGTCTAGTTCCAGGGCTACATGTGGTTACATTGAAAGACCTTTAAGGCATACTGAGAAAAGCAAGATAGAAAATATAGTGTGCTACTTGTTAAAGGTGCAGGGTCTTGACTGCAAATTGTCAGGTTCTTGGCGTTTTGAACAGAGAACTAGACAAAATGCACAGCAAAGCAAGGAAAGAATTAAGCAAGGAAAGCAGAGATTTATTGGAAATGAAAGTACACTCCACAGGGTAGGAGTACCTGGAGCAGTGACTCAAGGGCCCTGATTGCAGGATCTTCTGGGGTCCAAATATCCTCTAGAGGTTTTCCGTTGGCCATTTGGTGGATACCTCATGCAAATAAAGTAGTGGCCCACAATCAGTCTGATTCAATCAGAGGCTAAAGTGAAATTACAAAGTTATACTCCTGTGCAAACATCTGATTGGTTGCTCAAAGCAACCAATCAGAGGTACTTTCAATTTTCCATCTGCCAAGCAGAAAGTGGGGGGCAGGGGCGGTTTGCAAAGGGAGTAGCGTTTGGCAATTTTGATACTTAGGTGTTGAAAGTTGGGGTTTTCCTTTTGATTTAGTTCTAGGAAGTCAGTATGAATCGGCCTTAGGTTCCCTGCCTCCAGACCCTATTCTGCCTCACTACTGTTTATATTTTAAAAGTTTTTTCATTTATTTATTTACTTATTATTTTATTTTGTTTTTAATTTTTTTTTTTTTTTTTGGTAGAGACGGTGGCATCTCACTACATTGCCCTGGCTGGTCTCGAACTCCTGGCCTCGTGATCTTCCTGCCAAAGCCTCTCAAAAAGTTTTAAAATAATAAAACTTCTATTTTTCTATGTACATATATTTATGTATGTGAATATATGGTCTAGAAGGACAAATTCAAACTTTTATAAGAGATTACCTCTGGGGAGAGGAATGATCCAACATAGCGGCTAGCCTATGTAATACCTTTGTGAGAATTTTTTTAAAGATTACCTTTCTTCCAGACAATTTACTGCCATCTGCTGGAAAATTATCTTTTAAAAATGTCACATATACTACCCTGTGAATAGTGACCCCTAGGGTTGCTCATGGCACAACTTGCACATAGTCTGTGGCCTTAGAGGACATTCCTTGAGACTGAGATCAAGTTTTATTCTGAGGTCTATACAAAATAAGTCAATTTGACCACATGGATAAACACTAGCTTTCAATGTGTTAAAATTTATTTTGTAACATTTCTATGTACAAAAGCACCTAAGTTTTGGAGAGGTGAGGTTCGTGGGTTAAACTGTGGGTTATGTCACTGACAAAATCAGAGACTCACTGCTTCCAAGTGCAGGGAGGATTTGAGCAGCAGCAACTGGGTACTAAACAAGACAAGTTACCTCTCAGGTCCTTCCTTTCGAATAGTAGGAATGCAGTATATTCTTGCATAATAAAGTATTTCTCAGTACCAGGTGTCCATTTTCTTCCCTTCATGTTTCAAATCATGTTTTGGAGGCAGGAAGAATTCGTAAAGTAGTTGCAGCAATTGCTTCTGGCAGTTTACAGTATTTTTGCAATATTAAGCAATTCAAATTACCATTAAATTTCTATATGTGTGAGTTTAGACATAACACCAGTGAAACATGATATTGATTTTTATATTGTTAAAGCAAACTAAACATGGCCTGAGAAGGACTCTGTACTTCTTTTTTTTTTTTTTTTTTCGAGACACAAAAAAATTTTTTGAGAGAGGGTAGGAGTAGCTGGAGCAGTGACCCAAGAGTTTTGCTCTTCTCACCCAGGCTGGAGTGCAGTGGTGCGATCTCAGCTCACTGCAACCTCCACCTCCCAGGTTCAAGCAATCGTACAGAAACAGCTGAATTGGCTGGGCGTGGTGGCTCACGCCTGTAATCCCAGCACTTTGGGAGGCTAAGGCGGGTGGATCACGAGATCAGGAGATCGAGACCATCCTGGCTAACATGGTGAAACCCCGTCTCCACTAAACATATAAAAAAAATTAGCTGGGCCTGGTGGCGGGCGCCTGTAGTCCCATCGGCTCAGGAGGCTGAGGCAGGAGAATGGCGTGAACCTGGGAGGCGGAGCTTGCAATGAGCCGAGATTGCGCCATTGCACTCCAGCCTGGGCGACAGAGTGAGACCCCGCCTCAAAAAAAAAGAAAAAGAAACAGCTGAATTGGTTACAGCTTGGCGTTTGCCTTATGTGAACACAGTTTGAACACTCAACAGTGTATGAGTAGTTAAAGGCGTGAGCCACTGTGCCCGGCCCTAAATAATTTATTTTCAATATTTCATGTTTAGGCTGGGCTTGGTGGCTTGTGCCTGTAATCCCAGCACTTTGGGAAGCCGAGGTGGGCGGATCACCTGAAGTCAGTAGTTTGAGACTGGCCTGGCCAACATGATGAAACCCCATCTCTACTAAAAATACAAAAAATTAGCCGGGTTGGTGGTGCGTGCCTGTAGTTCCAGCTACTCGGGAGGCTGAGACAGAAGAATCGCTTGAACCTGGGAGGCGGAGGTTGCAATGAGCCGGGATCTCACCACTGCACTCCAGCCTGGGCTACAAGAGCAAAACTTCGTCTCAAAAAAAAAAAAGAAAAAAGAAATCTGGCTGGGCGTGGTGGGTCACTCCTGTAATCCCAGCACTTTGGGAGGCTGAGGCTGGTGGATCACCTGAGGTAAGGAGTTCAAGACTAGCCTGACCAACATGATGAAACCCCGTCTCTACAAAAATACAAAAATTAGCCGGGCATGATGGCGGGTGCCTCTAATCCCAGCTACTCGGGAGGCTGAGGCAGGAGAATCGCTTGAATCCAGGAGGCAGATGTTGCAGTGAGCCGAGAGCACACCACTGCACTCCAGCCTAGGCGACAGAGCAAGACTCCGTCTCACAAAGAAAAAAAAAAAAAAAAAAAAAAAAAAACAGAAAGGAAAAAAGTCTATAAAATAAGATTTATTTTTGCTTTTTAATTTTTTCTCAAGAAACACACCTCTGCTTAATGTTTTAATTAAATTTATTTATTTATTTATTTTTGAGGAGGCAGAGGACAAATACTTTTTAATGGGTTTTAGGATTTTTTTTTACAAATACACCAGACAATCATGCAATGCTGCCAGTATTGAACGCAATCCGGGGCCACGAGTCTGCACACTCCTTTGCTACTGGTCCTGTAATGGCAGAACCTTTCATCTCGTCTTTGTTTTTTATTATGACCCCTGCATTACCTTCAAAATAAAGAAACACACCATCTTTTCTCCATATAACTTTCGTTGTCAAGTGACCACTGCTGGAGGTACCTTTTTTCTGAGCTCTGGTTTGTCTTTCTTGACTGTGGCCATCCCCATGTCACCCACACTGGCAGGGAAGTCTGTTCAGCCGTCCCTGATCCTCTTCACGGAGATGATATACAGATTTTTGGCTCCTGTATTGTCAGCATAGTTGATCAGGGATCCTACCAGAAGACCCAAGGAAATCCAGAATTTTGCACCAGAGGACTCACCACGTCCTTGCTTCAACATCTTGAACGCCAGAAAGAAGGAAAAAGGCAATTGACTTATTTTTTTAGAAACAGGGTCTTGCTTTGTTGCCCAGGCTGGAATGCAGTAGCTCAAACACAGTTCACTGCAGCCTTCACCTCCTGGGCTCAAGCAGTCCTTCCACCTCAGCCTCTTGAGTAGCTGGGACCACAGACATGCACCACCGCACCAGACTAATTTAAATTTTTTTTTTTTTTTTTTTTTTTTTATAGAGATGAAGGTATCACCATGTTGCCAGGCTGGTCTCAAACTCCTGGGCTCATGCAATCTTCCCACTTCGACTTCCCGAAGCACTGGGATTACAGGTGTGAGACTCCGTGCTCAACCTAGCTTTTTAATTTTGATAGGTGATATTGAATGTGTTAGAAGATGAATAACTTGGATAACACATATTGAACTTTTGATTAAAATATATTCAAATTTTGTTCATTTGACTATAGCTACATCTTATTTTTCTTTAGATATTTACTGTTAATAGAAGACAAATTACGTCAAAATCTTGATGATAACAAAATTAATGATTTAGATAAAATTAAGAAAAATAACTTTATGGAATAAATATATAATAATTTTGAATTACGAATGAATTTACCACTCATGTGAAAACACCAGTCCATCAACAGAACACCCAGACATGTCCAATAATAAAGAAATTCTGTAATCTTTGATATTTTTCCAAATGTCAATCACATAAAAACATGACTATGATTGTATTTTTCAATTTTGACATTGTGAAGGTAGATCTGTCAAAGTAGGGGAATAAAATATATTTCACTTCACAGTTTGTCAGTTTGATTTATATCTTGTAAATATTTAGTCATTTGAAATACAACTCTCATGCCAGGTGTAGTGGCTCATGCCTATAATCCCAGCACTTGGGGAGGCTGAGGTAGGTGGGTCACTTGAGGCCAGGAGTTGGAGACCAGCCTCGCCAACATGGCAAAACCCTGTCTCTATGAAAAATCAAAAAATTAGCCCAGTGTGATGGCATGTGCCTGTAGTCCCACCTACTCAGGAGACTGAAGCAGGAGAATTGCTTGAACCCGGGAGGCGGAGGTTGCAGCAAGCCAAGATGGTGCCACTGCACTCCAGCCTGGGCGACAGATCGAGACTCCATCTCAAAAAAAAAAAAGGAAAAGAAAAAGAAATGCATCTCTCCATTTTACATTTGGCCCAGGACCTATAAATGTTAGGGGCACATTTATGAATATATACATATGTATTTTTTAATATCACATGATAAATATCATTTCAATATACATCATAGATCTAAATATGAAAGGTAAAACTTTTAGTTGAGAAATTAGAATGCTGTTTGCTGAATATAGGCAAAAAGTTTTTAAAACGGCATACAAAGCATTAAACATCAGGAAAATTTGATAAATAGGACTACATTAAAAGTAAGTAGTTCTGTTCATCAGGACACATTAAGAGAGTGAAAAAATTAAGAGTAGGAGAAATATTTTCAATATATACATCTGACAAACTACCTGTATCTAGAACATATAAACAACTCCTTAAAATCAATTTTTTTAAAAAGCCAGAAAACTCAATAGAAAAACGGGCCAAGTCTTGAATTTCCCATAAGATATCCAAATGAACAAGAAATATATAAACATATAAAACAATGTTCAGTCTTGTTAGTTATCAGTGAAATATACATTAAAACCACTAACACAGCCGGGCACTGTGGCTCACACCTATAATCTCAGCACTTCGGGAGGCTGAAGCGAGATTACTTAAGCCCAGGATTTTGAGACCAACCTGGCCAACATGAAGAGACCTCCCTCTCTACAAAAAAGTTAAAAAATTAGCTGGGCATGGTGGTGCACACCTATGATCCCAGCTACTCAAGAAGTTGACGTGGGAGGATTGTTTGAGCCCAGGGGCCAAGACAGCAGTGAGCTGTATTCGCACCACTGCACTCCAGCCACGGTGACAAAGAAACTGTCTCGAGAAACAAAAAACAAACAAAAAACACTGACCAAAATAAGACTAGTAATACTAAATTTTGCTGAGGATGTGGAGCAACTAGAACTCTCATAATGCACTTTTGGGTTTTTTGTTTATTTATTTGTTTTGTTTTGTTTTGTTTTTGAGACAGAGTTTTGCTCTTTCTGCCCAGGCTGGAGTGCAGTGGCGTGATCCGGGCTCACTGCAACCTCCACCTCCCAGGTTCAAGCAATTCTCCTGTCTCAGCCTCCTGAGTAGCTGGGATTACAGCTGCCTGCCACCACGCCTGGCTAATTTTTTGTATTTTAGTAGAAATGGGGTTTCATCACGTTGGCCAGGCTAGTCTTGAACTCCTGATCTCAGGTGATCCACCTGCCTCGGCCTCCCAAAGTGCTGGGATTACAGGCATGAGCCACCGTGCCCGGCCTCATAATTCACTTTGGAAAATCATTTGGTATTATTTACTACAGTTGAACATACACATCCCCTATGGGCCAGTGAATGCACTTCTGGATGTATAACCAGGAGAAATGCACCTGCACTCATATATTTCTAAATAGCATATATAAGAATGTTCCTAGCAACAATATGCATAATATCCCCAAACTATCAATGACGCAAATGACAATCAACATCAGGAGAGATAAGTAAACTATGGAATATTCACACAACACTAGGAGCGAACTTACACCAATTGCTGTACACAACAATATGGATGACTCATAAGCATGATGTTTAGTGAAAGAAGCCAAACACCAAAGAGCATAGAAAATACAAAACAGGCAGAATGCCCTAGAATCACCACTGAGGTTCAGTCTGTGGTTCTGCTGGACCTGACGATGGTCTTGGCCTCCCCGTGTGAGATTATGCTTTCATTGCTTCACTGTTTGTGGGCGGCAAGCCACCCAGGTGCCGAGGCAAGAGACCGAGGACACGAGCTGTTCCAGTATAATAAAACATAAAACAAGAATAGTTATACAAGATATAGATCTTAGATATGATTATATATTAATATCATTAACCATTAGTTTGTAGCAATTACTCTTTATTCCAATATTATAATAATCCTCGCTCTATAATCATAACCTAGGAAAAACCAGGCCATACAGAGATAGGAGATGAGGGGACACAGTGAGACGTGACCAGAAGAAAAGAGTGCGAGCCTTCTGTTATGCCCAGACAGGGCCACCAGAAGGGCTCCTTGGTCTAGCGGTGATGCCAGAGTCTGGGAAGACGCCCGTTGCCAGGCAGACCGTGGTCTAGTGGTAGCGAAAAGTGTCAAGGAACAACACCCGCTACTTAGCAGACCGGGAAATGGAGTCTCCCTTTCCCTGGGGGAGTTTAGAGAAGACTCTGCTCCTCCACCTCTTGTGGAGGGCCTGACATCAGTCAGGCTTGCCCGCAGTTATCCGGAGGCCTAACCGTCTCCCTGTGATGCTGTGCTTCAGTGGTCACACTCCTAGTCCGCCTTCATGTTCCATCCTGTACACCTGGCTCTGCCTTCTAGATAGCAGTAAAAAATTAGTGAAAGTACTAAAAGTCTCTGATATGCAGAAATAATGGCATAAGCTGTCTTTCTCTCTGTCTCCTCTCCCTGTCTGCCTCGGCTGCCAGGCAGGGAAGGGCCCCCTGTCCAGTGGACACGTGACCCACGTGACCTTACCTATCATTGGAGATGACTCACACTCTTTACCCTGCCCCTTTTGCTTTGTATCCAATAAATAACAGCACAGCCAGACATTGGGGGCCACTACCGGTCTCCGCGCATTGGTGGTAGTGGTCCCCTGGGCCCAACTGTCTTTTCTTTTATCTCTTTGTCTTGTGTCTTTATTTCTACACTCTCTCGTCGCCGCACACAGGGAGAAGCCCACCGACCCTGTGGGGCTGGTCCCTGCAACTGTTTGGCAAATTTCTTTTCACTGCCTCTCAAGTATCACTGGAAAATACACATGGAGCTTCAAGGATTTCCCTGCTCAATATTTACATCAGTATGAACTACAGCAAAAATTTGAGCAACATGACTTCCATGAGGATCTTCATTCACCGCAGGTGGACTTTTCCTTGGGCCAGCATGAACTGACTTTACAGCCCTGTAAAGCATACTTGAGCCAATAATAAATGATTTTATTTGACTGACTCCATCAAAGTGGAACAAATGGCCTTCATGAGCAAATTTTCTGCCATCCCAACTAGATGCGACTGTTACGTTAATTACTGCACAGTGCATTTTTCTCACTGAACACCATCTCGTATGCAGTTTCTTGAGCTCCTGCCAAGCCACCCTGGCCTCTGATCCAGAGATACAATTGATGATACCCTACTGTGGGTTATGGAGTCATCATCATTATTATTCATTTATTATTACTAGCGGCAGCAGTGGGAGCACCTTTTTGAAACTGGTCAAAAGGAAAATAATGTAGGATGTAACAAGACTTGGGAATTGGGTGGGATATAGTGAGAATGTCTTTTGTGTATATGACTCAGTCCTTTTTAAAAAAAGGAAATTCAAATGTAATAGTTTGATATTTTGTCTGTATAAAAATATGTCACGTTGAAACCTCAGTATCAGCTGCAACTAGCTGGGATCAAAAAAATTGTCATCTTTGGGTCACATACTATAATAACAGGTCACGTATAGTCTTTTTTTCATGTTTGGCTGCTGATAGCTTTTAAGTCTCACACCTTCCTCTTCCCCTCTGTCTCACACCTGGGCAAGCTGATAAAAGCTAGTTCTCCACCCTTTGGCACCATCAGGAAGTCCAAACACACATGGAACCCTCACCTGGCCCTACCTCCAAATATCCTAATACTCCCAGGCCAGTCTCTTTTTGCTCCTCTCTCAAGCTATTTTTGGACCTGCTTGGGAGCCACCCTACTCTCCACAGAAAGTCTCATTATATAAATAATAAACCTTTTCATGCCCTTGTAGGGTGTGTGTGGCATTTTCTGCCTCAACATCCCATTCACGTTTGTTGTTGTTGTTGTTGTTTTGGAAAGAGTCTCACTCTCTTGCCTAGGCTGGAGTGCAGTGGCAGGATCTCGGCTCACTGCAACCTCCACTTCCCGGGTTCAAGCGATTATCCTGCCTCAGCCTTCCAAGTAGCTGTGATTACAGGCGCCTGCCACCACGTCCAGCTAATTTTTGTATTCTTTTTTTTTTTGAGACAGAGTCTCGCTCTGTCGCCCAGGCTGGAGTGCAGTGGCGCGGTCTCCGCTCACCGCAAGCTCCGCCTCCCGGGTTCAGGCCGTTCTCCTGCCTCAGCCTCCCGAGTAGCTGGGACTACAGGTGCCTGCCACCTCCCCCAGCTAATTTTTTGTATTTTTAGTAGAGACAGGGTTTCACCGTGTTAGCCAGGATGGTCTCGATCTCCTGAGGTCGTGATCCGCCCGCCTCGGCCTCTCAAAGTGCTGGGATTACAGGTATGAGCCACCGCGCCCGGCCTATCATTAGTTCTTATAGGTTTTGGGATAGGCGGTGGAGCTAGAAGCAATGTTTTGTCGGCAGGGGTGGATCTCACAAAGTACATTCTCAAGGGTGGGGAGAATTACAAAGAACCTTCTTAAGGGTAGGGGAGATTACAAAGTACATTGATCAGTTAGGGTGGGGCAGAAACAAATTACAATGGTGGAATGTCATCAGTTAAGGCTATTTTCACTTCTTTTGTGGATCTTCAGTTGCTTCCGGTGATCTGGATGTATATGTGCAGGTCACAGGGGATATGATGGCTTAGCTTGGGCTCAGAGGCCTGACAGGAGCTGTACAAGGAGGTTAATGTTGTCTTATGTTTATGAACCCAACACCCATTCTGCAGCCCATGGATCAAGGAGTCATTCTGACTTTCAAGTCTTACTATTTAAGAAATACTGGCCGGGCGTGGTGGCTCACCCCTGTAATTCCAGCACTTTAGGAGGCCGAGGAGGGTGGATTACCTGAGGTCAGAAGATCGAGACCAGCCTGGCCAACATGGTGAAACCCCATCTCTACTAAAAATACAAAAATTGGTTGGGCATGGTGGTGGGTGCTTCTAATACCAGCTGCTCAGAAGGCTGAGGCAGGAGAATTGCTTGAACCCAGGAGGTGGAGGTTGCAGTGAGCCAAGATCACGCCATTGCACCCCAGCCTGGGTGACAAGAGTGAAACTGTCTCAAAAAAAAGAAAAAGAAAAAGAAAAAGAAATACTGGCCGGGCACAGTGGCTCATGCCTATAATCCTAGCACTTTGGGAGGCCGAGGCGGGCAGATCACCTGAGGTCAGGAGCCTGAAACCAGCCTGGCCAACAAGGTGCAACCACGTCTCTATTAAAAATACAAAAAAAAATTAGCCTGGCATGGTGGTACGCACCTGTAATCCCAGCTACTTGGGAGGCTGAGGCAAGAAAATTGCTTGAACCTGGGAAGCGGAGGTTGCAGTTTGCCTAGATCGTGCCACTGCACTCTAGCCTGGGCAACAGGGCAACACTGTCTCAAAAAAAAGAAAAGAAAGAGAAATACACTTTGTAAAGCTGTAGCTGCTGTAGATGGTTCCTCTGATGGATCTGGGCAAAATACGTTGAAAACCTTCTGGAAAGGATCCACCATTCTGGATGCCATTAAGAACATTTGTGGGAGGAAGTAAAAATGACAACATTCACAGGAGTTTGGAATAAGTTGATTCCAATGCTCATGGATGACTTGGAAGGGCTCAAGACTTCAGTGAGGAAGTCACTGCAGATGTGGTGCAAATAGCAAGAGAACTAGAACTAGAAGTGGAGCCTGGAGATGTGATTGAATTGCTGCAATCTCATGATCAAACTTGAACGGATGTGCAGTTCCTTCTTATGGATGAGCAAAGAAAGCGGTGTTTTGAGAAACCAGGAATGTACTCCTGGTGAAGGTGCTGTGAATATTGCTGAAATGACAACAAAGGATTTAGAATATTCCATCAACGTGATAAAGCAGTGGCAAGGTTTGAAAGAATTGACGCCAATTAAAAAAAAATTATTCCTTCTTGAGGATTTTGAACTGGTATGAAAAAAAATTAAAAGAAAAATATGAACAAAAAGTTATTAAAATATAGTTAAAAAAGAAAAAATTCTATTGTGGTAATATGCTAACACATGGCATTGCATGCTACAGATAAGTCTTCCATAAAAGAGTCAATGTGGTAAACTTCATTGTTGTCTTATTTTAAGAAATTTCCACAGCCACCCCAGCCTTTAGCAACCATCACCCTGATCAGTCAACAGCCTTCAACATCAAGGCAAGACCCTCCATCAGCAATAAGATTAAGAATCACTGAAGTCTCAGGTGATCATTATTAGCATTTTAGGCCATAAAGCATTTTATGTATGTATGTATGTATTTATTTATTTATTTATTTGAGATGGAGTCTCACTCTGTCACCCAGGCTGGAGTGCCGTGGTGTGATCTCGGCTCACTGCAAGCTCTACCTCCTAGGTTCAAGCAATTTTCTTGCCTCAGCCTCTGAAGTAGCTAGGACTACAGGCACATGCCACCACACCTGGCTAATTTTTTAAATATTTATTTATTTATTTATTTATTTTTGAGATGGAGTCTCGCTCTGTCGCCCAGGCTGGAGTACAGTGGCACGATCATGGCTCACTGCAACCTCCGCCTCCTGGGTTCAAGCGATTCTCCTGCCTCAGCCTCCTGAGTAGCTGGGACTACAGGCGCGTGCCACTACGCCCAGTTAATTTTTTGTATTTTTAGTAGAGACGGGATTTCACCATGTTGGCCAGGCTGGTCTCGAACTCCTGACCTCAAGTGATCTGCCTGCCTCAGCCTCCCAAAGTGCTGGGATTACAGGCATGAGCCACCATGCCCAGCCAATAAAGCATTTTAAAATTAAGGTATACACATTGTTTTCTTAGATATAATGCCATTTGCACACTTAATAGACTGCAGTATTATATAAACATAACTTTTATCTGTACTGGGAAACCAAAAAAATTGTGTGACTTACTTTATTGTGATATTAGCTTTATTGCAGTGGTCTAAAACCAAACCTCCAATATCTCCAACGTATGCCTGTATACAAATGGCCAATAAACGTATGAAAAGATATGCAAAAGTAGTTATTAGGGAAATGCAAAAAGCCACAAAGAGCCACTTCAAACCCAATAGCGTGGCTAAAATTAAAATGACACATAATAACAAGTATTGGTTAGGTGAAGAAACCGGAAGTTTCCTACACTGCTGGTGGGAATGTAAAATGGCGTAGTCTGGCAGTTCCTCAAAAGGGTAAACTTAGAGTTACCACATGACCCCTTGGGTATATACCAAAGAGAAATAAAAACATATGTCTACACAAAAACTTGTTCACAGCAGCATTACTTGTAATAGCCAAAAAGTAAAAACAACCCAAATGTCCATCAGCTGATGAACGAATAAACAATATGTGGTATATCTATACAATGGAATATTATTCAACAATACAGGAGAATTAAGTACTGAATATGTTAAAACATGAACAAACCTTTAAAACATTATGCTAAATGAAAGAAGTCAGTCACAAAGACCACATATTATATGATTCCATCTATATAAAATGTCTAGAAAAGGCAAATGCATAGAGATATTATCAGGTGCAAAGCTTTTCTTCCCATGTTTTTCACAATGACATTAGTTGAATTTGTGTAGCATGTATATTCAAACGATAAAAACCAGAAATCTGCCAGTGTGGGCACCATAGTGAGACTCTGTCCCTACAAAATATTTTAAAAATTAGCCAAGTGTGGTGTTGCGTGCCTGTAGTCCCAGCTACTCAGGAGGCTGAGACAGAAGGATCATTTGAGCCCAGGAGTTTGAGGCTGAAGTAAGCTCTGATGGCCACTGCACTCCAGCCTGGGGACACAGCCAGACCCAGTCTCTACAAACAAACAGACAAGCAAACGAACCCAGAAATCTGGTAAAGCAGGAACCATAAAAATCTGAAAACTGGAAGCAACAAGTTCCTCTCAAAGGATTCCACTTACTTATTTAATTATTTAGAGACAGAATCTCGCTTTTTTGCCTAGGTTGGAGGGCAGTGGCACAATCATAGCTCACTGCAGCCTCAAATTCCTGGGCTCAAGCAATCCTCCTACCTCAGCCTCCCAAGTAGCTGGGACCACAGGTGTGTGCCACTATGCCCAGCTAAATTTGTATCTTTTTTTTTTTTTTTTGGTAGAGACGGGGTCTCACTATGTTGCCCAAACTGACCTCAAAAACCTGGGCTCAAGCAATCCTCCCACCTCAGCCTCCCAGAGTGTTGGGATTACAGGCATGAGCCACCGCACCCAGCCTCAGAGGATTCTTCAGGTAGCCACAGGTCTGGCCCACAGTGAGAGCAGGTGTTGCTGAGAAAATGCATCAGTTCTGATAATAGCTGCCATGAATCGGTGCTCCATGTCGCAGGCACTCTTGTTATCATCTTACTTAATCCTTCAATACCCCTGCCATGCAAGTGGCCAAAGTACAAAATATTTAATAGAGGAAAATATAGGCATTCCTTGTTATACGTTACCTTACCCCTGCAATAACCCATTTGTTTGACATTGTTGGAGAATAAAATGTTACACATTTTTAGATAAGATTAAAAAAAAAAAGAATAACACTCCTGCTCACCTAGAGGATTCTGGCCAATATGACTGTCTGCAACGAAGTTCATAGTCATGATTATTATAAGACCCAACACTAAAACCCATTACTAAAACCCAACATTTCATATGTAGGAAGACCCTTAAAACTCATCGTTAGACCTCTTTTCCTCTTATTTACTGCAATTCTGGACTCTCTGATAGCCCATAAAATAGAAGGGGACAGGAAATGTTCAGGGTAGGCATCATGATATCAGAAAGGAAAGAGAAAAACTTTTTGAAAAGCAAGTCTGAAAAGATCCCCTAAATCCCAACACCACTGCAAGGCTGATGTGCATCTTCCTCATCAGACTATGGGCTTCCTGAAGGCAGAAACTGTGCTGCCTGTAGACTCCAGAAGTTCCAGATACAGACCCGAACACAGGCTCTAGGTCCTGAATAAAGTCATAAGGATGGGAGGGGAAGGAAAGCAAGCAGAAAGCAAACTGAAAAGAACATTCTTGAGAAAAAACCCGGCCAGTGCGGTGGCTCACGCCTGTGATCCCAGCACTTTGGGAGGCGAAGGCGGGCAGATCATGAGGTCAGGAGATCGAGATCATCCTGGCTAACATGGTGAAACCCTGTCTCTACTAAAAATACAAAAACTTAGAGGGTGTGATGGTGGGCGCCTGCAGTCCCAGCTACTCAGGAGGCTGAGGCAGGAGAATGGCCTGAACCGGGGAGGCAGAGCTTGCAATGAGCCGACTGCACTCCAGCCTGGGCAACAGAGTGAGACTCTGTCACACACACAAAAAAAAAACAAAAAAAAAACCTTGCTAAAAATGCACCTATTGGCTAATCCTAAGGGCAACTTTTTTTCTTGTTCTTTCTTTTTTTTTAAGACAGGGTCTTGCCCTGTTGCCTAGGCTGGAGTGCAGTGTGGCCCAATCACAGCTCATCAAAGCCTTGACCTCCTGGGCTCAAGCAATTCTCCCACCTCAGCCTTGCTAGTAGCTGGGACTACAGGTACATGCCGCCACATCCAGCTAATTTTCATATTTTTGTAGAGACAGAGTTTCACCATGTTGCCCAGGCTGATCTCCAACTCCTGGGCTCAAGCAATCTGCCTGCCTCAGCCTCCCAAAGTGCTGGGATTGTAAGTGTGAGCCACCACACCTAGCTCCAACTTTTTTTCTGTAGAAATAAATCCCCAACTAAATAACAAAATTGTGTGGAGAAGAGAAAGAGGATATGTAGATTTCCCCTGTAATATCTATTTCATAAAGCAAAAGGAAACTTGCAAAGAAAAAGACAAATATTAGAAGAAGAAAACAGCCCATAACTTTGCTTCAAGCATTCAGATAGAGGTATCTCTTCTTTTCTTCCCCAGGTACACCTTGGTGAAGCCCTAAAGAGATTATACCTTGATTCTGAAATGTTTTTAAATATTACTATCAAGAGAGACTGTTTCAGTTTCTAGTTGACAATGAAATTAACAATAGAAACATTCCATTCCTAGGCTAGATGTGGTGGCTTACACCTGCAATCCCAGCACTTTGGGAGGGTGAGGCAGATGGATCAGTTGAGCCCAGGAGTTTGAGAGTGACAGAGCAGGAGCATTGCCATTTTGGACAAGCACCGCCATTTTAAAGTTCCCCTTGATCAAAAACTGCCTAAATCCAGAGGGTATCAGCCTAACGAATAGCTAATATCAGCATGAGCATAAACCACAAATGACATCTCTGACCAGAAACCTTCCAACCCTAAGATAAACCCCTCCCCAACCAGAGACATGCCAGCCCTGAGAAAACCTCCCCTCCGACCAGAGACATTCCAATCCCGCAATAAACTTCTCCTCCACACAGAAACATTCCAAGCCTGTAATAAGCTCTCTCACCCTAAAACCCTTAAATACTCTTAATCTGTAAGAGAGAGTGCTCTGGACTAAAATCGGCCAGAAACCCCTCTCAGGTTTATCCTCCAAAATAAACCTGTCTTTGACTGCTGAGCTGCTTTTCATGTTTCTTTCCTCTTTCTTTAACCCTTGCAGAGACCAGTCTGGGCAACATGGCAAAACCCCATCTCTACAAAAAATACAAAAATGAGTTGGGTGTGGTGTCGTGTGCTTGTAATTCCAGCTACTCAGGAGACTGAGGTGGGAGGGGTGGGAGGATCACTTGGGCCAAGGAGGGGCTCAAGGCTGCAGTGAGCCATGTTCACACCACTGCATTCCAATCTGGGTGACAAAGGGAGACCCTGTCTCAAAAACAAAAACAAAAACAACAATAATAACAACAAAAAGGAAATATTCCATTCCTTTGTAATCAATACCAAGTAGCATTTAATTGTGTGAGGCAACAATAAGACAAAGTGAATTACAGTCTGTCCTGTTCCCGTGGCTCATCTGGACAGTCTCACTGTCTGTGATTCAGTTTTCTTGGAAGTTAGTGTGAACTAAACGAAGAAGCCAGTCATGAGCTGCCCTGGAGTATGTTTCCTGTACAGAAATTAATGTACTTCAGCTGCATAACAAAACCTACTTGTTTTTAAAGCATCCATACCTACTTGTTTTTAAATCAATATTGAAATGGCTTCTTATTTTTTCTCCACAATTATTTCTGTGTAAGAAAAGCCATCAAAGCATAAACCAAAAATAAAATTCTAAGGCCCCCCCAACCATCTAAACGAACTTGCTCCTCAGCCAGGGCTGTTAAAGTGTAACATGAAGGACTGGTTCAGGCCATGAAGGAAAGTGGGGGTTGAACGTGCCTTATTATACCTCTCTGCCATTAACATCAACACAGACTTTCAGTCTGATAAGAAGCATTTTATAGCCTGTTCTCTCTGAAGCCTGCTAGCTAAAAGCTTCATCTGCATGATAAAACTTCCGTCTCCACAACTTCTTGTCGTAACCTAAACATTTCTTTCTATTGATCCCAGGTCTAATGTCCATTGATCCCAGGTCTTTAGACAAACTCAACTAATTGTCAACCAGAAAATGTTGAAATTCACCTATAGCCTGGAAGCCCCCCATCCCACTTTGAGTTGTCCCGCCTTTCTGGACCAAACCAATGTATTTCTTAAATGTACTTGATTGATGACTCATGTCTCCCAAAAATGTATAAAACAAGCTGCACCCCAAACACCCTGGGCACATGTCGTCAGGACCTCCTGAGGCTGTGTCACAGGCGCATCCTCAACCTTGGCAAAATAAACTTTCTAAATTAACTGAGACCTATCTCAGATTTTCTGAGGTTCACAAAAGTAAATCCAGAACCATAGACCATCACAATCTCTCCTTAGCCCCTGCTTTCATTTATGTTTATCTTCTTAAGTTTTGTTCATTCATTCAACAGGTACTTACTGAGCATCTATTTTGTGTCAGCCCATAAGCCAGCTTTTTCAATAGACATTATCCCTGTCCTCATGAAGCTAACAATCTATTAGGAAAGATGAATTTTAATCCAGCAACCACAAAAATAATTAAGTATAATCTGCTTTAAGTGCTATGAAGAAAAAGTACTAAGTGTTATAAAAGTAAAAACTGACAGAACCGACCTCATCTAGAGGAATCAGGAAAGGTTTCACTGAGAAAAGAAATTTGACATGACATCTGATGTTTCTGGCATTTGGAATCACATGTTCAGAGGCCCTGTGGCTGAAGCACAGCGCCCAGGAGGACCACTGGGGATAAAATTGCAAAGGTAGTTATAAGAGATGAAGCTGCAAAAATGTTCACAAGGACTTATAGCCAGGTTAGGGATTTTGGACTAAATCCTAAAACATTATGAAACCGGTAAGGAGTTTTAGATAGAACAGGAATGTGATCAGATTTCCATTTTGAGAAGATCACTCAGAAGAGTAGTTGTTACAGGGTCTCCCTATATTGCCCAGACTGGTCTTGACTCCTGGGCTCAATCAATCCTCCTGCCTCTACCTCCCAAAGTGCTGGGATTACACTGAGCCACTGCGCTCAGCCTTGAATAAGATTTAGAAGAATGAATACAAAGAGACTAGAGAGCAATAACAAATATTTGAGTGAGAGATGAGCATAATTGGCCTAGGGTGTTGGCGTTGAGTATGAAGAACACTGAAACTTTCAAGAAGTATTTAGAAGGCAAAATTGATGGTTGTGGTTACCTGTAAGTGGTTTACTTGGCAGTAATTTTATTTATTTATTTATTTCCTCCATCAGGTGCTCATAGTGAATTGGCAGTAATTTCAGAGAAGAAGGAGATTATTCTCATAATGCATAAGAGGTAGCAAGTTAGAATGGGAAAAGCCCGGGTGGTACACGCAAAAGTATATTCAATTTTCATCTCTGCTCCTTGTTAGCTGTGTAGTCTTGGACTTGTTATTTAACTTCTCTGATCTTTAATTTATTTATAAGTAACCCATGTTAATGTCACTCTATAAACTCACATGTGCAAGAAATATCTTGACTTTAAAAAAAGTCAACAAACTAGCTTTTAGCTGAGCGTGTTGGCTCACACCTATAAGCCCAGCACTTTGGGAGGCTGAGGCGGGTGGATCACTTGAGGTCAGGAGTTCCAGACCAGCCTGGCCAACATGGTGAAACTACATCTCTACTAAAAATATAAAAATTAGCCAGGTATAGTGTCGCATGCCTGTAATCCCGGCTACTCAGGGGCTAAGACAGGAGAATCGCTTGAACCCGGGAGGCGGAGGTTGCAGTGAGCCAAGATCGTGCCACTGCACTCCAGCCTGGGTGACAGAGTGAGACTCCATTTCAAGAAGAAAAAAAAAAAATGAAAGTAAACAAATAAAAGAATGGCTACTCTATAGACACAGTAAGAATGTGACTCCATTTCAAAAAAAAAAAAAAAAAAAAACGGCCAGGTGAGGTTGCTCACGCCTGTAATCCCAGCACTTTGGGAGGCTGAGGCAGGTGGATAATGAGGTCAAGATATCGAGACCAACCCAGCCAACATGGTGAAACCCCGTCTCTACTAAAAAAATACAAAAAAATTAGCCAGGCGTGGTGGCAGTCGCCTGTAATCCCAGCGACTTGGGAGGCTGAGGCCGGAGAATCACTTGAACCCGGGAGGCAGAGGTTGCAGTG
The DNA here is from genome assembly GCF_028885655.2 of Pongo abelii. Lineage (NCBI taxonomy): Eukaryota > Metazoa > Chordata > Mammalia > Primates > Hominidae > Pongo > Pongo abelii. Next base: position 58,913,362 of record NC_071991.2, read on the forward strand.
AGCCGAAATCGCGCCACTGCACTCCAGCCTGGGCGACAGAGCAAGACTCCGTCTCAAAAAAAGAAAGTAAAGAAATATTAAAAGAATGGCTACTCTATAACAGAGCAGCCCCAAGGGTTGCTGGTCTATAACCCCATTTTTTTGGTAATTTTTTGATTATATGCTAAACAAAGGGTGGATTATTTATGCCTCCCCTTTTTAGACAATGTAGGGTAACAACTTCCTGACGCTGCCATGGCATTTGTAAACTGTCATGATGCTGCTGGGAGTGTAGCAGTGAGGACCATCAAAGGTCACTCTCATGGCCATTTTGGTTTTGGTGGGTTTGGCTGGCTCCTTTACTGCAAACTGTTTTATCAGCAAAGTCTTTATGACCTGTATTTTGTGCTGACCTTTTATCTCATCCTGTGACTTAGAATGCCTTACCAGTCTGGGAATGCAGCCCAGTAGGTTTCAGCCTCATTTTACCCAGCTCCTGTTTAAGATGGAGTTGCTCTGGTTCACAGGCCTCTGACACAGGGAATCTTTCATTTCCATCACATGTCCTTTCAGAGGCACCCTCTTCACTCACTACCTCCTGGACACCTCAAATGTTTCTATTAATGATTTCACAGTGGGTAGAACAACACCCTCTTTTGGGGATGCTTGGGAGGATAACATGAGTAAATCTAGCTAAAAGTCTGATACGTTGTCATCCTCCTTCCCTTAAGATCCTGGAAAGGTGATACATTTGAGAAACAGAAAGAAAAAAAGTTCAAGATAGAACCATGTCCTGAAGATGGCATTTGGAAGGGCAGAAGGAAGTAACAACCTTTCCAACCTCAGAACTCTGCTGTTGGTTCTAAGCCCAGCACAGTGGCCACATGGACATGGTATCGTGGGACAGAACACTAAGAACCAAGCTGACAGACTCTTTCAAGGCTGAGGTTCATTTCTACTAGTCCGAGAAGGAGAAGCTGTTGAAAAAGGAAGGGCAGTAGGCACCGAGTCAGGGTAAACGTGGGGTTGATCCTGACATGGAAACACAGGAGTGACAGTAGGCTAGGGAAGAAAGGAAAGGTGGGCAACTGTGTCTTTTCCCCCAGTGTCACTCTTTGCTTGTGTCCCTCTTTGTGTCTCTTTCCACATTCCAACATCTGGTCAGGTTTTTCTCCACGGCAGTTTAAACCCAACACATGTACTCAGGGAAGAAAATTATATCCTTAAGTTGTTCTCAGGCGTTTTCAGGCTCGTTTTGATGTTCTGGTGGGTTCTCAGTTCTCTACCAGGGAGGTAGAGGGAGAACTGCAAGGGCCAAGAGGATGAGGACTAAGCTCTGATTCTTTTTTTCTTTTTTTTTTGAGACGGAGTTTCGCTCTTGTCACCCAGGCTGGAGTGCAGTGGGGTGATCTTGGCTCACTGCAACCTCCGCCTCCCGGGTTCAAGTGATTCTCCTGCCTCCACCTCCCAAGTAGCTGGGAATTATAGGCGAGCACCACCACACCTGGCTAATTTCTGTATTTTTAGCAGAGACGGGGTTTCACCATGTTGGTCAGGCTCGTCTCGAACTCCTGACCTCAAGTGATCTACCCGCCTCAGCCTGCCAAAGTATTGGGATTACAGGCGTGAGCCACCACGCCCGGCCACTCTGATTTTTTAATCTTGCCCAAATTCCTCTCCAAGGGGTCTAGGGAGTCATGTCCTACAAACCATAAATTCTCATCAGATGGGTTTTATTTAATCCTATATATCATGGCTTACTTTCCAATCTGACTCTGGCATAACATTATGAGACAAGGAAGAAAATCAAAATACTTAACCCCAAAATATATTTCCTTGCCATACCTTGAAATTGCCCTGCAAAGTCTCTTGTGGGAAAAATCCACATTCTATAGAGAACCTTCTTTCCCCTTTGTTTTCCTTCTTCCCTTCCCAGATCCAGGAGATAATCAACTAAGAGCCAGGCACCCTTTTAGGTCTGATAAGAAACAGTTTACAACCTGCTCTCTCTCTGAAGTCTGCTATCTGAGAACTTCTGCACAATAAAACTTGGTCTCCACAATTCTTTATCTTAACCTGAACATTCCTTTCTATTGATCCCAGGTCTTTAGACAAACTCAACCAATTGTCAACCAGAAAATGTTTAAATTTACCTATAGCGTGGAAGCCCCCGACTTTGAGTTGTCCCACCTTTCTGAACAAAACCAATGTATTTCTTAAATGTATTTGATTGATGGCTCATGCCTCCCAGAAATACATAAAACCAAGCTGTGCCCCGACCACCTTGGGCACATGTACTCAGGACCTCCTGAGGGCTGTGTCACGGGCCATGGTCACTCATATTTGGCTCAGAATAAATCTCTTAAAATATTTTACAGAGTTTGACTCTTTTTGTTGACAGTATTTTGGCGTCTAAATACGTAGGGCCTCAGAGAAGACTCAGGACCCTGAAGGAGTTGCCCGAAACCGGAGCTAATATACCAGCAGAGGTCCATTGAAGCCCCCCTGAGATCGAGCTTCTCCTCCGGTGGAACTGGTGAGTCCTCCTGAGCCCCAGACAGGAGTCCTCCCTTTGGTTGGTGGTCCTTGATTTATTCTGAGCTGGTTTTCTCCTAGGAAGTTGTTGTTTAAGGATCTAATTCTAGTTTGGAGATGCACTCTAAAGGGAATTCTCTATTGCTTTTTCTCCTAAAATTTATCCTGATTCGGTTTTCCTATGCACATTTCTGTGAGGAACTGAACTGTTGTTTTCATAGATAAATGAGAGACTGAGTTTTTCAGCTCCGAAGAGAAAGGGCACTTGCTCCTCCCAGCCAAAAGGATCCCCTGGGTGATTGGGGGCCTCGTGGGAGTGCCTGGGAGATTGACCCCTGCGACATTCGGCGACCCTGCAGGGAAATCCCCCCAAAAATTAATTTTAAAATGGCGCATCCAGGAAATGCATATAAGGGCTGATCACCCAGCGTTTTGAGCCCTCTCAGAGGTCATAGACCACTGGAGAGAGAAACTGAGACCCTTAAGAAGGTGGAAACGACTCAGTGGTGACACACTGTGGAGTCCTGCCCACAAGCAGGACGCATCAATCCACCACACAAAAACCCTAGGCTATTGCTCAGTTCCTCCTTTTAAGAAAAAAGGAAAAAAAAATCAGGAAACATATCTAAGGATAAGGAGAAAACAAGAATGACTCCCTTCTGGGCACTCTGTAGATTTTATGGCACCACAACTTGCCAGAGTTTATTTAAAATAGAAGTAATATGGTCTTTGTGCACATTTACATTAAGGAGAAAGAGTCCTAAGGTCCGCCTGCAAGCTATAGAGTATTTAAGTTCTCTTCTATTTTCTTTTCTGCCTGCTTTAATCTGCTATTTTCTACTGAGATAAAAACCACTGTTTGGATTTAACAGTGTATTTTGCAAGCTAAGTTGTATTTATCTCATGGCTAAAGTACTGAAGTAATAGCTATGGGAACTTTGCGTGTGTACGTGTGTGTATATATTTAAAGGTCTTTATAATAGACTTCTATAATTTTATGTTCAATTGGCAATTGAACCTGTTGTGTTTTTTGTTTTTATTTTTTTGAGACCAAGTCTGCCCAGGCTGGAGTGTGCAGTGGTGTGATCTTGGCTCACTGCAACCTCCACCTCCTGGGTTCAAACAATTCTTGTCCCTCAGCCTCCTTAGTAGCTGGGACTACAGGCGCCTGCCACCACGCCCAGCTAATTTCTGTATTTTTAGACGATATGGAGTTTCACCATATTGGCCAGGCTGGTCTCAAACTCCCGACCTCAGGTGATCCACCCACCTCGGCCTCCCAAAGTGTTGGGATTACAGGCGTGAACCACCGCGCCCGGCCTAAATCCGTTTCAATTTCCCTCTAGCACAACCGACTAATCACCATTCAACAATGACTAATCCGACTCACCTTAAAGCAAATAATAACTACCCATAATATTAAAGGACGAAACTGATCCCTCATACTAACATCCCTAATTATTTTCATTGCCTCAACCAACCTCCTGGGACCCCTCCCCTACTCATTTACACCAACTACCCAATTATCTATGAATCTAGCTATAGCGATCCCTTTATGAGCAAGCACGGTAATTATAGGCCTCCGCTTCAAAGCCAAAATCACCCTAACCCATCTCTTACCGCAAGGTACACCCACACCCCTTATCCCTATACTAATTATTATCGAAACTATCAGCCTTTTTATTCAACCATTAGCTTTAGCCGTACGCCTAACTGCCAAAATAAGAGGGCTTTAAAGAAAGCGTGGGTGCAGATATGGAGGAATGCTAGGTATGGTTGGTTGATACCAATTGTGACTACTATAAGTCCTAGCTGGCTTGAGGTGGAGAAGGCTACGATTTTCTTAATGTCATTTTGTGTGAGGGCGCAGATTGCTGCGAATAGGGTGGTAATGCACCAGACTTTCCAGACTTTCTGTTTGTACCTTATGATGTAAATGTTGCTATCTGGTTTTCACCTGAGTTGCCCTTAATATGCAAATCTAAGGCTACTTAGCTGACAATTGCCTGGGGTAAGATTTTTAAAAACGGAAAAAAAAGAGGTTTTTATGAGTCTATACGATGTGCTTCTATTGGCACGCCTAATACGTCTATGTATCTATGTGTGTACACAATATTTTCACTACTAAAAATACATAAAGAGCTCTAATTAATTGGCTTTTAAAAAAAGCGCTTAATGCAGTGAGCCGAGATTGCGCCATTGCACTCCAACCTGGGCGACAGAACAAGACTCCGTCTCAAAAAAAAAGTTCTTAAATCAGACACACAAAAAAAGAGACTAGTCAAATGCTTTTTCAAGTTCACGTGACATAAGTGAAACCTTTACCAAATAAGGCGGCTTTAAAATTATTGGTAAAATAATATCAGCAATGTCTTTAGAATTGTTAGCATTTTGTTTGCATTTATTGATCAAGTAGTTTCATGTTTATTCCTGCAGAATACTATAAGATTTGCCATAAGGGTTATAAACTGTAAAACCCAGCCCAAGACAGAATGATCTTTGCCTGTATATGCTTATGATTGTTGGCTTAAATGAAAACAGCTGAATACTGACTTATTGGTATAAATACTCTTAAAACTAATTATAAGTTTTATTACTTAAGTAAATGCCTGAAATTCACAGCTATAAAAATGGTTAATAGAAAAATAACTTTAAATATTTGCTATCAAGGTTTTTTGAAAATCATCTAGCTAAATTACTAATCAGGAAAATGTAATGGAACAAACTCGTCATAATTTAGGATCTAAGGTTATTAATTGATATTAAGTATCTGGGCAATTCCAATTTAAGAATTACAGGAAAACTTTTAAAAAATGTTTTTATTAAAGGTAAAATAACTGTCTAATTCAAGGCTTGTTTAAGGTTATGTATAAAACAAGGTAAAGGAATCAGGAAATAAGAGATAAAGAAAGTTAAAGATATAAAGACGTATTTTTGGTATTAAAAAAAAAGGAAAGTTACTTTATATCTTGTGTGGTAAATTTTTGTCCTAAAATAAAAATGATGGGGTTGGACAAGAAAGAGGGCTATATATGACAAAACAGTCTAAACATGTTGTGAATGAACTATGTAAGTCATAATAAGGTTAGTAAAATGAATTTTTTAAAGGGGTTGTATAATTCAGTTGGCTTTAATTAAAAAGAAACCATAATAATCTTTCTAGAAATGGGTCTTTAATATTAAAAAATGCACTAACACAAAAATAAATAATTGGTAAAAAAAGCTTTTATTACAAATATTGACTTATTTTTAAAGCTAGAAGTATTTAAAATTTTAAATTCTATAATCTGTTTCTGTTTTTTTTTTTTTTTTTAAGACGGAGTCTCGCTCTGTTGCCCAGGCTGGAGGACAGTGGCACCATCTCGGCTCACTGCAAGCTCCGCCTCCCGAGTTCACGCCATTCTCCTGCCTTAGCCTCCTGAGTAGTTGGGACTACAGGTGCCCGCCACCACGCCTGGCTAAATTTTTGTATTTTTAGTAGAGACGGGGTTTCACCGTGTTAGCCAGGATGGTCTCGATCTCCTGACCTCGTGATCCGCCTGCCTCAGCCTCCCAAAGTGCTGGGATTACAGGCGTGAGCCACCGCGCCCAGCCTATAATCTATTTCTTTAACATTCTTCAGATTGGTATTTTTAAAGTGCTACTCTTTCACTTTTGCTGTCTCCTTCACCTTTTGTTGGCTCCTGTAACTTTTACTAATTATCTAAAGTAAGGGAGAAAAATTGCTTTGAAAACAGGCAATAAAGTATCTTTTGAACATGCCTTTTATTCTGCATGCCTATCTCTATCTTTGTATGTGTCATGTGGAAGTGATGTTTCACTTCCCAACTACATGAAAGAGATCTAATCAAGTAACTTAAAAAATGTAAGTGCATATCAGATTGGTAAAAGCTAGCTCAGATGCCTTTTAATTTACATAACCTTGGTAATCGTTGGTAAAATAAATTTGGTAAGCTTAATATCAGAACTCTCCATTTAACATCTTAAAGTCATGTTAAGACTTTTTTCCCTACTAGAAATTTGGGTTACTAAAAGTTAAAGTAGTGGAGCATAAAATATGCTTTTGTTAAAATTTTATAAACCCAAGGATGTTAATTCTCAAAAAAAAAAATGTAAGTTTCTTTTTGGTTAAGAAAACTACTTAAAGGCCGGGTGCGGTGGCTCACGCCTGTAATCTCAGCACTTTGGGAGGCCGAGGCGAACGGATCACAAGGTCAGGAGATCGAGACCATCCTGGCTAACACGGTGAAAACCCGTCTCTACTAAAAAAAAAAAAAAAAAAAAAAAAATTAGCTGGGCGTTGTGGCGGGCGCCTGTAGTCCCCATTACTCGGGAGGCTGAGGCAGGAGAATGGCGTGAACCCGGGAGGTGGAGCTTGCAGTGAGCCGAGATCGCCCCACTGCTCTCTAGACTGGGTGACAGAGCGAGACTCCGTCTCAAAAAAAAAGAAGAAAAAGAAAACTACTTAAGAGTTGCTTTATACGTCTGTAATCCCAGCACTTTGGGAAGCCGAGGCAGGCGGATCACCTGAGGTCAGGAATTTGAGACCAGCCTGGCCAACATAGCAAAACCCTGTCTCAGCTAAATATACAAAAAATTAGTCAGGCGTGGTGGCGCATGCCTGTAGTTCCAGCTACTCGGAGAGGCTGAGGCAGGAGAACCACTTGAACCTGGGAAATAGAGGTTGCAGTGAGCCAAGATTGCGCCATTGCACTCCAGCCTGGGCAACAAGAGCGAAACTCCGTCTTGGGGAAAAAAAAAAAGTTGTTTAGTTGCTTTCTAATGAAGAAAATTATACAGATAAACTAAATAAATTCAAGTAAATTTTTTAAAAAGCCAAGGCAACAAAACTCTGAGCTCTATGGTTATCCAAGAAAATAGTTGATATGGGGGAAGGGCAAAACCAGAAACTTTAAAACCAAAGGGTGTAATGTAAAGGAATTGTTCCATTTTGTAGATTGGTATCATTCAGCTTCTTTAAAAAATCTTTACTACAGTGGATTGTAAAAATAACCACTTTAGGGGGCCAGGCACGGTGGCTTACGCCTGTAATCCCAGCACTTTGGGAGGCCAAGGTGGGCGGGTCACAAGGTCAAGAGATCGAGACCGTCCTGGCTAACACGGTGAAACCCCGTCTCTACTAAAAATACAAAAAATTAGCTGGGCGTGGTGGTGGGCGCCTGTAGTCCCAGCTACTCGGGAGGCTGAGGCAGGAGAATGGTGTGAACCCGGGAGGCAGAGCTTGCAGTGAGCCGAGATCGTGCCAGTGCACTCCAGCCTGGGTGACAGAGGGAGACTCCATCTTAAAAAAAAAACAAAACACTTTAGGGACAAAATTCTTAATTTTATGTTATGTTATGTTATTTATTTATTTTGAGACGGAGTCTTGCTTTTGTCACCCAGGCTGGAATGCAATGGCACAATCTCGGCTCACTGCAACCTCTGCCTCCCAGGTTCATGCGAGTCTACTGCCTCAGCCTCCGGAGTAGCTGGGATTACAGGCATGCGCCACCATGTCCAGCTAATTTTTGTATTTTTAGTAGAGATGGGGTTTCACCATGTCGGCCAGGCTGGTCTGGAACTCCTGACCTCATGGTCTGCCCACCTCGGCCTCCCAAAGTGCTGGGATTACAGGTGCGAGCCACCCCGCCAGGCCACAAAATTCTTAATTTTAAATGCTGCAGAATTTAAGAACTTGTTTGGATTAATGCAGAACCCACAGCTCATTGCTGAACAATCACTGAGTATTTGTGATCCAAATGCACAGGAGTTATTCCTGAAAAAGCAATCAGCCTAGTGGGCCAGATAATGCCATGATAAGGTCTGTTTTGCCCTGAGAAGGGGACTGCATAACTCTCCCTAATAAAATACCAAGTGAAGTACCCCAGATGAAGCAGCTAATATGTTTCTTATGCAAGCTTTGTTGGACTAGCTTTATGATAACTGGGATATCCTCCCACCTAATATGTCTATTATCCAGGTCATGGTAAATTTGGAGGTTAAGGAGCCCTTTTTCATGGTGCCTCTCCCACAGAATCATAGGTCTGTTTGCCTTATCAAATCTGCTGCCCTCACAGGTCTTACAGATGCAACTCCCTGCTGGGAAACCAAACCCTTTTCACTAGAAAAGGTAAAATGGTCTGGGGATTAAAAAAGGCTTCCTGGGACCAGAACATAAGCACATACAGGTTAATAGAATTATAAAATGTAAGATGTAAGATGTTTAAACAAGCTTTATGTAAGGTAGTTGTAACCCCTTTTACCTAAATGTCTTATGAAAGTGGGTGCTATATGTAACTGAGGGATGTTCTCCTTTCTAGTATTATAAAACTGAAGACAGCCAGGCGCGGTGGCTCACACCTGTAATCCCAGCACTTTGGGAGGCTGAGGCGGGCAGATCACAAGGTCAGCAGATAGATACCATCCTGGCTAACACAGCGAAACCCTGTCTCTAATAAAAATACAAAAAATTAGCCAGGCGTGGCGGCACACACCTGTAATCCCAGCTACTGAGAGGCTGAGGCAGGAGAATCGTTTGAACCTGGAAGGTGGAGGTTGCAGTGAGCCGAGATTGCATCACTGCACTCTAGCCTGGGCGACAGAGCGAGAATCCATCTCAAAAAACAAACAAAAAAACAAAACTGAAGACATGTAAATCTGCTTGTGTAAATTATCCACTGCATAGGCTTTTGTGTGGAGCATTTATTAGGACTCATGTCAAAAACTGTGAGTACTTTTCAATAACAACAACTGAGCTGGAGAAGTTCTACTTGATGGGGCATTTGCTGCCTTGCTATGGAATGTTAACTGAAGCTGCCCCTGTACTAATAGAAGTAATGTTTCCCAACAAGTTCCATGATAAATAAAAATGGTTTTTTTTTTTTTTTTTTTCTTTTTTTTTTTTTATTTTTTATTTTATTTTAATTTTTTTATTATTACAGAAGTGATACATAATTGCAATGCAAACATTTAGAAAATAGAATTAGTAAGCAAAAGAAAATAAAACTTGCCCTTAATCTTAGCATGTGGGGCTAAAACTAGTATTAGCATTTTGGCATCTTTCCTGCTAATCTTTTTTTTTTTTTTTTTCTTTTTTTTTTTTTAATTTCTGAAGTATTTATTGATCATTCTTGGGTGTTTCTCGGAGAGGGGGATATGGCAGGGTCATAGGATAATAGTGGAGAGAAGGTCAGGAGATAAACACATGAACAAAGGTCTCTGGTTTTCCTAGGCAGAGGACCCTGCGGCCTTCTGCAGTGTTTGTGCCCCTGAGTACTTGAGATTAGGGAGTGGTGATGACTCTTAAAGAGCATGCTGCCTTCAAGCATCTGTTTAACAAAGCACATCTTGCACCACCCTTAATCCATTTAACCCTGAGTTGACACAGCACATGTTTCAGAGAGCAGGGGACTGGGGGAAAGGCCATAGATCAACAGCATCCCAAGGCAGAAGAATTTCTCCTAGTTAGAACAAAATGGAGTCTCCTATGCCCACCCCTTTCTACACAGACACAGCAACAATCTGATCTCTCCTTCCTTTCCCCACACTTCCTCCCCTTCTCTTCAACAAAACCGCCATCGTCCTCATGGCCCGCTCCCGATGGTCGCTGTCTCTTCGGAGCTGTTGGGTACACCTCCCAGACAGGGCAGCCGGGCAGAGGCGCTCCTCACCTCCCAGACAGGGCGGCTGGGCAGAGGCGCCCCTCGCTTCCCAGACGGGGCCGCCCGGGCAGAGGCGCTCCTCTCCTCCCAGACGGGGCGGCCGGGCAGAGGCGCTCCTCACTTCCCCGACGGGGCCGCCCGGGCAGAGGCGCTCCTCGCTTCCCAGACGGGGCCGCCCGGGCAGAGGCGCTCCTCAGTTCCTCCCAGACCGGGTGGCAGCCGGGCAGAGGCGCTCCCCACCTCCCAGACGGGGCGGCCGGGCAGAGGCGCTCCTCACTTCCCCGACGGGGCGGCCGAGCAGAGGCGCTCCTCACTTCCCAGAGGGGGCGGCCGAGCAGAGGCGCTCCTCACTTCCCAGAGGGGGCGGCCGGGCAGAGGCGCTCCTCACTTCCCAGACGGGGCGGCCGGGCAGAGACGCTCCTCACTTCCTCCCAGATGGGGTGGCGGCCAGGCAGAGGCGCTCCTCACCTCCCAGACAGGGCGGCCGGGCAGAGGCGCTCCTCACTTCCCAGACTGGGCGGCCGGGCAGAGGCGCTCCTCACCTCCTAGACGGGGCGACCAGGCAGAGGCGCTCCTCACTTCCCAGACGGTGTGGCGGCTGGGCAGAGGTGCTCCTCCCTTCCCAGATGGGGCAGCCAGGCAGAGGCGCTCCTCACTTCCCAGACGGTGTGGCGGCCGGGCAGAGGTGCTCCTCCCTTCCCAGATGGGGCAGCCAGGCAGAGGCGCTCCTCACTTCCCAGAGGGGGCGGCCGGGCAGAGGTGCTCCTCACTTCCTCCCAGACGGGGTGGCAGCCGGGCAGAGGCACTCCTCACCTCCCAGACGGGGCGGCCGGGCAGAGGTGCTCCTCATCTCCCAGACGGGGCGGCCGGGCAGAGGTGCTCCTCATCTCCCAGACGGGGCAGCCGGGCAGAGGTGCTCCTCACTTCCTCCCAGACGGGGTGACGGCCGGGCAGAGGCACTCCTCACCTCCCAGACGGGGCGGCCGGGCAGAGGCGCTCCTCACCTCCCAGACGGAGTGGTCAGGCAGAGGCGCTCCTCACTTCCCATATGGGGTGGCGGCCGGGCAGAGGCGCTCCTCACTTCCCAGATGGGGCAGCCGGGCAGAGGTGCTCCTCACTTCCTCCCAGACGGGGTGGCAGCCGGGCAGAGGCGCTCCTCACCTCCCAGACGGGGTGGCCGGGCAGAGGCGCTCCTCCCTTCCCAGACGGAGTGGCCAGGCAGAGGCGCTCCTCACCTCCCAGAGTGGGCGGCCGGGCAGAGGTGCTCCTCACTTCCTCCCAGACGGGGTGGCGGCCAGGCAGAGGCGCTCCTCACCTCCCAGACGGGGCGGCCGGGCAGAGGCACTCCTCACCTCCCAGAGTGGGCGGCCGGGCAGAGGCGCTCCTCACTTCCCAGAGTGGGCGGCCGGGCAGAGGCGCTCCTCACTTCCCATAGGGGGTGGCAGCCGGGCAGAGGCGCTCCTCACTTCCCAGATGGGGCAGCTGGGCAGAGGTGCTCCTCACTTCCTCCCAGACGGGGTGGCGGCCAGGCAGAGGCGCTCCTCACCTCCCAGACGGGGCGGCCGGGCAGAGGCACTCCTCACCTCCCAGACGGGGCGGCTGGGCAGAGGCGCTCCTCACCTCCCAGAAGGGGCGGCTGGGCAGAGGCGCTCCTCACTTCCCATATGGGGTGGCAGCCGGGCAGAGGCGCTCCTCACTTCCCAGACGGGGTGGCGGCCAGGCAGAGGCGCTCCTCACTTCCCAGATAGGGCAACAGGGCAGAGGCGCTCCTCACTTCCTCCCAGACGGGGCGGCCGGGCAGAGGTGCTCCTCATCTCCCAGACGGGGCAGCCGGGCAGAGGCGCTCCTCACTTCCTCCCAGACGGGGTGGCAGCCGGGCAGAGGCGCTCCTCACATCCCAGATGATGGGCGGCCGGGCAGAGGCGCTCCTCACTTCCCAGATAGGGCGGCCGGGCAGAGGGGCTCCTCACATCCCAGACGATGGGCGGCCAGGCAGAGACGCTCCTCACTTCCTAGACGGGGTGGCGGTGGGGCAGAGGCTGTAATCTTAACACTTTAAGAGGCCAAGGCAGGAGGCTGGTAGGTGGAGGTTGCAGAGAGCCGAGATCACACCACTGCACTCCAGCCTGAGCACCATTGAGCATTGAGTTAGCGAGACTCCGTCTGCAATCCCAGCACCTCGGGAGGCCGAGGCAGGCAGATCACTCGAGGCCAGGAGCTGGAGACCAGCCCGGTCAACACGGCGAAACCCCGTCTCCACCAAAAATACAAAAACCATTCAGGCGTGGCGGCGCGCGCCTGCAATCCCAGGCACTCGGCAGGCCAAGGCAGGAGAGTCACAGGAGCCCGAGGCAGGGAGGTTGCAGCAAGCCGAGATCCCGGCAGTACAGTCCAGCTTCGGCAACAGAGGGAGACCGAAAAAAGAAGGAGAGGGAGACCGAAAAAAGGAGAGGGAGAGGGAGAGGGAGAGGGAGAGGGAGGGGGAGGGGGAGGGGGAGGGGGAGGGGGAGGGGGAGGGGGAGGGGGAGGGGGAGGGGGAGGGGGAGGGGGAGGGGGAGGGGGAGGGGGAGGGGGAGGGGGAGGGGGAGGGGGAGGGGGAGGGGGAGGGGGAGGGGGAGGGGGAGGGGGAGAGGGAGAGGGAGAGGGAGAGGGGATAAAAATGGTTTACATGAAATTTTGCTACCTAATAAGCCAAGAGCCTTTGTCCTAAGGACTAATTGTGAGAAGCTGCTAAATTCTATAGTGCCAAATAGCTCCTGTGAGTGTTCGTTTGAAAATGGCATTTCCAAGGTAAACAAACATCTTGTTTTAAAAGCTGATGCTCTAGTTAAAGGAGGATCAGGAACATCTTTTCCTTTTAAGTTATTTGGGTAAAGTATGTTTAGGTAAGCAAATTTACCTTTCTGAGTTCTCCAAAATTCAGATTGTAATTTTATAACAGTATAGCTGTCTGCATGAGTTCAATAATAGTTAATAATTGTTTTAAGGGAAAAGTGTAATACTTAATACTAGATTTCAGCCCTAACTTTTTAAGTGTAGGTTAAATCATTATTTCTTGGATACAATAACCCTTTAGAAAGTACCAAATTATAATTTTTTCTTCACATTTTTAGTTGGTTCCCTAATGGAATAGGTTCCTTTTTCTGTTTTAACATGCGAATTACTCTCATAACTATCAAAACTATAAATGTTATTTATCTCTGCTTGTTTTACTTCCAAGGAAACCAAACTCATGGTATTCTGAAGACCAGAGATGTGAATCTCCCTTATTTGTCATCCCACTGGCCCCTGATCTGTTTCGCTCCCAATTCTCCGCTGCTAAAACTATACAAGCTGCCTCCCTCCAGGCCCAGGACTATCGCGGAAGAGGTGGGCACTTAAGATCGTAAGAGCCAGTTTTGAGGGATAAAATTAGGAGAAGATCAAACTTCCAAATCAAGAAGGGGGTACAAAAAATGTCTAAACAGCTGGTAAAACAAGTTTAGTTGCCTTCTAAACTGTTATGTGTCACTTTTGCATACACCCCTACCACACAAAAATTTTCTGCTTACTATAAAATTTTAAAAATATATTAATGGGGTAAAATACCTTTTAACAAAGCCTCCTGGTCATAATACTCCCAATTATAAGTTGTGAAGATAAATATATCTATACATATATACACATTTTTAACAATTTTTCAGAACAATGCTTATATTTTGTATTGCTAATTGCTATAAGTCTGTAACAGAAACCAAGCTTACAGTAGCTCAACACATAGAAGTTAAAAATAAGTTAGTCTTCTAACTTTGCATTTTGGTTTTATTGCTGGCTTTTTTTTGGGGGGGGGATGGAGTCTCGTTCTGTCACCCAGGCTGGAGTGCAATGGCACGATCTCGGCTCACTGCAACCTCCACCTCCTGGGTTCAAGTGATTCTCTTGCCTCGGCCTCCTGAGTAGCTGGGATTACAGGCGCCTGCTATCACACCTGGCTAATTTTTTTTTTTTTTTTTTTGAGACCGAGTCTCGCTCTGTTGCCCAGGCTGGAGTGCAGTGGCACAATCTCGACTCACTGCAAGCTCACCTGGGTTCACGCCATTCTCCTGCCTCAGCTGCCTGAGTAGCTGGGACTACAGGTGCCCACCACTACACCTGGCTAATTTTTTGTATTTTTAGTAGAGACGGGGTTTCACCATGTTAGCCAGGATGGTCTTGATCTCCTGACCTTGTGATCTGCCCGCCTTGGCCTCCCAAAATGCTGGGATTATAGGCGTGAGCCACCGCACCCGGCCTGATTTTTGTATTTTTAATAGAGACGGGGTTTCACCATCTTGGCCAGGCTGGTCTACAAACTCCTGACCTCGTGATCCAGCCACCTCGGCCTCCCAAAGTACTGGGATTTTTTAACTTAAAATAATATTAGGAAGTAATGAAAGCCTGTCCACATTCATTCCTATCTGGCCTGGAACAATTAATTGGCTGTAAGTCTTTCGACTCTTTTTTTTTTTTTTTTTTAGTCTTTTGACTCTTAAAGCCCTCAGCCATAGGGAATCCTGCAGAGGAAAAACTGACACTGTGGAATTATATGACTTCTCCTATGACAAAACCTTTTCTCTCCCAAATACCAGTATATGGTGCAATACAAAAGTGGTGGGAAAAAGAGATTTGTCTACTGTTAACAAGTCTATAACAATTTAGACACCAAGGACCAGGCATTTTTTGCATTTAATTTATACCCTTCTTAGGATGCTATACCTATGGAGATAAATTGGCTGGAAGAGAGATTAAATTTATTAAATTATAATTTAATTTTGGTCCCACAATTTTCAAGTAAGATTTATCACAAGTTCTAAATAACCCTTGATAAGGACAGTAAACACATTGTGAGTCTGATCAAAGAATATGATGATGCACAGGGGTTTTCTTCTGGCTGACTGGATTGTTTACTGCCCTCTGATTCTACCTATAACCTTGAATGTCCAAATCTTCACTATTTTTATGATATTTGTTACTGTATTAACATTAGACATTTCTTGTAAATGTTATGGCAGATACAGCAGAAGGAAAAGGCAAATTTAAAGACCTGAATCATGATCACTAAGAAAATAGATCTGATCCAGAATTTTTTTAGACTAAACCCTAAGCCTGACTCCATCTCACCCCTTAAACAATTGGCTATTACATCGGGTTAGGCCATATCCTCCCACCATGATCCAAATCACTAATATTGAAAACTATTACCATCAAGTCAGAGAACTCTAGGAACAAGCCTTTGTAGCACCGTGGGTCCCTGCCAGATTGCCAAATCAGACAACTCTAGGAATGAACCTTCCTAGCGCTGTGGGACCTGCTGCTGTTTCGTTGGCCTGCACATGCATTCTATGGAAAGCTTTTTGGCCAAGCGCGGGGACTGAGGCCCAAGCTCTGATCTTTTAATCTTGCCCAAATTCCTATCTAAGGGTCTGGGGAGTCATGCCCTACAAACCATAAATTCCCATCAGATGGGTTTTATTTAATCCTATATGTCATGGCTTACTTTCCAATCTGACTCTGGCATAACATTATGAGACAAGGAAGAAAATGAAAATGTTTAACCCCAAAATATATTTCCTTGCCATACCTTGAAATTGCCTTGCAAAGTCTCTTGTGGGAAAAATCCATATTCAATAGAGAATCCTCTTTCCCCTTTGTTTTCCTTTCTTCCTTCCCAGATCCAGGAGAGAATCAACTAAGAGCCAGGGACCCTTTTAAGTCCAATAAGAAACATTTTATGGCTGGGCACCACCTGTAATCCCAGCACTTTGGGAGGTTGAGGCGGGCAGATTGCCTGAGCTCAAGAGTTTGAGATCAACCTGGGCAACATGATGAAACCCCATCTCTACTAAAATACAAAAAATTAGCCGGGCATGGCAGTGTGCGCCTGTAATACCAGCTACTCGGGAGGCTGAGACAGGAGAATCACTTGAACCTGGGAGGCAGAGGTTTCAGTGAGCCAAGATGGCACCACTGCACTCCAGCCTGGGTGACAGAGCAAGACTCCGTCTCAGAAAAAAAAAAAAAAAAACATTTTACAACCTGCTCTTTTTCTGAAGTCTGCTATCTGAGAGCTTCCTCTGCACAATAAAACTTGGTCTCCACAATATCTTAACCTGAACATTCCTTTCTATCAATCCCAGGTCTTCGGACAAACTCAAGCAATTGTCAACCAGAAAATGTTTAAATTTAGCTATAGCCTGGAAGCCCCCTGCTTTGAGTTGTCCCACCTTTGTGAACGAAACCAATGTATTTCTTGAGTATTTGGTTGATGTCTCACGCCTCCCTGAAATATATAAAACCAAGCTGTGCCCGACCACGTTGGGAACATGTTCTCAGGACCTGTTGAGGGTTGTGTCACAGGCCATGTCATTCATATTTGACTCAGAATAAGTCTCTTAAAATATTTTACAGAGTTTGACTCTTTTCGTTGAGAAGGACCACACACCAAAGTGAGAGCTAGGGCTGGTGAATTCATTTAGAGGCAGGAACTTGCCACCCTACTCTAAGTTTGAGGCAGAATGAACCACTGTGGATTGAGGATAATTTTTTAAAGGATCAATTCATATTCTTTTTTCCTTCCCCTTTGTCTTTTTCTCCCCCTCCTTTTTCTCCCATTCAAGCAAAAATCAGAAATATTGCATCTCCTAGCTTTGGCTTCCAAAACCCTCCATTGAGATTAAGGTAGGTGTGAAACATCAAGAGGAAGTATGACCCTTAAGAATGCATTTGGGGCCAGGCACAGTGGCTCATGCCTGTAATCCCAGCACTTTGGGAGGCCAAGGTGTGAGGATCACAAAGTCAGGAGTTTGAGACCAGCCTGGCCAACATAGTGAAACCCCATCTCTACTAAAAATACAAAAATTAGCTGGGTGTGGTGGCACACGCCTGTGGCCCCAGCTACTCGGGAGGCTGAGGCAGGAGAATAGCTTGAACCCAGGAGGCGGAGTTTGCAGTGAGCTGACACCACGCCATTGCACTCCAGCCTGGGTGACAGAGTGAGAGTCCGTCTCAAAAAAAAAAAAAAAAAAAAAAAAAGAATGCATTTGGAGGCCAGGTGTGTTGGCTCACGCCTGTAATCCCAACACTTTAGCAGGCCAAGGCAGGCAGATCACTTGAGGTTAGGAGTTCAAGACCAGCCTGGCCAACATGTTGAAACACTGTCTCTATTAAAAATACAAAAATTAGCCATGCATGGTGGTGGGTGCCTGTAATCCCAGCTACTGGGGAGGCTGAGGTGGGAGAATTGCTTGAACCCGGGGGGTGGAGGTTGCAATCTCTGTCCAAGATTGTGCCACTGCACTCCAACCTGGGCAACAAAGCAAGACTCCATCTTGAAAGAAAAAAAAAAAAAGCATTTGGGCCGGGCTGGGCGTGGTGGCTCATGCCTATAATCCCAGCATTTTGGGAGGCCAAGGCGAGAAGATCACTGGAGCCCAGGAGCTCAAGACCAGGCAACATAAGGAGACTCCATCACTATGAGAAAATATAAAATTTAGCCAGGCAGCATGGTGCATGCAGGTAATCCCAGCTACTTGGAAGGCTTAGGTGGGAGGATCCCTTGAGCCAAGGAGTTTGAGACTGCAGTGATCATACCACTGTGCTCTAGTCTGGGCAACAGAGAAAGACCCTGCATTTAAAAAAAAAAAAAGTGTATTTCACTCTCACATAAAAACTGACAGGTGGTCACTGCAGTGTTGTTCAGGGAACCAGGCTTTGATTTTTTTGCTCTGCTGTGTGTGGCTTCTGATTCCAAGATCACTGCATGGTGCAAGACAACTTTCTTACATGGCAGGCATCGTTCTAATCCCTCTTGTATGCATTTTTCTTGTAATACTCATAACATCCCTGTGAGGTAAGTGCTATTATTACCTCCATTTTGCAGATAAATCAGATAAATAACTTGTCAACCATCAAGTTTATGCTCTTAAACCATATTTTTAGAGATTATATCTCCCTATCCAGGAACCTGGCTCATGACTTACTCTGCATTTATTTAGGTCTCCTTTAATTTCTTGCACATCTTTTATTATTAGTAGGTTCTCTATTTTGCTATTGTTACTGGTATCATTTGGGATATTATATTTTATTTGAGGCTGATGAATCTAAATGTAATTGAATTTTGTATATTGACTTTATATCCAGCTATCTTACTAAGCTTATTAATTATAATAATTTGTCTAAAGGATTTTGAGTTTTCCATGTAAACATTTATATCATCTCTGAATAAAACCAGTTTTGTTTCTTCCTTTTCACTCCTAATACCTACGCACCTCCCTTCTTTCCTTCTCTTTTTCCTCTCCTTTCCTTCCTCCCTCCCTTTCTTGTCTTACTGCATTGGTTACAAGCTCTAGAAATGAGAACAGTGAGCATCCTCTTCTTGATCCTGGTTTTTAAAGAGAAAGTTTCTAATGTTTTACTAATAATGATGTTTACTATAGGTTTTTGTAGATAGTCTTTATTTGGCTAACAAGAATTGCTCTCTAGTCTTGGTTTGCTAAGGGTTTTTCCATAAATACTTTTCCTACAACTATTGAGAATATGTGTTTTGTTTCTTTAACCTATTAATGTAATAAATTACATTTACAAAAATTTTTACTGTTAGATGAAATATATTTCAGGGATAAAGTGAACTTAAGTTGTAGTATCTTTTCTACATTTTGTTGCATTCAGTTTTGAAACTAAACAAAAACTAATATTTTGTTTAGTTTTACACCTGTGTTTATGAGTGGGATTAGTCTGTAATTTTCATGTTTTATATTATCCATATCTAGTTTAGCTATCAAGATCACACTAGCTTCATAGACTAAATTGAGGAATGTTTCTTCTTTTTATATCCTTTGGAAGCCTTGTATTAAATTGGAATTATCTGTTCCTTGAAAGGTTAGAAAATTTTCTTGTAGGCATGGTGATTTATTTTTAAACACTATCTTAATTTTTTATTTTTAAATAATTTCAGCTTATAGAAAACTTACAAGTACACTACAAAGAACTCCCATAAAACTTTCATTCAGATGACCCAATTATTGACGTTCTATCATATTTGTCTTATTATTCTCTCTCTCAAGACACATACACCGCTTTTTTTTTTTTTTTTTTTGAGATGGAGTTTCACTCTTGTTGCCTAGGCTGGAGTGCAATGGTGTGCTCTTGGCTCACCACAACCTCCGCCTCCTGGGTTCAAGTGATTCTCCAGCCTCAGCCTCCCAAGTAGCTGGGATTACAGGCATGCGCTACCATGCCCGGTTTATTTTGTATTTTTAGTAGAAACCAGGTTTCTCCATGTTGGTCAGGCTGGTCTCGAACTCCTGACCTCAGGTGATCTGCCCACCTCGGCCTCCCAAAGTGGTGGGATTACAGGCGTGAGCCACCGCGCCTGGCCATACACTTTTTTTTCTCTCTCTCTCTCTCTTTTAAATAGAGATGGGGTCTCACTATGTTGCCCGGGATGGTCTTGAACTTCTGGGCTCAAGCTATCCTCCCACCTTGGCCTCTCAAAGTACTAGGATTACAGGCATGAGCCACTGCGCCCAGACTCTATTTTTCTGAACATTTTGAGAATAAATTGAGGATAGGAAGTTCCATTACCCCATAATACTTTCAGTATTTGCTAAAATGAAAACCTATTTCATATTTCCTAAAATGAAATATGAATATTTCATATTTCCTAAAATGAAAACCACTCTTCTATGTAACCACGTAATACTCACAAAATAAAGAACTAACATAGATATTATATTTTCATTTATCCACAGAGCTCATTCAAATTTCACCAGTCATCCTAATGATGTCATTTATAGGTCTGGGGTCCAATCCCAGGTTGAATTGCACGTACTTATTCTGCCTCTTTAGTCTTTCCAGTCTGGCACAGTTCCTCAGGCTTTCATGTCTTTCATGACCTTGACATTTTTAAAAAGAACAGTCTACTTATATTATAGATTGCTCTGAAATTTAGGCTTACCTGATAATTTCTTATGATTAGATTCAATCTATGCATTTTTAGTGAAAAATACACAGTGATGGGTTTTCCTGCCACACATCAGAAAGCACATGGCGATTTGTCCCATTACTGTTTACTTTTTTTTTTTTTTGAGATGGAGTCTTGCTCTTGTTGGCCAGGCTGGAATGCAATGGCATGATCTTGGCTCACTGCAACCTCCGCCTCCGGGGTTCAAGTGATTCTCCTGCCTCAGCGGCATGAGTAGCTGGGATTACAGGCACCTGCCACCACGCCCAGCTAATTTTTGTATTTTTAGTAGAGATGGGGTTTCACCATGTTGGCCAGGCTGGTCTCGATCTCCCCACCTCAGGTGATCTCCCCGCCTCAGCCTCCCAAAGTGCTGGGATTACAGGCATAAGCCACCACGCCCAGCTGTGATGTTAACTTTTATAGATTGGTTTAGATAATGTCTCTCTTTTTTCATCACTGTAAGTGAAACAGTATTTTGTACTATTAATAATCAATGATTATTTTTGTGATGAGATACTTTAGACTACATAAATGTCCTGTTCCTCATCCAATTTATATCCACAAATTCCAGGATTTATTGGTGATTCTTGTCTGAATCATTTATTATTATTATGGTGGTTGCCAATTGGTGATTTTCTTTTCTATTCTTTTTTTAGAGACAGGGTCTCACTCTCTTGCATAGGCTGGAGTGCAGTGGTGTGATTATAGCTCACTGCAGCCTCCAATCTCTGGGCTCAAGCAATGCTCCCACCTCAGCCTCCCAAGTAGTTGGGAGAACAGTCGTGCACCATTGCCATGATCTCTTCTTTTTATAAAGCCACTAGGTCCCTTCCCATGATAATCCATTAATCTGTGAATGAACTAATCCATTCACAAGGGCAGAGCTCTCATGATCCAATCATCTCTTAAAGGCCCCACCTCTAAATACTGCCAATACTGCCATATTGAGGACTTTTCTTTTTTCTTTCTCTCTCTCTTTCCTTTTCTTTTTTTTTTTTTTTTTTGTTTCTTTTTTGTTTTTGTTTTGTTTTTTTGAGAACACAGCCTTACTGTTGCCCAGGCTGGAGTGCAGTGGTGCGATCTCGGGTCACTGCAACCAGGTTCACGTGATTCTCCCGCCTCAGCCTCCCCAGTATCTGGGAATACAGGTGCATGCCACCACACCTGGCTAATTTTTTATATTTTTGGTAGAGATGGGGTTTCACCATATTGGCTAGGCTGGTCTCAAACTCCTGACCATAAGGTTCTTGTATCGGTTCGAACCCCGAAAGCGTGCCAATAGACAACACCAGGCGGTGTGGAGCAACATGCTGTTTTAATGAGCGCCTGGGTGCAGGTGGGCTGAGGCCTAAAATGGCGTCATCCCGAGGTGAGAATGGGGCAAAGGTTTTATAGTCTCCTGTAAACAGGAAGTGTCCTAATCTGAGGTAACTGCTACCTTGTACACAGATGGCCTCTTTCTCGATCTTCAGGGGTAGGTGTCTTCCCGCCGGCTTTCTTCCTGCTTCTGATATCTTGCTGGCGCACGCTGCTGGCACAAGTAGCCTTGCGCCTTGGGACTGGGCCTGAGAAGAGAGGAGTCATTCATCTCCTTAAGCTTTCAGGCCCCAGGGAGAATCTTACATTCCTGTCTATTTGGTTATAGAAAAGGGAAAAGAGACGACTTTCTCAATAACTACTTCAGGCGTGATATAGGGGTGGAGTGGGCACCTTGGAAAAAGAAAAACTTAATTTTTGGGGTATTCTTGAGAGACAGGTTGGTATCCATTGTGTAACTGTAGCAGCAGCATCGTCTGGATTGTCTGGCGGTTAACTGTACTTTCAACAAGAGTTTTAACGGCTTTTAGCTTTTATTATCAGTGGGATAACACAGGGGAGAAACAGAAGGAGCCCAATGATGAAGATTACTGTCCCTACCGGCACTTTAAATCCTCCTAAATTAGAGAACCACCTTCCTAGAAGGTTTGTTGGGTCTCATCCCTTCCAGGTTTGGACTGGTACATGGGCTACTTTTCTGATGTTTGAAGCAATTTCTAGAACCACTTTTCTGTTACCATCTATGTTAAGACAGCAGTTAGAGATATTAAATTTATCACAGACTCCACTCTCTGGAGTTTTTGTATTTTTAGTGGAGACGGGTTTTCACCATGTTGGCCAGGGTGGTCTTGATCTCCTGACCTTGTGATCTGCTAATAAGTAGTTTAGTGCTAGCCTGTTTTGATAAATTGCCGTGCGCATTTGGTTTTGTTGTTGCGCAAGCATTTCCAGGGCTGAGGCGGTTTGGTATTTGTAGAACAGCCTGTAGTCTAATTATTCTATTTAGCATATACATAGGAGTGTTATAACCCCATGAACCCTTCTCAGCCCAAGTGGCAGGACCATAATATTCGATGATCTGTTGCGGAGGCCATTTGTTTCCTTGTCATCTTTGGCTTCCTCCTACCTTTAAGGATCGTTTTTCTTTGTTTAGGTTATTATATACAAGGACTCTGAGGGTGTTGCCCACTGTTAATGTTTTGGAGGAAGGAGTACCCTTGGGGGTGAGCTTCACCCTGGTGCAATGGACCCAGTGGGGGAGTCCTTGGACTGTCACTGCAGTTGGTGTGCTGAGTATCACAGTGTAGGGGCCTCTCCTCTTCGATTGTAGCTTTTGATGAGGGTCGGATTGACAGATAAACACATCTGTGCCTGCAAGACAGTTATGTTGAGAGGACAAGGTGGTGTCAACAGGGAGAGGCATGGCCTCATTTGCTGCTTCACGAATGAAAGACCGTGTCTGGACTAAGGAGGGGAGGTAATTCCTGAGTGGCTCAGAGTCTGGTAAGGGTGGAGGCCCCAAGACAAAAGTTTGGCCATACATGATTTCAAAGGGGCTATAAAAAGAGGATGACTTTGGTGTTGTGTGGAGTCTTATCAGGGCAAAAGGGAAATTTTTTGTCCACAGCTGGCAGGCTTCTAGAGCCAGCTTGATGAGTTGGGCTTTAAGGACAGAGTTAATTTTTTTTTAACTTTGCCTGAAGATTGAGGCCTGTAGGGTGTGTGGAGAACCCACTTTATTCCTAAGGATGTAGAGATGCCTTGAGTAATTTGGCTGATGAAGGCTGGCCTGTTATTGGACTGGATGGATGTTGGGAGTCCAAAACGGGGAATTTTATGCATGATGAGAGTTTGTGTGAGGATATTTGCACTTTCTGAAGTTGTTGGGAACACTTTTACCCACCCAGAGAAAGTACAGACAAAGATCAGAATATAGCAGAGCCGTTTATCAGGCGGCATGTGAGTGAGGTCTACTTGCCAATCTTGCCCGGGTAACTGGCCCTGGGCTTGGTGGGTAGGAAAAGGCAGCGGCTGGAGGGAGCACTGGGGTGACGTTGAGTGGCAGATAGAGCAGGACTGGGTAATTTCTTGAACACAGCTGGAGAGATGAGGAAAGTGAGAATAGGATGGAGAAGTTGCAAGAGAGGTTTGTAACCAACATGGAAAGAGTTGTGGAGGCTTTGGATAGAGATTGTTTGAGAGTGAGCAAGAATGAAGCACCCTTCCTTGACACACCGTGGTCCTTGCTTTTGAAGGTTTGGGGCTCAGAAGTCCTCCTTTTCTTATGAGGAGTAAAGAGGAGAGAACAGAGACAGGGACAGAAACTGGCCTTGTACGGGTTGTAGAGCCACTTCTTTGGCTACCTGATCTGCTAGCGCATTTCCAGCTATTATAGGATTGTCTGGGGTTTGGTGGCCTCTGCAATGAATGATGGCAACTTTCTGCAGGAGCCTGGCAGCTTGAAGGAGTTTGCTGATGAGAGAGCCATTTATGACAGGAGTGGGAGTGTTTTTTTGCAGTTAGGAAACCCCATTCTTTCCAGATGGACAAGTGTGAGTGCACTATGTGGAACGCATAACGAGGATTTGCATATATGTTTTTTTTTTTTTTTTTTTGAGATGGAGTCTTGCTCTGTCGCCCAGGCTGGGGTGCAATGGTGCGATCTCGGCTCACTGCAACCTCTGCCTCCTGGGTTCAAGTGATTCTACTGCCTCAGCATGCCAAGTAGCTGGGACTACAGGCGCGTGCTACCACACCCAGCTAATTTTTGTATTTTAGTGGAGACGGGGTTTCACCATGTTGGCCAGGGTGGTCTTGATCTCCTGACCTTGTGATCTGCCCGCCTTGGCCTCCCAAAGTGCTGGGATTACAGGTGTCAGCCACAGCGCCCGGCCAAGATTTGCATATATGATCTGTTTGGCTGCCAGAGTGAGAGCTCGAGTAAGGGTGATGAGTTCAGCTGTTTGGGAGGTGGTGCCTAGGGAGAGCAGATTGGCTTCAATAGTGTGGAGAGGTGACACTATAGCATAGCTGGCATGCCAGTGTCCTTGATGTGGGAAGAAGCTACCATCTACAAACCAAGTAAAGGAGGCATCTGGAAGGGGTTGGTTAGGTTTGGAAAAGGTATAAGAAAGGTTTGAGCAGTGTTCACACAGATATGTGTAGGGTCTTGGGCGGTCGTAGCTTTAGGTAAGACCATGGCCGGGTTTAGATGGGAGCTGGTTCGCGTGGGATTTAGGGGGTTTCTATGAATAGAGCATACAGTTGGAGGAGCCGTGGGGCAGAGATGAGACTTAGTACACTGTGGTGAGCTAGCATATCTTTGATGTTATGGGTTGAATAAATTGTTAGGTTGGCATGGAGAGACAGTTTTAGGCTTTCAAGGGTGAGGACAGCAGCTGCCGCCAATGCTTGGAGGCAGGCAGGCCATCTGAGAACTGTGGCTTCAAGCTGTTTAGAGAGGTAGGCAACAACCTGGAGGGTGGATCCTGTAGACTGGGTTAGAACACCTAGTGCAACTCTACGCCGTTTGTCAGTATAGAGGGAGAGAGGTTTGGTGAGGTCTAGAGAGTGAGGTCGGGGGCTGAGATGAGAGCTTTTTGGAGCAGACAGAAAGGTTGCGTAATAGGCTGTGTAGGTTTTAAAGGCTCATGGAGAGGGCCTTTAGCAGTTTGGTATAATGGTTTGGCAAGTAGAGCAAAGGAGGGAATCTAGAGCCTAAAATATCCCATTAGTCCTAGAAAAGAGAGAATTTCTTGCTTAGTTTGTGGAGGTGGGAGGGACTGGAGGAGGGATACGCGGTCGGTTGTGAGCCCTCCGGTTCGCGGGGTAAGAGCTAGGCCTAGATAGGTGACTTGAGGGGGTGTATATTTGTGCTTTTTAAGGGGAGACCTGATACTCCCGTTCTGCCAAGAAGTTTAAAAGAGATAGTGTGGGCGTTGCAGTCTCTTTGAGAGGCGCTACACAGGAGTAGATTATTAACATATTGAAGGAAAGTGGATGGTTTTAGAAATAAGGTACAGAGGTTGCGAGCAAGGGCCTGTCCAAAAAGGTGGGGGCTGTCTCTGAAACCTTGAGGTAGTATGCACCAGGTGAGCTGACGTGAAAGGTGGGTGTCGGGGTTTTCCGACCCAAAGGCAAAGAGGTTTTGGGAATTAGGGTGTAAAGGAATTGTGGAAAAAAAAGCATCCTTTAGATTTAGAACAGAAAAAGGGGTAGTATTGGAGGGAATTGTGGAAAGTAAAGTATATGGGTTCGACATACTGGGAGTACAGCTTGGTTAATGAGCCTGAGGTCCTGGACTAAGCGATAAGTTCCATTTGGCTTTTTAACAGGTAGAATTGGTGTGTTAAAAGGGGAGTCTGTTGGGTGGAGTAGGTGACTGGCAAGGAGGTGAGAAATGATAGGCTGTAGGCCTATGAGAGCTGCTTGGGGGATGGGATACTGCTTCTGTGATAGGAACTGGGTGGGCTCTTTAAGGGTAATGCGAATGGGGGTGTGGTGTTCTGCGACTGAGGGTGTGGAAGTATCCAAACAGCAGGGTTAACTGTGGATGGAGGACAAGGAAAGGCTGCACGTTTTAGGGTGGGAGCTTGAAAGAGTAGAAGAAAGCTAGAAGTACTGGAGGGGTCTGGGTGGATGCATTGGGTACTATGGGGAATGTGGAAGTGGAGAGTAGTGTGGAGTTTTGAAAGGATATTTCTGCCTAGGAGTGGAGTTGGGCATGAGGGCAGGACTAAGAAATAGTGAATGAAGGAAAAAGTGTGCAGGGAGCAGAAAAGTGGAGGGGTGGCTCGGGGTTTGGAGACTTGTCGGTCAATTTCCACAACAGAGACGTGGGAGGATTGAGTAGGTCCTGAAAAATTATGCAAAGCAGAGTAGGTTGCCCAGGATTAATTTAAAAAGAACTACTGGCCTACCTGCCACCATCAGGGTTACCCTTGGCTTGGATGAAGCGATGGTAGTTGCTAGGGCATCCGTTCCAGGGCACCGTCAGTCTTCAGCAGCAAGGCCAATGAGATCCGAGTAGGCCGGCTCAGGAAGGGATGGGGGCGGTCCTCGCAGGGGCTGCTCACAGTCCGACTTCCAGTGGGGTCCTCCACAGAGGGGGCATGGCCTGGTGGGCTTACCTGGGTTTGGGCGTTGTCTGGACCAGTGGCCTTCATTGCCGCACTTGAAACAGGCACCAGGTGGAGGTGGAGTGTTAGGAGGCTTCCGTGTGGAGCTGCGGCCCGTGGGCCTGCAGGGCTCCTGATGGCGGAGGCAAGCATTTCAAACTCTGCCGGGTTTTGCCTTTTACTTTTCTCATCACGATTGTTAAAGACTTTGATGGCTAAATTAAGAAGGTCTGTTTGTGGGGTTTGAGGGCCGTCATCAAGCTTCTGAAGCTTGCGCCGAATATCAGGGGTGGATTAGGAGATGAACTGAAGGTTTAAGATGGTGGTTCCTGCTGAAGGTTTGAAGGGGGAAGGGGGTTGCGTTAACAGGCAGTGGAGGATAGATAGGGGCGTAAGGTGGCGGGATGGGTTTACAAGCCTCAGGAGAGGGCAGTTGTGGACGAGAATGGGTACAAGCAATACTAGAATTGTCCTGAGGAGGGATGGTGTAGGAAAAGAAGTGGATACAGCTGACTGGGAAGATGGCGGCTAGGAAGATGGCAACTGATAAGACAATGAGGAGGCTTGGGGGGTTAAAGAAGACAGTTGAGAGGAAAAGGTAGGGGCTGGGAGGGGTGGACAGCAGTCAGCTGGGTTAAACGAGGAAAAAGAAGTAGGCTTGGGAGGAGAAAGGCGATCTGGGCCATGGGAATGAAGGAGGAGGATTTGAACAGGTGAGCAAGAACTGCAGAGTTTGGGTTGTGGTCTGAGTGCAAAAAGGCCTGGACATAAGGAATTTCTTCACATTTCTCCAGTTGTCGGCAATAATTGCTTAAATCAGTTAAAATTGTAAGGTTGAATGTTCTATTTATGGGCCATTTGGACCTGTTATTTAATTTGTACTGCTGCCAGGCTGTATTGCAAAAAAAAAAAAAGACAAGGCGCTTAGGGTGGATATTTTGCCTGAGGCCTAAGGTTTGCAGGTTTTTTATGAGGCAGCCTAGAGTACTGTTTTTTGGAATGGAGGACCAGGAGTTTCCTATAACAGAGGGTAGGCTCGGGAGAACAGGGAAAAAGGAGACTGTCCTGGACAGCCGGTGGGAGACCATAAAAGGAGCGACCATCACCGCTGCCTTTTTCATTCCCAGAACGAGATCAAATGGCTTAGAGGCGTCCCCCTAAGACCAGATGATCAGTGAGTGCCTGGCACACACCAGAGCCTTCTTGGACCAACGTTGGATTTTCAGACCGAAGAAACCGAGAGGCCATGCGAATTTTTCCCTGTTAACTGGGCTCCCGGAGAAACTTACCATTAGTTGAGACCAGTGACCAATGTGCATGCACAGAGAGGCGACTGGAGGCTGAGGAGCTTCCTTTGTCCGGCTGCTGTGGCCTGCTCTCTGGGGTGGAGGGGTAGGTCCGTGGGGGACGCAGACCTGAGCTCTTCCCGGGTTTTGGCTCCAGATGTAAGGTTCTTTTATCGGTTTGAACCCTGAAAGCCTGCCAACAGACAACACGGGGCAGTGTGAAACAACATGCTGTTTTAATGAGCGCCTGGGTGCAGGTGGGCTGAGGCCTAAAATGGCGTCAGCCCCAAGTGAGGAGGGGGCAAAGGTTTTATAGTCTCCTGTAAACAAGAAGTTTCCTAGTCTGACATAACTGCTACATTGTACCCAGATGACCTCTTTCTCGATCTTCAGATCTTCAGGGGTATTGTCTTCCCACTGGCTCTCTTTCTGCTTCTGCGATTTTCCTGGCACATGCTGCTGACGCAAGTAGCCTTGCGCCTTAAGACTGGGCCTGAGAAGGGAGGAGTTATTCATCTCCTTAAGCTTTCAGGCCCCAGGGAGAATTTTACACTGACCTCAAGTGATCCACCTGCCTTGGCCTCCCAAAGTGCTGGGGTTACAGGTGTGAGCCACCGTGCCTGGCCGGCCTGCCTGCCTGCCTGGTCCGTCCTTCCTTCCTCCCTCCCTCCCTCCCTCACTTCCTTGTTTCCTCCCTTCTTCCCTCCCTCCCTCCCTCCCTTCCTCCCTTCTTCCCTCCCTCCCTCTCTTCCTCCCTTCTTCCCTCCCTCCCTCTCTTCCTCCCTTCTTCCCTCCCTCCCTCCCTTCCTCCCTTCTTCCCTCCCTTCCTCCCTTCCTCCCTTCCTCCCTCCCTCCTTCCCTTCCTCCCTTCCTCCCTCCCTTCCTCCCTTCCTCCCTCCCTTCCTCTCTTCCTCCCTCCCTCCCTCCCTCCTTCCCCCCTCCCTCCCTCCCTCCTTCCCTTCCTCCCTTCCTCCCTCCCTTCCTCTCTTCCTCCCTCCCTCCCTTCCTCCCTTCCTCCCTCCCTCCCTTCCTTCCTCACAGTCTCAGTCTCACTCAGGCTAGTATGCAGTGATGCGATCGTGGCTCACTGTGGCCTCGACCTCCTAGGCTCAAGCAACCCTCCTACCTCAGTCTCTGTAGCTGGGACTGCAGGCATGCACCACCACACCTGACTAATTTTTGTGTTTTTTTGCAGAAACAGGATTTCACCATGTTGCCCAGGCTGGTCTCCAACTCCTGGGCTCAAGCGATCCTCCTGCGTCAGCCTCCCAAAGTGCTAGGAATACAATCGTGAGCCATTGAGCCTGGCCAAGGATTAAGTTTCAACATAAGTTTTGGAGGGGACACAAACCATAGCACTTACTTTCATACAAAAATCTGAAAGACTCTGGGGTGTCTGAAAAAAATGGAAGATCTCAAATTTCTAGAACATCTCCATGCTATCAGTTACCATTCATAGCCTCATTTTCAAGCCACGTGGTTCCTGTCTAGTCTGGCCACCCTGCAACACAGGGGTGGGGCATCAGAAATCTCTGCAGAGGCTAGGATCCCTGCATTGAGGATCAGTCTGCCTGCTCCCTACTTCACAGACACCAAATTTGGAGCCTATTCCACATTTCTCCAAGGACCGATTCCAGATCCACCTAACTTTTCTTCCCCCTCCTGAATTCTTGGCATAATCTTTCCCGAAAGGCAGGAACTGCCATTTTCAAGCAATTTCTTGCTTCAAGTTCTGTAAAAAGGACATAAGAAGACAGAGACATGTAAAGAGACTATCTGCCTGGAGTATAAGGGAGAGGAAATCAAGGAGAACAAAGCCTAGATTAATACCACCTAAAAGAACTATTTAGCTCAAAGTAGTTCAATTGATAACTCAAAAGCAGGTACCTACTTGTTCTAAAGAAAAGTGGTTTGGCCGGGCGTGGTGGCTCACGCCTGTAATCCCAGCACGTTGGGAGGCTGTGGTGGGCAGATCACCTGAGGTCGGGAGTTTGAGACCAGCCTGACCAACACGGAGAAACCCCATCTCTACTAAAAATACAAAAAATTTGCCGGGCGTGGTGGCACATACCTGTAATCTCAGCTACTCGGGAGGCTGAGACGGGAGAATCGCTTGAACCCGGGAGGCGGAGGTTGCAGTGAGCCAAAATCGTGCCATTGCACGATTTGTAACCCCACTGCACACCTGTAACCCCAGCACTTTGGGAGGCCAAGGCGGGTGGATCACTTGAGGTCAATGTAAGATTCTCCCCAGGGCCTGGGCAACGAGAGTGAAACTCAGTCTCAAGAAAAGAAAAAAAACAGTGGTGAAATTATTATTAATAATGATAATAGGTATTCTGAAGACCTATAAGGCAATGTGTTGTCCCTACCTCCTCTGTGGAGCAGATCCAGCCACACACAGCGGTGCCCATGCCACAGAAGCACCAAACCTACAAAGTGATTCTGGATAGAAAATACTCGCTGATTCATTTTTCGATTTGAAAAACAACTAAGTAGAGGGCTTCTGTATGCTCTACTGACTAACCAGGTTATAATGAATTCTTATAATTTTGTGTTGCCTCAGCATCCATTTTGATTATGTTTGACTTTCCAATACCAGAAACAGGGCTCAGTCACCCTTGATGCAGTTTCCCGTTCTGTACCCCACCCTCACCCTACCTCCATTCTTCAATGTGGCCAGTCCAGATATTGCCCTTATAGTTATTCCCTGGTGACCACTTCCCTATGGGACAGCTACATGCAACCTACTTGAATGGTCCTCACACTCTACACTGACCATGCAGATATGACACTGCGTGACCTGGAACTCATGCCTGCTTGATTTAAACCCACCAATTAAAACTCCCCAATGGGAAACCTGTTTGGATAACACCTTGTACCCAATAAGGGCGTTGGCCCATGTGTTCCTCTCTTTCTCTCCCTGCCTGTGCTCCCTGACCTCCAGGTGTGTGGCCTCCAAGGGTACCATGTGCTCCCCAAGGCCTATAAAGTAATAAAATCTTTATTTCTGTCTTGTGTCCCTCCTAATCATTGGAGGAGTGCTCCCCATCTTAAACATCCAAAATTGTACCACAGGTTCTCACAAAACCTCTTTGGAGCAGAGACTAAGGAGAGAAGGATAATTTGTCTGCATTTTTATCCCCTTAAAGATCTTCCTTTAATAGAAATTCTTCAATAGTTTCCCACCACAGAGTAAAATGCAGTCTTTTCAGTGATCTACAAGGCTCTACATATTTTACCCTCACATACCCCCGCATCAGTGTTAACTTTAAAACTTAACATGGGCCAGGCGCAGTAGCTCATGCCTATAATCCCAGCACTTTGGGATGCTAAGGCAGGCGGATCGTTTGAGCCCAGGAGTTCCAACCTGAGCAACATGGCAAAACCCCATATCTATTAAAATACAAAAAAATTAGCCGGGTGTAGCGGCACATGCCTGTAGTCCCAGCTACTCAGGGGGCTTAGGTGGGAGAATCACCTGAGCCTGGGGAGGTCAAGGCTGTGGTGAGCCTCACACCACTGCACTCCAGCCTGGGTGACAGAGTGAGACCCTCGTATCAAAAAGAAAAAAAAAGTACAGTCTGTTAAATTTTAAAATGCATATAACTTTTCATCTAACAATTTCATTGTTAGGAATATGGTGTAGCTTTTACTTATGCATAAATCCTTTATGCAGAAGATTTATATCCAAAGAGATTCACTATAGCGTTGTTTGGAAACAATATAAATGTCCATCACCAGAGGATTGGTTAAATAAATAAATAAATAGAATATTAGCTAATAAAAAAATGAGTTAGTTACAAACTGAAAAGAAATGACTTTCAAGGTGAATTTTAACTACTTGGTTTATAATTATATAGAGAGACTATCCCTGTGCTTACACAACCCAGGAAGGACATAGGAGAAATGATGATAGTGGGCAGCTGTGGGCAAACCACTTGGGAACCACACCAGCTCAGGGACCAGGTAGATAAGATCTGCTTAGTATCACTTATGATAGGGAATCATGCAAAACCTTTTGACCCCTGTCTCTTTGTATCCAGAAATTTCCACCCCACTACAATGAAAATAATTTAGGGTAATGTGGATTAAATTAAGCAACAGGCTGGGGAACCAGACCATCTGGGTTTGAATTCCAGCTCCGTTGCTTATAAGTTGTGCAACTTTGGGCAAGTTATTTAACTTCTTCGTGATGCAATATTCTTATCTGAAAAAATGAGGATCATAAACAGTACGTATTCATATTCAGAAAGTTGTAGGGAATTTGAATGAATTACTAAGTCTAGGAAATTTTGTTTCTGGCACATAGTAACTCAAAAAATGTGGGTTATTACTAGTAGTAGTAGTAATATTAGACCTAGAGAGGGAGGGAAGACAGGGTCTAAGTCTGGCAATCTTTTTTTTTTTTTTTTTTTTTGGAGTCAGGGTCTTGCTCTGTCGCTCAGGCTAGAGTACAGTGGCATGAGCTTGGCTCACTGCAACCTCCGCCTCCCAGGTTCAAGCGAGTCTCCTGCCTCAGCCTCCTGAGTAGCTGGGATTACAGGCATGTGCCACCACGCCTGGCTAGTTTTTGTATTTTAATAGAGACAGGGTTTTGCCATGTTGGCCAGGCTGGTCTCAAACTCCTGACCTCAGATGATCCACCTGCCTCGGCCTCCCAAAGTGCTGGGATTATAGGCATGAGCCACTGCCCCTGGTCCTGGCAGTCTTAAGACAAGGACACTTGATTTTTACTACGTAAACATGAGTAATGTTTTTTTTTAAAACCATGTACATGATTTTCTTTAGGGGAAAAGGAATTATTCTACGGAATGTAAAAAAAAAAAAAAAAGCCAGGTCATGGTAGATGTGAATGAACTATCCCACTCCATCCCAGGGTATACTGGGCAGATCATTCATTCATTCATGAGCATCAGGGCCAGGTTCCCTCTCCTGGTCTTTCTGTCTCTCAGTCTCCTCCCTCAACTCCAGCCCTCACGCTGGTCAGCAAAGTTTTATTGGCTCTCTCAAATGCATATAGAATAAAGTACTAATTAAAAAACAAAATAAAATGAGGAACTGGGGCTTTTGTTTGTTAGTTTGACCTATCTGTTTGGCAACAATTAAAAAGACAAAAAGTGCCTATTTTGGTAAATACGTTGGTGGGCAGATCTCCTGAGCCCAGGAATTTGAGACCAGCCTGGCCAACATGACAAAACCCAGTCTCTACTAAAAATACAAAAATTAACTAGGTGTGGTGGCACCCACTTGTGGTCCCAGCTACTCAGGAGGCTTACTTGAGCCCGGGAGGTAGAGGTTGCAGTGAGCCCAGATCGTGCCACTGTACTCCAGCCTAAGCAACAAAGCCAGACTCTGTCTCAAAAAATAAAATAAAATAAAAATAATAAAATTAAAAAGCAGTTATGAAATAACATATATGTTTTTATTTTTGTTCTAAAAACCCAATATATGTATCTCTGTGTCTACTGCACTTTCTTGCAAGTGTGTGCTCTTTTTTTTTTTAATCCATCTACCATCTATCTATCTCTACCTTATTATCTTAAAAAGTCCTAGAAAGATATTGACAAAAAATTAGGGAGTAGGGTTGGGAGAAGCAGGGCTTTTACTCTCTACTGGTTTTCACTTTGGTACAGCTTGATTTCTTTCTTTTTTTTTTTTTTTTTAACAATTAACATACATATATCAGTATTATGATTTCTTATTTCTATTTTGAAAGAACAAAAACATATTGTTTGGAGTTTATAAATAGGAGTTTACATTGATGATGGAAGTGTAAATTCCAACAATATGTACAAACATAATTTGGCATCATGTTCCAAAATCCTTAAAAGTGTGCATACTACATGATGGTAGCAATTTTGCTTGAAGGAATTTATACTAAAGAAGCAAATAAAAATGCCCATCAAGATGCCTAATAATAGCCTGGGCAATATGGTGAAGCCCCACCTCTACAAAAAGATATGCATGCCTGTAGTCTCAGCTACTAGGGAGGCTGAGGGTAGAAGGACTGATTGAGCCCAGGGAGACTGAGGGTGCAGTGAGCCTTGATCATGCCATTGCACTCCAGCCTGAGCAAAAAAGTGAGATCCTGTCTCAAAAAAAAAAAAAAAGCCCAGGCATGGTGGCTCACGTCTGTAATCCCAGCTACTCAGGACGCCGCTGAGGCACGAGAATTGCTTAAACCAGGAGATGGAGGCTGCAGTGGGCCAAAGTTGCCCAGCTGCACCCCAGCCTGGGCAACAGAGCGAGACACACACACACAAAAGCTGCCTAATAGAAGGGTTTTGTTTTGTTTTTGAGACATGGTCTCACTCTGTTGCCCAGGCTGGAGTGTAGTGGCCCAATCTCAGCTCACTGCAGCCTCTGCCTCCCAGGTTCGTGTGTTCCTCCCACCTCAGCCTCCCAAGTAGTTGGGATTACAGGCACACACCACCATACCCAGCTAAGTTTTTGTATTTTTTGTAGGGATGAAGTTTTGCCACACTGCCCAAGCTGGTCTCAAACTTCTGGGCTCAAGCAATCCACCCGCCTTTGCCTCCCAAAGTGCTAGGATTATAGGCATGAGCCACTGTGCCCGGCCAAGAGCAGGGCTTTGCCATGTTGGCCAGGCTGGTTTTGAATTCCTGACCTCAAGTGATCCTCCCCCCTCAGCCTCCCAAAGTGCTGGGATTATAGGCGTGAGCAACCATGCCCGGCCATAAAAAATACTTTTTCTTTTTTTATGTGTGAGACAGGGTCTTGCTCTGTCACCAAGGCTAGAATGCAGTGGCACGATCTCAGCTCACTGCAGCCTTGACCTCCTGAGCTCAAACAATTCTCCCACCTCTGCCTCCAGGTAGAAGGTATATGCCACTACACTTGGCTAATTTCTAAATTGTTTGTAGAGACAGGGTCTCCCTATGTTGGTCAGGCTGGTCTTGAACTCCTTGGCTCAGGTGATTCTCTGACCTCAGCCTCCCAAAGCGCTGGGATTACAGGCAACAGCCACTGCACCCAGCTGAAAAAAAGTTGTTAGAAATATTTCTGAGTACAACATTTCCTGCTTTGCTTTTAATAATACACTGTAAATACTCAGTTTCCACTCTGCAGCTGACTATGAAGGTGTTTATAATAACAGCTAATGACTGTGCCAAGCTTACCTTTTTTACTTTGTATTAAATCCAGCTTTCTGGGTTTTTTTCTCTCAGTTATGCTTGTGTTTTTCCATATTCCTATGGTGAAGGCAAGAGTAGGCACTGGAGTCTGTTGTCATGGATATAGATGACACTAAGTTGGTGAAAAGTATTCAATGACGAGAAAATATGATTATTTAGTCTCTGATATGAAGTAGTCCTTTTCTTAAAAAAAAAAAAAATGGGGCCAATGAAAGAAAATTTGACAATGGCTTCTGTAGATTATTTTAGGCTTTTATTTTTCTTTATTTAATTATATGGCTAAGAGAGAAGTCTGGTGTGTGAAGGTCAAACCTGGAGGTGACACAAAGCCATACCCTAAATTCTGATCTTAGCTCTATCACTAATTCGGTATGTCTAAGGCCTCTAAGTCCCTGTTTCCAAAAGCTTTAAAAACAATGACTTAGCAAGGTCTCCTACCATTCAGCATAGTGCCCTAGATCCGGAGAATGCTATTTAATAGCTCTTTTAAAATATTTTTCCATGCAGGTTCTTATGTCCTCAGAGTATTATATATTTTGTTTTTTATTTATTTTTATTTTTTCTTTATTTATCTTTTTGAGATGGAGTCTCGCTCTGTCGCCCAGGCTGGAGTGCAATGGCGTGATCTTGGCTCACTCTGCCTCCCAGGTTCAAGCGATTCTCCTGCCTCAGCCTCCCGAGTAGCTGGGATTACAAGCATGCACCACCATGCCTGGCTAACTTTTGTATTTTTAGTAGAGATGGGGTTTCGCCATGTTGGCCAGGCTGGTCTTGAACTCCTAACATCAGGTGATCAACCCTCCTCGGCCTCCCAAAGTTCTGGGATTACAGGCATGAGCCACCAGCCTGGCCGGAGTATTATATAATATTCTGAAAATAGCAAGGTTATGTCCTTTACAGATGATGAAACTGAGAAAGAGAAAGATTACAAGTTGGCCAATGTTTGACTGGATTGTGAGACAAGAGATCCAAAACCTGAACTTTCCAGCCCCTGAAACACTTACTATCACGGGAAAAATACATAAGGGACAAATGTTTGTGAAGTGTCTCTCATCAGCAACGTCTATATCTGGAACAGTATAGTTTATCAACTTGAAACACTATCTTTTCCAATTTCTTTTTTTTTTTTTTTTTTTTTTAATTTCTGAAGTATTTATTGATCATTCTTGGGTGTTTCTCGGAGAGGGGGATATGGCAGGGTCATAGGATAATAGTGGAGAGAAGGTCAGGAGATAAACACATGAACAAAGGTCTCTGGTTTTCCTAGGCAGAGGACCCTGCGGCCTTCTGCAGTGTTTGTGCCCCTGAGTACTTGAGATTAGGGAGTGGTGATGACTCTTAAAGAGCATGCTGCCTTCAAGCATCTGTTTAACAAAGCACATCTTGCACCACCCTTAATCCATTTAACCCTGAGTTGACACAGCACATGTTTCAGAGAGCAGGGGGCTGGGGGAAAGGCCATAGATCAACAGCATCCCAAGGCAGAAGAATTTCTCCTAGTCAGAACAAAATGGAGTCTCCCATGCCCACCCCTTTCTACACAGACACAGCAACAATCTGATCTCTCCTTCCTTTCCCCACACTTCCTCCCCTTCTCTTCAACAAAACCGCCATCGTCCTCATGGCCCGCTCCCGATGGTCGCTGTCTCTTCGGAGCTGTTGGGTACACCTCCCAGACAGGGCAGCCGGGCAGAGGCGCTCCTCACCTCCCAGACAGGGCGGCTGGGCAGAGGCGCCCCTCGCTTCCCAGACGGGGCCGCCCGGGCAGAGGCGCTCCTCTCCTCCCAGACAGGGCGGCCGGGCAGAGGCGCTCCTCACTTCCCCGACGGGGCCGCCCGGGCAGAGGCGCTCCTCGCTTCCCAGACGGGGCCGCCCGGGCAGAGGCGCTCCTCAGTTCCTCCCAGACCGGGTGGCAGCCGGGCAGAGGCGCTCCTCACCTCCCAGACGGGGCGGCCGGGCAGAGGCGCTCCTCACTTCCCCGACGGGGCGGCCGAGCAGAGGCGCTCCTCACTTCCCAGAGGGGGCGGCCGAGCAGAGGCGCTCCTCACTTCCCAGAGGGGGCGGCCAGGCAGAGGCGCTCCTCACTTCCCAGACGGGGCGGCCGGGCAGAGACGCTCCTCACTTCCTCCCAGATGGGGTGGCGGCCAGGCAGAGGCGCTCCTCACCTCCCAGACAGGGCGGCCGGGCAGAGGCGCTCCTCACTTCCCAGACTGGGCGGCCGGGCAGAGGCGCTCCTCACCTCCTAGACGGGGCGACCAGGCAGAGGCGCTCCTCACTTCCCAGACGGTGTGGCGGCTGGGCAGAGGTGCTCCTCCCTTCCCAGATGGGGCAGCCAGGCAGAGGCGCTCCTCACTTCCCAGACGGTGTGGCGGCCGGGCAGAGGTGCTCCTCCCTTCCCAGATGGGGCAGCCAGGCAGAGGCGCTCCTCACTTCCTCCCAGACGGGGTGGCGGCCAGGCAGAGGCGCTCCTCACTTCCCAGAGGGGGTGGCCGGGCAGAGGTGCTCCTCACTTCCTCCCAGACGGGGTGGCAGCCGGGCAGAGGCACTCCTCACCTCCCAGACGGGGCGGCCGGGCAGAGGTGCTCCTCATCTCCCAGACGGGGCGGCCGGGCAGAGGTGCTCCTCATCTCCCAGACGGGGCAGCCGGGCAGAGGTGCTCCTCACTTCCTCCCAGACGGGGTGACGGCCGGGCAGAGGCACTCCTCACCTCCCAG
The DNA here is from genome assembly GCF_028885655.2 of Pongo abelii. Taxonomy (NCBI): domain Eukaryota; kingdom Metazoa; phylum Chordata; class Mammalia; order Primates; family Hominidae; genus Pongo; species Pongo abelii. The sequence goes on from NC_071991.2 coordinate 58,951,110, forward strand.
ACGGGGCGGCCGGGCAGAGGCGCTCCTCACCTCCCAGACGGAGTGGTCAGGCAGAGGCGCTCCTCACTTCCCATATGGGGTGGCGGCCGGGCAGAGGCGCTCCTCACTTCCCAGATGGGGCAGCCGGGCAGAGGTGCTCCTCACTTCCTCCCAGACGGGGTGGCAGCCGGGCAGAGGCGCTCCTCACCTCCCAGACGGGGTGGCCGGGCAGAGGCGCTCCTCCCTTCCCAGACGGAGTGGCCAGGCAGAGGCGCTCCTCACCTCCCAGAGTGGGCGGCCGGGCAGAGGTGCTCCTCACTTCCTCCCAGACGGGGTGGCGGCCAGGCAGAGGCGCTCCTCACCTCCCAGACGGGGCAGCCGGGCAGAGGCACTCCTCACCTCCCAGAGTGGGCGGCCGGGCAGAGGCGCTCCTCACTTCCCAGAGTGGGCGGCCGGGCAGAGGCGCTCCTCACTTCCCAGAGTGGGCGGCCGGGCAGAGGCGCTCCTCACTTCCCATAGGGGGTGGCAGCCGGGCAGAGGCGCTCCTCACTTCCCAGATGGGGCAGCTGGGCAGAGGTGCTCCTCACTTCCTCCCAGACGGGGTGGCGGCCAGGCAGAGGCGCTCCTCACCTCCCAGACGGGGCGGCCGGGCAGAGGCACTCCTCACCTCCCAGACGGGGCGGCTGGGCAGAGGCGCTCCTCACCTCCCAGAAGGGGCGGCTGGGCAGAGGCGCTCCTCACTTCCCATATGGGGTGGCAGCCGGGCAGAGGCGCTCCTCACTTCCCAGACGGGGTGGCGGCCAGGCAGAGGCGCTCCTCACTTCCCAGATAGGGCAACAGGGCAGAGGCGCTCCTCACTTCCTCCCAGACGGGGCGGCCGGGCAGAGGTGCTCCTCATCTCCCAGACGGGGCAGCCGGGCAGAGGCGCTCCTCACTTCCTCCCAGACGGGGTGGCAGCCGGGCAGAGGCGCTCCTCACATCCCAGATGATGGGCGGCCGGGCAGAGGCGCTCCTCACATCCCAGACGATGGGCGGCCAGGCAGAGACGCTCCTCACTTCCTAGACGGGGTGGCGGTGGGGCAGAGGCTGTAATCTTAGCACTTTAAGAGGCCAAGGCAGGAGGCTGGTAGGTGGAGGTTGCAGAGAGCCGAGATCACACCACTGCACTCCAGCCTGAGCACCATTGAGCATTGAGTTAGCGAGACTCCGTCTGCAATCCCAGCACCTCGGGAGGCCGAGGCAGGCAGATCACTCGAGGCCAGGAGCTGGAGACCAGCCCGGTCAACACGGCGAAACCCCGTCTCCACCAAAAATACAAAAACCATTCAGGCGTGGTGGTGCGCGCCTGCAATCCCAGGCACTCGGCAGGCCAAGGCAGGAGAGTCACAGGAGCCCGAGGCAGGGAGGTTGCAGCAAGCCGAGATCCCGGCAGTACAGTCCAGCTTCGGCAACAGAGGGAGACCGAAAAAAGAAGGAGAGGGAGACCGAAAAGAGGGAGAGGGAGAGGGAGAGGGAGAGGGAGAGGGAGAGGGAGAGGGAGAGGGAGAGGGAGAGGGAGAGGGAGAGGGAGAGGGAGAGGGAGAGGGAGAGGGAGAGGGAGAGGGAGAGGGAGAGGGAGAGGGAGAGGGAGAGGGAGAGGGAGAGGGAGAGGGAGAGGGAGAGGGAGAGGGAGAGGGAGAGGGAGAGGGAGAGGGAGAGGGAGAGGGAGAGGGAGAGGGAGAGGGAGAGCTCCAATTTCTATGTTCTTCATCAAAATTCTTTCAAATGGCTGCATTAAGAGTTCATGCTGGCCGTGTGTGGTGGCTCACGCCTGTAATCCCAGCACTTTGGGAGGCCAAGGTGGGAGGATTGCTTGAGATCAGGAGTTTGAGACCAACCTGGGCAACATGGTGAAACTCCATCTTTACAAAAAATACAAAAATTAGCTGGGCGTGGTGGCATGCCTCTATAGTCCCAGATACTTGGGAGGTGGAGGTGGGAGGATCACTTGAGCTTGGGAGGTGGAGTTTGCAGTGAGTGAGTGGAGATCGCGCCACTGTACTCCAGCCTAGGCGACAGAGCCAGACCTTGTTTCCAAAAAAAAAAAAAAAAAAAAAAAAACCAACCAACCAAACAAACAAATAACAGTTCGTACTATAGCTGTGCCATAATTTACCGTTTTCCTGGTGTTGAGTATTTTGCTGGGTGTGCACCATTTGGACTTTATTTTTATACATCATTTATAGTTTTGGAGAAGTAGGAGTTCAATAGACAGTTATTGACCAAGACATCAACCCCCGAAGACAGTTGAGAGGAGTTGCTTAAGGGTTTTCTCTCTTCTCTGTCTCAGCAGACACCCTAAACCTCTCAGAGTTTCAGGTGTATAATTAGAATCTTTTGAAGACTGACATGGATGTTAATTCTTTATTAGTAAAGGGATAAGCGCTATAGGAGCCATCTAATGAGGTACCAGCTCTCCTTGGAGAATTATTCGTTTGCTTGCTTTTCTCTCCTGTTTCTCCCATCCCCATGCTGATGGTCTGTTAGAATAACAAAACTAGCTGCATCCAGTTTTTTTTTTAGAGCATTTTCTCTCTGAAAGACAAGGAAATTGTCTTAGTCCATTCAGTCTGCTATAACAAAATACCATAAACTGGGTGATTTATAAACAACAGAAATTTATTTCTCACAGTTGCGGAGGTGGGAATTCAAGGCAGATTTGGTGTCTGGTAAGGGCTGGCTTCCTGGTTCATGGATGGCCATCTTGTGGCTGTAACCTCACATGGGGGAAGCAGCTAATGAGCTATCTGGGGACTCTTTTATAAGGGCATTAATCCCTTCATAAGGGCTCTGCCCCACCATGAACATTATAATCATCTCTCAAAGGCCCACATCCTAATACCATCAGCTTGAAGTTTAGAATTTCAACATACGAATTTTGGGAGTGGGGACAGAAACATTCATTGCATTGCAGAAGGTATATGTATTAGTTACCTATTGCTACATAATAAATTACCCACAAATTTAGCAGATTAAAACAACAAACATGTATTATTTCCCACAGTTTCTGAGAGTCAAGAATCCAGGGGTGGCTTAGCTGAGTGGTTCTGAGTGTCTTTCATGAGGCTATAGTCAAGCTATTGGCTGGAGCTGCCGTCATCTCAAGGCTTGACTGGAGCTGGAGAATCAGCTTCTATGCTCACACACACAGTTGCTGGCAGGCATGGTTTGTTCACTGCCTGTTGGCTGGAGCCTTCAGTTCTTCAACAGGTAGTTCTCTCCATAAGACTGCTTAGCACATGGCAGCTTGCTTCCTTGAGAGCAAGTGATCTGAGGTTGGGAGTGGAAGCAGGAAGAGCACACAAGACAGAAGCTGCAATCTTTTATAACCTACTCTTGGAAAAGTGACATACCATCTTTTCTGCTACACGTTTTTGGTCACACAGACCAAGGCTGGTACAATGTGAGAAAGGACTACCCACGGCAGTGAATACCTACAGGAGGAATCATTGAGGGAGATCTTAGAAGCTGGGTATCACAGCATCCAGCCAAGCCCTATTGCCTCTGCAACCCACTCTTCCCTCCTGAGGATCGGTAGAAACAGGGAAACACAATTTCACGCTTTAACAATGAGCATCCCGCATAGTTACTCTGGAAACTGTAAACTTACCCATGGTTTGCCAAGTCCTCTGTGGTTTGTAGAGGCATATGTTGGAAGGAGTGGAAACTTCTTTGCTCTCTCAATGATATTTAATTAGCATTTTGCCACATTTTCTGTTATGTTTGTCTGGTCTTCATAATAGGTCTTCATTTCCCCACTGAAGTAACTAACTTTATGTAAAATTCTACCAGCTCTCATTTATAAAATTACTGGTGCTGTTTACATTAAATGCTTTTTTCCCTGAGGGTTGCCAACTTAATTATGGTAACTTTTCATAGAGTCTTTGTGTTACTTTGGGCTTAAATTCACATACTTCAGCATGTATTAGAAAAGACATACACATATGTATTAATCCATTCTCATAATGCTATAAAGAAATACCTGAGACTGGGTAATTTATAAGGAAAAAAGGTTTAGGCCAGGCTTGGTGGTTAATGCTTGTAATCCTAGCACTTTGGGAGGCCAAGGCAGGCAGATTCCTTGAGGCCAAGAGTTCGAGACCAGCCTAGCCCACATGGCAAAACCCCACCTCTACTAAAAATACAAAAATTAGCCAGGTGTCGGGGCATGAGCCTGTGGTCCCAGCTACTCTGAGGCTGGGAGGTAGAGGTTGCAGTGAGCCAATATTGCACCACTGCACTCCAGGCTGGGTGACAGAGTGAGACTCCACCTCAAAAAAAAAAAAAAAAAAAAAAAGTTTAATTGGCTCATGATTCTGCAGGCTGAACAAGAAGGGTAGCAGTTTCTGCTTCTAGGGAAGCCTCAGGAAACTTACAATCATGGCGGAAGGTAAAGGTGGGGCAGCACTTCACATGGCCAAAGAAGGAACAAGAGGCTAGGGAGATGTGCCATGCACTTTTTTTAAAAATTATTTTTATTTATTATTATTATTATTTTCTGAGATGGAGTCTCGCTCTGTCACCCAGGCTAGAGTGCAGTGGCGCAATCTCAGCTCACTGAAACCTCCGCTTCCTGGGTTCAAGCGATTCTCCTGCCTCAGCCTATTGAGTAGCTGGGACTACAGGCGCCTGCCACCACGCCCGGCTAATTTCTGTATTTTTAGTGGAGACTGGTCAGGCTGGTCTCGAACTCCTGACTTTGTGATCCACCCACCTTGGCCTCCCAAAGTGCTGGGATTACATGCATGAGCCACTGCATCTGGCCTACTTATTATTTTTTCTATACTTATTTCAGATTTTCAAGTGTCACACACCTTTAAACAACCAGATCTCACAATAACTCACTCACTTACTATCATGAGAACAGCACTGGGGGGATGGTGCCAACCCCTTCATGAGAACTGTGTCCACATGATCCAGTCACCTCCCACCAGGCCCCACCTCTAATACGGGAGATTACAATTCGACATGAGATTTGGTGGGGACATAGATCCAAACCATATCAGCAAACTATTGTGGGCATTTCAGTGAATATTAGAATACAGGCCAGCCACAGTGGCTCATGCCTATAATCTCAGCACTTTGGGAGGCCAAGGCGGGAGGATCTTTTGAGCCCAGGGGTTTGAGACCAGCTTGGGCAACATGGTGAAATTCTGTCTCTACAGAAAAATACAAAAATTAGCCGTGTATGGTGGCACACATCTGCAGTCCCAGCTGCTCAGGAGGCTGAGGTGGGAGATTGCTTGAGCCCAGAAGATGGGGGTTGCATTGAGCTGTGATCATGTCACTGCACTCCAGCCTGGGTGACACAGCAAGATCCTGTCTCAAAATTAGTAAATAAGTAAAAAATAAAAAAAAGAATGCAGTCATATATATATATGTGTGTATATATATATATATGTGTATATATATGTGTATATATATATATATATAAAATTTATTCTTAAATTTTCTTATGCCTAAATAAAAGCTGCTATTAGCTAACTCACAATGTAAATTAAAAATCTGGATAAGAATCATTTACAACCAATATTCTACAAAAAGTGATATAAAATCCTGAAAAAAATAACACTTCTGTTTCCACATTATAGCATATGGTCCCAGGCATTCTGTTTCTCAAGAAAGGATATGAATGCCCAATGAAGGATATTATCTGTGATGTTAATAATGCAATCTTGGGTAATTGCTCTTTCCAATTAAAAAAGAACTATACAAGGCCAGGTGCGGTGGCTCATGCCTGTAATCCCAGCACTTTGGGAGGCCGAGGCATGTGGATCACCTGATGTCAGAAGTTCAAGACAAGCCTGGCCAACATGGTGAAAACCTGTCTCTACTCAAAATACAAAAAATTAGCCAGGCGTGGTGGCGGGCACCTGTAATCCCAGCTACTCAAGAGGCTGAGGCAGGAGAATCACTTGAACCCGGGAGGCAGAGGTTGCGGTGAGCTGAGATCGTGCCATTGCACTCCAACCTGAGTAACAAGAGCAAAACTCCATCTCAAAAAATAAATAATAAAGTAAAAAAGAACTATACATAAAAATAATTTTATTTGATTTATGGTTTAGTTTGCTCATCTTTTCCTCACCAATATTTTTGCACAATTCGAGTACTACTGCATACTCTTTAAGGAAATACACCCACTGTTGCAGGACTCAAGAGATTCCTTTCTCTGCCTTTATGCAGACAGAGAAATGACTTCTGATATCCTTTGAAACCATGAGCTGTGTCCTAGGTCTGGAGTTCTGCCTTCTAGCCAGGAGTGTGTCACTTTCTGCACCTGGCATACTTATCAACTTTTAGCCTTTCTTTTGCTACCTCATTTCTACTGTCCCCATTCACATTGTGTCCTTGCCCCTCTGCGCCACCAAGTCGTCCAGGTAGGGATGCTTGCTGGGCTTTTGCTCTAGTCTCTTTCACCTTCTACATCCAGTCATCAACAGGCTTCGCTGCTGCTTACTCATTCCCATCTCCAACAATCAGAGTCTAAGCCAGCTCTTCATTTCCTCTTCCCACAGCCTCCATTGTAATGCACCTTCCTGCATACAGTGTTCTTGCTGCATCATGTTCCTCCAGCTCCAGACTTATCTGGCCCCTAAAGATGGCCACTGCTGACAAAGTTTATGCCTATCATTCAGCCATTACAGTGGTCATGTCCTCACTTATGATGGTGGACACACAGCTTGGCACTGTGCTTCTTGTATGTCCTCTCCCATAGACTGAATTCTAGTTTCTTCAAAGTAAGAAGCATTAGGGTAATAATAGTGGCCAAGGACTGTGGCAGATGCTTTACGGATACCAGTGACTCTCAATCTGGGGTGATTTTGTCTACCAGGGGAGATGTGGCAATGTCAGGAGATGGTTTTGATTGTCACAACTGGAGGGGGTGCTACTGGCATCTAGTGGGTAGAGTCCAGGAATACTGTTTAACATTCTACAATCCACAGGACAGTCTCCACAACAAAACATTCTCCAACTCAAAATGTCAATAGTTCCGAAGTTGAGAAACCCTGATTATATGCTCATTTAGTTTTTTTTTTTTTTTTTTTTTTTTTGGAGATGAGTCTTGCTCTGTCATCCAGGTTGGAGTGCAGTGGCTCAGTCTTGGCTCACTGCAACCTCTGCCTACAGGGTTCAAGCAATTCTCCTGCCTCCGCCTCCCGAGTAGCTGGAATTACAGGCGCATGCCACCACGCCTGGTTAATGTTTGTATTTTTAGTACAGACAGGGTTTCACCATGTTGGTAAGGCTGGTCTCGAACTCCTGACCTCGTGATCCACCAGCCTCGGCCTCTCAAAGTGCTGGGATTATAGGCATGAGCCACTGTACCCAGCCTTCTTCTTCTTCTTCTTTTTTTTTTGAGATGGAGTCTCGTCTCGCTCTGTCACCCAGGCTGGAGTTGCAGTGGCACGATCTCGGCTCACTGCAACCTCTGCCTCCCCAGTTCAAGCCATCCTCCTGCCAGCCTCCCGAGTAGTTGGGACCACAGGCATGCACCACCACTCCTGTCTAATTTTTTGTATTTTTAATAGAGATGGGGTTTCACCATGTTGGCCAGGCTGGTCGCAAACTCCTGACCTCAAGCAATCTGCCTGCCTCAGCCTCCCAAAGTGCTGGGATTACAGGCCTGAGCCACCGCGATCGGTCTTATTTAGTCTTTATAAAAGCCCCACAAGGATCTGATAACCTCCTTTCCCAGATAAAGAGGCTGTTGCTTTCCTCAGTTTCCTTTTCCAGAAAACTGAGACTGTTTTCCCTAGCTCCCTGAGTGGAACTAGTATTTGCATTCAAGACTCTGCCTAGAGAGTCTGCCCTTTTTTCCACCACCTCCATCTTGGTGGAAGCATCTACTGACAGCCAATCAGGAGCAGCTAGGGTAGGACTGAGGCTTCTGCATGACTGTGTTGTTCAAACTGTAGCTTCTGATTTATTCGTGGGTTATGCGTGAAATTAGTGGTGGTCTGTGACCAGCAAAAATAGCAACAGCCACAGCAATCGTAATAATACAAGATAAGAAAGACTAGAAAACATATAGAAATATTGTTTGGTAAAACTTTAGTTTCAGATATATGTGTGGTAGAGTATATGCTCTATGTTAATGTAAAATAAATTTATTTATTTTATTTGAGAGTGAGTCTCACTCTGTGGTCCAGGCTGGAGTGCAATGGTGCCATCTTGCAACCTCTGCCTCCTGGGTTCCCAGGAGGGTTCCCACTTCAGCCTGCCGAGTAGCTGGGATTACAGGCGCACGCCACCACACCCAGCTAATTTTTGTGTTTTAGTAGAGATAGGGTTTTGCCTTGTTGCCCAGGCTGGTCTTGAACTCCTGGGCTCAAGCGATCCACCCGCCTCGACCTCCCAAAGTGCTGGGATTACAGGTGTGAGCCACTGTGACTGGCCAGCAGAATTTATTTCTTCTTAATATTTGCCATCAAAATGTTTGATAAACGTGTTCTATGCACTAAGAAACCCTTACTCCAATCCCTGAGGATAGATGATTTTTTGCACCTTGAATCCAACTTGATCCAACTCATGGGAGATAGGAAGGAAAAGGTGAAACTGGGTTAATTATATACTGGAGACGTCATCTCCCCAGTAATTATATTTACTAAGCATCTGCTCTACTTGGGTCTATTCTAGGCAGCAAAGATACAGTGGAGAACAAAACAGTGAAACTCTATTGGAGTTTACATTCTGGTGGGGGCTAGCAGGCAACAGTCAGGTAGATAGAGGGAGAGAAGAAAGTATCCACCTAATAAAGACTGCAGTCACTTTCAGAGTTGTGATCTGCATAGACACCTCCTCCCCTGACATCCAGTCATCCCATTCACAGGCTGCATCTTAGTTTCTTTCTTTCTTTCTTTTTTTTTTTTTTTTTTTTGAGATAGTCTCCCTCTGTCACCCAGGCTGGAGTTCAGTGGCATGATCTCAGCACTGCAACTTCTGCCTCCCGGGTTCCAGTGATTCTCCTGCCTCAGCTTCCCAAGTAGCTGGGATTACAGGTACCTGCCATCATGCCTGGCTAATTTTTATGTTTTTAGTAGAGATGGGGCTTCACCATGTTGGTCAGGCTGGTCTCAAACTCCTAGCCTCAAGTGATCCACCCACCTCGGCCTCCCAAAGTGTTGGGATTACAGACATGAGCCACCATGTCTGGCCTGCATCTTGGTTTCTGATGACTCCAATTCATATCTCCCTCCAGAATCAGTGCAGTGATCATCCTCAGCAAGCACAGAATTTAGAGAAAGGAAAAATTAAGAAAAGAAAGGAGCTGAGAATGATTGGGATATCGGATAATGTAGTCCTGAAACTACTTGAGCTTTAAAAATACTATTAATGTGCTCCAGAAATACCATGAAGAAATAAGAATGTCATGGGGCTTTTAGCCATTTTGTTAAAAATATTATACATTTAAACAATTTTCCCTGCTTTCCAATTTATTTTATTGAAGAGTGGATTTTTTAAAAAAAGCTTTTTTGGAGTCCATCTCATTTTTATAGATAGTGACTCTACTTGAACAATGGATTCTGTATGTAGGAGCAAGAGGTTTATGAATTATTGATATGAAGTCAATAAATAATCAGACTAGTGCTTCTTTGTTGCTGTGGTACATACTGTATGATACAGATAAACCATTCTATTAGAGATACTTCCACTTTTATGAGATGTCATATACACATATTAACTGCATCTGTCTAGGACTGGAAGTGTCTGGTTTGTGAAGTTAGTTGAATTTTTGGTGAATGGCGGGTAAGGACATTGCAAAGAATGATCCTGTGAGCTTAGGTGAAAATGGCCCTTAGGGTCTGGGAGCACATGGATGTGTGGGGTACTTAGATACGTGACTGGTTGAGATTTTCTGTTTTTTTTGAGATGGAGTCTCGCCCTGTTGCCCAGACTGGAATGCAATGGTGCGATCTCGGCTCACTGCAACCTCTGCTTCCTGGGTTCAAGCGATTCTCCCACTTCAGCCTCCTGAGTAGCTGGGATTACAGGCACCCGCCATCATGCCTGGCTCATTTCTGTATTTTTAGGAGAGACAGGGTTTCTCCATGTTGGCCAGGCTGGTCTTGAACTCCTGACCTCAGGTGATTCGGCCACCTCAGCCTCCCAAAGTGCTGGGATTACAGGTGTTAACCAGTGCGCCTGGCCAACTGGTTGAGATTTTATACATATCCTCATAGAACAGTTCATCTAAACTAGCTGCATGTATGCTAGGCACAGAGGCTAAAACAGTGATCAAAACATAGTGCCTGCTCCTAGGAGCTTGTCATGGAAGTCAGGCCAATTAGCTAGCAATCACAATACCACAAGGGAAGAGGTGGCGGGGTAGAGACAGAAGCTCCTGGGAGGAGGCCTAACTCATAAACTTCTTTTGGGGGAAAAATGTAAATTAGCAGGTAGAGGGTAATTGAAAGCAGTAGGAGGTTGGTAAGAAATGGAAGGGTTAGGTAAAAGAAAGGAGAGAGCATAGAATGGCAGGGCATGTCGAAGGACTGTACATGAGCATTCTGAGGGACACCAGGAAAACTTCAGCCCACCAGAACACCTGGAATTCCAACAGTGAAACTTTGTGTTTGAGCATCATTTTTAGGACACTGTTAGAGAGCACATATATTAAAAGGATGGGGAAGGAAGGAGGGCAAAGTAATTTCTTAGCTTACTGATTTTACCTTGGAAAGCAGAATCCGTGGTTGTGAGGGGTGGGAAACAGGACAGATGGGTTTAAAGAATACTACAGAAGGCCGGGCACGGTGGCTCACGCCTGTAATCCCAGCACTTTGGGAGGCCGAGGCGGGCGGATCACAAGGTCAGGAGTTTGAGACCAGCCTGGCCAACATGGTGAAACCCTGTCTCTACAAAAAATACAAAAATTAGCCAGGCATGGTGGCAGGCGCATGTAATCCCAGCTACTCGGGAGGCTGAGGCACGAGAATCACTTGAACCCAGGAGGTGGAGGTTGCAGAGAGCTGAGATCACGCCACTGCACTCCAGCCTGGTGACAAAGTGAGACTCCATCTCAAAAATAAAATAAAATAAAAAATAAAAACTGCGGAAAAGACCTAAAGTAGGTCTTTAGTTTTAAGTCAATTTTTTGTGATGAATTAATTATTTGAGAATGTGTTGCAATTTTGGACCATTTGGCTTGAAATTTCTCCCCCAAAGTATTGCATTAAATTCATGCAGCCTCTTGCATCAGGTTAAGAACTCCTGTTTTGAAGTATAGGTGTGGACAATCTTCAGTGGAATGCCATGTAAGGAGACCCTAGACAGCTGTAGGGAAACCAGAGAGGGGAAAGGAAATCTCTGGAAGAGAGGAGGAACTAAAAAAGAAATTTCACAATTTTTTCAATGATCGGCCCTGGAAGGTAATGGTGCATACTATGATAAAAAGTAGGTATGCCATTGTGAATATTGCTGCAATGAACATACACAAAGACATGGAATCAACCTAAATGCCCATCAGTGATAGACTGGATAAAGAAAATGTGGTACATATACACCATGGGATACTATGCAGCCATAAAAAGGAACAAAATCATGTCCTTTGCAGGGACATGGGTGGAGTTGGAAGCCAGACTAACTCAGCAGACTAATTCAGGAACAGAAAACCAAACACTCACTTATAAGGGGGAGCTGAATGATGAGAACACATGGACACGTTGGGAGAACAACACAAAACTGGGGCCTGTCGAAGGGAGAGCATCAGGAAGAATAGCTAATGGTTGCTGGGCTTAATATGTAGGTGGTGGGATGATCTGTGCAGCAAACCACCATGGCACACGTTTCTCTATGTAACAAACCTGCACATCCTGCACATGTACCCCTGAACTTAAAAGTTGAAGGAAAAAAAAGAACAAAACAAAACCGAAAAAGTAGATATGCCATGTTGTAGAGACGGGGGGGTCTCACCATGTTGCCCAGGCTGGTCTCGAACTCCTAGACACAAGTGAGCTGCCCACCTCCTCCTCCCAAAATGCTAGGATTACAGGTATGAGCCACCACACCCAGCCAGGTAGAGATTCTTTTAGAGGAAAGGTTTACCTATACATCTGAATCCTGTAGAACAGTGGTCCCCAACCTTTTTGGCACTAGGGACTGGTTTCGTGGAAGACAATTTTTCCATGGATGTGGAGTTGGGGGACGCGGAGAAAGGTTTTGGGATGAAACTGTTCATCAGTTCATCAGATCATCAGGCATTAGATTCTCATAAGGAGCTCACACCTAGATCCCTTGCATGTTCAGTTCTCAATAGGGTTCTTGATCCCATGAGAATCTAATGCTGCTGCTGATCTGACAGGAGGCAGAGCTCAGGCAGTAATGCTCGTTCCCCTGCTGCTCACCTCCTGCTGTGCAGCGCAGTTCATAACAGGCTACAGACTGAGGCCCTGGGTTTGGTGGGGGGGTCCCCTGCTATGGAATAATGTCAAACTATAGTTTTCAGGACAAATCAGCCCTCTGCCTATTTCTATATGACCAGCTCCCTGTTTTATTGTGATCCAAAAACTAAGAAGGATCTTTAAATTTTTAAGTGGCTGAAAAATATAAACAACAGAATAATATTCCATGACATATGAAAATTGTATGAAATTCCAATTTCAGTGTCAGTAAAGTTTTATTAGAACACAGCCACGCTCATTCATCTGTGGTGCTTTTGTGCTAGTGGCAGAGTTGGTAGTTACAACAGAAGCCATAATGCCCATGAAAACCTAAAATATCACCATGTGGTCCTTTTAAGTTTGCCAACCTCTGTGTCAGGAAAAGCTAGTAGGCATCAAAAGACCTAAGTGATAGTGTTGGTTATTTGGGGCTAATATCAAAGAATAACTATTTTCATAAAAACAGATCAGTTCATTTCTTATACATCACTTAGAGGAGAGAAAAATTTTTGAAAAGATCTCACCTACAGTATGACGTATATATTAATCCTTAGGAAGCCAGCCTGAGCAACATAGCAAGACCTCTTCTCTACAAAAATTGAAAAATAAAAAAAAAATTAGCTGGTGTATTAGGGTTCTCTAGAGGGACAGAACTAATGGAATGAATATATATCTGTATATATATATATAAATAAATTACTAAAATAATGGAATATATATATATATTCCATTATATATATATATAGGAGTTTATTGAGTATTAACTCATACGATCACAAGGTCCCACAATAGGCCATCTGCAGGCTGAAGAGCAAGGAGAGCCAGTCTGAATCCCAAAGCTGAAGAACTTGGAGTCTGATGTTCGAGGGCAGGAAGCATCCAGCATGGGAGAAGGATGTAGGCTGGGCCTAGGCCTGTCTCTCTTTTCGCATTTTTCTGCCTGCTTTATATTCTAACTGTGCTGGCAGCTGATTAGATGGTGCCCACCCAGATTAAGGGTGGGTCAGCCTTTCCCAGCCCACTGACTCAAATGTTAATGTCCTTTGGCAACACCCTCACAGACACACCCAGGATCAATACTTTGTATCCTTCAATCCAATCAATTTGACACTCAGTATTAACCATCAAAGCTGGGCATGGTTGCATGCTCCTGTAATCCCAGCTACTTAGGAGGCTGAGGTGGGAGGACCACTTGAGCCCAGGAATTCAAGGTTACAGTGAGCTACGATGTCACCACTGCACTCCAGCCTAAGTGGCACAGAAAGACCCTAGTTTAAAAAAGAAGAAAGAGAGAGAGAGAGAGAAAGCAAGCAAGCGAGCAAGAAAGCAAGCAAGCAAGAAAGCAAGCAAGCAAGAAATATTCTTAGGAAGCATATCACTAAAGCTAAGACAATTTAAAGTATGTCATAAGTCTGCACATAAATTATTAATCTAGGGTGATACCTTATTTAAAGTACAGGGGACAGATGATATGAAAATTGAGATATAATTTTATTATATTTTTCGCATGCTATCTTTTACACCCTTAGTGTAATTGTCTGTTCACTGGTGGGGACGTATAGCCATTCTGCTATACAACCAGGGTAGATATTTATTTAAGCATCTTTGTATCTTTTATGCTGCAAATGAAAGCAGTGTGATGATTACACAAGGTTTTGTTTTTCTCCTAATCTTTAGTTGACCACTATAGTCTAAGAGTCCTTTCTATGAGCATGAAATGTGAGGCTTCTCAGGAAAACTTCTATCCAATTCTAAAGACTCTTTTTTTTTTTTTTTCTGATACAGGGTCTTGCTGTGCTGCTCAGGCTTGAGTACACTGGTGTGATCTCAGCTCACTGCAGTCTCGACCTCTGGGTTCAAGTGATCCTCCCATCTTGGCCTCCCAATGTGCTGGAATTACAGGCACGAGCCACTGATTTACAATCTTCTAATAAGAGTCTTTATCTTAAAGATATTTGTTTCCTGTGTTTGAGAATTAAAATGCTGGCTTTTTGCTGAATAAAAACAAGTTGGCAATAACAGTTAAATTGACATGGTAGGAGAAATTATTCTAAAAACCCACCAGCTCTTTAGTAATTTATTTTAGAAGTTTTCACTTGGGTTACCTTACAGATTTCTTTGCATTTTTATTTTGGAATTTAGCAAGTATTCTTTATTTTCTGGGGGGCAGGGAAAAACCAATAAGAATCAACCAGTAAGCAAATAGTAAAACAAACAAACAAACAAACAAAAAACAGTTATAACTGCTTTCTGTCAAAAAGTTGGAGAGTCAGCCAAAGTTCAGGAATCGTTTGGAAGGTACATTTCATCCTGATTAGTTTCTCTTGACTGACACTTGGGTTTCTAGTCTGTAGGAAAAGGGTTTCTAGTCTGTAGGAAAATCACTGCAACCCCCGTAGGGTCAGAACAATGTATGGGGGACCCCCAAAAGACTTAACATGGAAGTCATAGTAATGAATTCCAGGGGCAATAGCTGAGAATGTGGCAGATTATGAAACAAAATTCAGAGTCCGCTGGCCAGTACTTATACATTGCATCTAGGTTCTCTGTGGTATAAGCCACCACACAGCACAAAATACATTTCCCCAATAGTTTTTCCTTTTCTTTTCTTTTCTTTTTGAGTTGGGTGTGATATGGTTTGGCTGTGTCCCCACCCAAATCTCACATTGAATTGTTGCTCCCATAATCCCCACGTGTCATGGGAGAGACCCAACGGGAGGTAATTGAATCATGAGGGTGGGTTTTTCCATGCTGTTCTGGTGATAGTGAGTAAGTCTCATGAGATCTGATGGTTTATAAAGGATAGTTCCTCTGCACATGCTGTCTTGCCTGTTGCCATGTAGATATGACTTTATTCCTCCTTCACCTTCTGCTATGACAGAGAGACCTCCCCCGCCATGTGGAACTGTGAGTCCATTAAACCTCTTTTTCTTTATAAATTACCCAGTCTCAGGTATGTTTTTATTAGCAGCGTGAGAATGTACTAATGTAGGGTGTCACTATGTTGCCCAGGCTGGTCTACAACTCCTGGGCTCAAGGGATCCTCCTGCATCAGCCTCTCAATAGCTGGGATTACAGGCACACACCACCATGCTTGGCTAATTTCCCTACTAGTTGACTGGGAAATCTACCTGTAAGAAGCCCCAGCCCAGCTGTGTGAGTGTACAGGACATTCCAGGATTTAGGTGTTTACCCAATTCAGGCCACTATATACCAACACTTTCATAATTTCCCTGTTAACACTGTAAGATGCATAATATGACTTTTTAAAATTGATGTCACACCATAGAAGTGTGAGCAAAGGAAGACATGAAGGTAAAAGTAGGAGAGAAAGTTTCAAGGTGACAGAAAATGATGGCATGATCAAATCAAAGAGTCTATGAAGGAGAAAATTAAGAAGCATGACATTTTTAAAATTTAGTTTAATTTTATTTTTTAATTTCCCCAGCTTTATAAGGCATAAATGACAAAAACTGTATGTATTTACCATTTCAATGCGATTTTTTTTTTTTTTTTTGAGACAGGGTCTCACTCTGTCACCCAGGCTAGAGTACAGTGGTGGGATCATAGTTCACTGCAGCCTTGACCCCCCAGACTCAATACATTTTCCCACCTCAGTTTCCCAAGTAGCTGAGACTACAGGCATGTACCACCATGCCTGGCTAATGTTTTTGTATTTTTTGTAGAGACAAAGTCTTACCATTTTGCCCAGGCTGGTCTTGAACTCCTGGGCTCAGGCAGTCCACCCACCTGGGCCTCCCAGATTGCTGGGATCACAGGCATGAGGCCTCAATGTAATGTTTTGATATAACCACCTTACCCCCATTCTACTCTCTGCTTTTACTTTTTTTTGTCTTTAGAGACAGAGTCTTGCTATGTTGCCCAGGCTGGAGTGCAGTGGCCATAGGGCACTATAGCCCCCAAATCCTGGGCTCAAGTGACCCTCTTGCCTCAGCCTCTCGAGTAACTGGGATTACAGGCACATGCCATCGCACCCAGCTCTACTCTTTGCAAGGTCAACCTTTGCAGATTCCACGTATGAGTGAGACATGCAGTATTTATCTTTCTGTGCCTGGCTTTTTTCACTTTTTTCACTTAGCATAATGTCCTCCATGTTGTCACAAATGATGGCATTTCCTTCTTTTTAAAGGCTGAAGAGTATTCCACTGTGTGTGTGTGTATGTATATAGATATAATATTTTCTTTGCCCATTCATCTGACAGACACTTAGGTTGATTTCATATCTTGGCTATTGTGAATAATCCTGCGATAAACATGGGAGTGCAGATATCTCTTCAACACACTGACTTCATTTCCTTTACATATATATATATCCAGAAATAGGATTGCTGGATCATATGGTGATTTTATTTTTAGTTTTCTGAGGAACCACCATTCTGTTTCCCATAACAGCTGTACTAATTTACATTCCCGCCAACAGTATGCAAGGCTTTCTTTTTCTCCACATCGTTGCCAACACTAGTATCTTTTGTTTTTGTGCTAATAGGCATTGTTAACAAGTATGCAGTGATAGCTGATTGTGGCTTTAATTTGCATTTCCCTGATGATTAATTATGTTAAGCATTTTATTATATAACTCTTGTGTCTTTGATATGGGAGAAAATATTTGCGAACCATACATCTGATAAGGGGTTAATATCCAAAATACCGAAGAAACTCAAAACAACTCAATAGCAAGAAAAATAATAACCAGATTAAAAAATGATTTTTTTTTTTTTTTTTTGAGACGGAGTCTCACTCTGTTGTCCAGGCTGGAGTGCAGTGGCATGATCTTGGCTCACTGCAAGCTCCGCCTTCCGGGTTCACACCATTCTCCTGCCTCAGCCTCCTGAGTGAGGCTGAGGACTCAGGCTGGGACTACAGGCACCTGCCACAATGCCCGGCTAATTTTTTGTATTTTTAGTAGAGACGGGGTTTCATGGTGTTAGCCAGGATGGTCTCGATCTCCTGACCTAGTTATCCACCTGCCTCAGCCTCCCAAAGTGCTGGGATTACAGGCGTGAGCCACCGTGCCTGGCCTAAAAAATAATTTTTAAAAGTACTTTTTCAGCTAACTGCTTTCTCATACTGCAGCTTTTTCTTTTCTTTTTTTTTTTTTTTTTTGAGATGGAGTCTTGCGCTGTCACCCAGGCTGGAGTACAGTGGTGCAATCTCGGCTCACTGCAACCTCCGCCTCCCAGGTTTAAGCGATTCTCTTGGCTTAGCCTCCCTAGTAGCTGGGATTACAGGCACAGACCACTATGCCAGGCTAATTTTTTTGTATTTTTAATAGAGACGGGGTCTCGCCATGTTGGCCAGGCTGGTCTCGAACTTCTGACCTTAGGTGTTCCACCCGCCTCGGCCTCCCAAAGTGCTGGGATTATAGGCGTGAGCCACCACGCCCAGCCAGCTTTTTCTTTAAGCATTGAATTATTGAAATATAATTCACATAACATACTATTTACACATTTATAATGTACAATTAAATATCTTAGTATAAAGCTTGTGCAACCAGAGGCATGACTCATATGTGGCATGTTCTTTCTTTTGGCTGACTGAACAAGGTGTCCCAATTGCATATATCTGCTTTACTCACTCCTGTATTTCAATCCAGTTTAATTGAGTGTTCTCACCAGCATCCATGTTAAAATGTAAATGCCACCAGGAAAAGAAATATGGCTGTGTAGAATAGACCTGGGTCCAACACCTAGTACAGTACCAGCTCAGTATAGAGCGAATGGTTAAAACTTGTTTTATAATAATAGTACCATTTTAAATTTAAGCCTGCTTGTTTGAAGAATAGTAATTTTCATCATGGATTTAATTCATCCTTGAAAATGACCATGTACACAAAATCCCTAAACTCTTCTTACTTCCCCTTGTTCTTCCCTCTTTTCTCATAGCAAAATTATAGGGTATGGGACCATATTAGTCCACTGTTCTGCTACCAAAGAAAAATACTTATGCTTTTAGTTAGATGAATGAGAAGTAATGGAGAAATTATTAACAGTATAGAAGACAATGATCCAGCATGGCCAAAAAGGTGAAACCCCATCTCTACTAAAAATACAAAAATTAGCATAGTGTGGTGGCTTGCGCCTGTAATCCCAGCTACTCGGGAGACTGAGATGGGAGAATCTCTGGAATCCAAGAGGCAGAGGTTGCAGTGAGCCAACATCGCGCCACTGCACTCCAGCCTGGGTGACAGAGCAAGACTCTGGCTCAAAAAAAAAAAAAAAAGACAATGATAAACACAAAGAAGGCCATTGTAGATTATGTGGGGTCACTTAAAGCAGGCTTCATGATTTAGAGACGGAAAAAAAATAGTGTTCATCCCTAGGACTATCTTATTAATTCAGGCATTCAGGCACTTGACTTGCCTAAACTATAGCACTTTTTCTTTTCTTTTTTGAGACGGAGTCTCGCTCTATCACTCAGGCTAAAGTGCAATGCTGCAGTCTCGGCTCACTTTAACCTCTGCCTCCCATGTTCAAACGATTCTCCCGCCTCAGCCTTCCACGTAGCTGGGATTACAGGCACCCGCCATCATGCCCAGCTAATTTTTGTATTTTTGTAGAGACGAGGTTTCACTATGTTGGCCAGGATGGTCTCGAACTCCTGACCTCATGATCCGCCCACCTCGGCTTCCCAAACTTCTGGGATTACAGGCATGAGCCACCGCACCTGGCAGCACTTTTAAGTTAAAAAAAAAAATACATATATAGATATAGATATAGATACAGATATAGATATAGATATAGATATAATTTTGTGCTGTCTAGCCTTAATATGTAATCCATATGTCGAGCTTGCTGTATTGCATTTTTAAATGGTAGAACTGGCCGAGTGCAGTGGCTCACGCCTGTAATCCCAGCACTTTGGGAGGCCGAGGCGGGAGGATCACTTGAGGTCAGGAGTTTGAGACCAGCCTGGCCAACATGGTAAAACCCCGTCTCTACTAAAAATACAAAAATTAGCCGGGCACGGTGGCGGGCACCTGTAATCCCAGCCAGGAGAATTGCTTGAACCTGGGAGGTGGAGGTTGCAGTGAGCCGAGATTACGCCACTGCACTCCAACCTGGGTGAGAAAGCAAGACTCCGTCTCAAAAAAAAAAAAAAAAAAAAAGGTAGAACCACTATACTTCAAGCCCAAATTTAAATCTCGGGCCCTTCCTCCAACACTCCTTTCCCCAAATAGACGCTAGGTCCTCTCTTCCAGGTGCTAGGCATACAGCAGTGAAAAAGACAAGTACTTGTTCCCATGTTCTAGAAGAGGGGAAAGCAAAAGATTCAGTCCTCCTCTGCCCTGGTTTGCCTAACAACCACCTGTGGAAAGATCAGTATCTTATTTCTTCATGATACTACAAAGGAGCAGTATAATTTGCTTTAAAGAATTCTGTCCTACTAGATGTCATGTTTTGGTGCTAGAAAATGGTTGACTATGGCTTTCTGTGGTGAACAACTGGGATTTCAGAGTAAATCTGAATTTTTCATTGTATTGCCACTTTGTGTAACAAACTGCAAGAAATCTACAGCATTCTCTCTGCAAAATGTCCCAATTTTTATACTTTTCATCAGGTCAGAGATAGCTTTCTATAATATTACTTAGAAAGTTTTCCTGGGGCAAAGAAATCAGATATTCATGAAAGCTAAACAAAGAGACTAGAGAATTAAGAGGAAGGAAACTCACTGCAACACTGTTTGAATTTCCCTTTAAAATATGTCCATCTTGGGGTCTATCCAAAGGTGTTCAGTTACTGAAATACCAAAAAGGCCTTGTTAAGTGATGGCATGGATATTGAATATATATCTTCTTTGGTTTCTTAATTTCATTCTTAAACTTCCCAATGCCCATTCTCACCTACACTTTTCACCTTGATGTGTCTGCCCCTCATTTTTCTTGATTCATTTCATTTGATTCTCTTCTACTTTCATCAAAATGAATAAGAGCATAGAGACACTAAAAGTGACTTTAGAGCACTAAAAATATTAGCTTAATATATAAGAATGACCAATTCAGGATATTAAATTAGGGTGTTGTTAAGTGTCTAATAAAATGCATCAGGGAAATAGGTAGTTGTTGGATATCATTGAGCTTGACTGATCCTTATAGTAGAAGTTGAAATATGGCCAGGCGCGGTGGCTCATGCCTGTAATCCCAGCACTTTGGGAGGCCGAGGCAGGCAGGTCACGAGGTCAGAAGTTCGAGACCAGCCTGGGCCAACATGATGAAAACCCTGTCTCTACTAAAAATACAAAAATTAGCTGGGGCATGGTGGCACATGCCTGTAATCCCAGCTACCTGGGAGGCTGAGACAGGAGAATCATTTGAACCCGGGAGGTGGAGGTTGCAGTGAGCTGGGACCGCGCCACTGCACTCCAGCCTGGGCGACAAGAGTGAAACTCTGTCTCAAAAAAAAAAAAAAAAAGAAATTGACATATAAGGAAAAAGGTTGGTTTGAAAGATTAATTAATATTAGTTTCAGTGTCATATTATTTTCTCCTTTAAGGAGCTAAAATGCAAAACTTCTGAATAAGGATAAAAGGGAGTCTATGGGCCGGGCGCCGTGGCTCACGCCTATAATCCCAGCACTTTGGGAGGTGGGCGGATCACGAGGTCAGGAGATCGAGTCCATCCTGGCTAACACGGTGAAACCCCTTCTCTACTAAAAATACAAAAAATTAGCCGGGCAGGTGCCTGTAGTCCCAGCTACTCGCAAGGCTGAGGCAGGAGAACGGCGTGAACCCAGGAGGTGAAGCTTGCAGTGAGCAGAGATCGCGCCACTGCACTCCAGCCTGGGCGACAGAGCGAGACTCTGTCTCAAAAACATAAAAAATAAATAAAATAATAATGAAAAAAGGGAGTCTATGGTCTTAAGTTTTCTAAAAAGTGGCCGGGTGCAGTGGCTTACACCTATAATCCCAGCACTCTGGGAGGCCAAGGCGGGAGGATTGCTTAAGCCCAGGAGTTTGAGACTAGGCTGGGCAACATAGTGAGACCTCGTTCTACAAAATAAACAAAATTAGCCAAATGTGGTGGTGTGTGCTTGTAGTCCCAGCTACTTGGGAGCCTGAGATGGGAGGATTGCTTGAGCCTGGGAAGTTGAGGCTGCAGTGAGCTGTGATCATGCCACTGCACTCCATCCTGGTGACAGAGCAAGACCATCTCAAAATTAAAAAAAAAAAAAAGATCTAAAAAGCAAGAACAAAAGGTATTTTAAGAAGGCATTTTCGGCCAGGCATAGTGGCTAACGCCTATAATCCCGGCACTCAGGTGGAACACCTGAGGTCAAGAGATCGAGACCATCCTGGCTAACACGGTGAAACCCCGTCTCTACTAAAAATACAAAAAAGTAGCCGGGCATGGTGGCAGGTGCCTGTAGTCCCAGCTACACAGGAGGCTGAGGCAGGAGAATTGCTTGAACCTGGGAGGTGGAGGTTGCAGTGAGCCGAGATCACGCCACTGCACTCCAGCCTGGGTGACAGAGCGAGACTCCATCTCAAAAGATAAATAAGAAGGCATTTGCAAATTGGCTGAAATTCCATACGTTAGTTACACATTTTGTTTATATAGGGCAAATATCCACCTTTTCCTGGAAAGCACTCTTCTGCTGATTGATATAATCATAGTACTCCATACATCTCCTTATGCTTGATAGTTCCAGGGAGGACATCTGATGCAAGCCAGGACAATCAGAGATCTTTTAGAGGGGTTTTTTTTTTTTTTTTTTTTTTGAGATGGAGTCTCGCCCTGTTGCCCAGGCTAGAGTGCAGCGGTGTGATCTTGGCTCACTGCAACCTCCACCTTTGGGGTTTAAGTGATTCTCCTGCCTCAGCCTCCCGAGTAGCTGGCATTACAGGCACGCGCCACCACGCCCAGCTAATTTTTATATTTTTAGTAGAGACGGGGTTTCACCCTATTGGCCAGGCTGTTCTCGAACTCCTGACCTCGTGATCTGCCTGCCTCGGCCTCCCAAAGTGCTGGGATTACAGGTGTAAGCCAGCATGCCCGGCCTTAGAGGATTTTTTTTTTTTTTTTTGAGACCGAGTTTCGCTCTCATTGCCCAAGCTAGAGTACAGTGGCCTGATCTCGGCTCACTGCAACCTCTGCCTCCCAGGTTCAGGCAATTCTCCTGCCTCAGCCTCTCGAGTAGCTGGGATTGAAGGCACCCGCCACCACACCCAGCTAATTTTTTGTATTTTTAGTAGAGACAGGGTTTCATCATGTTGGCCAGGCTGGACTCGAACTCCTGACCTCAGGTGATGCACCCGCCTGGGCCTCCCAAAGTGTTGGGATTACAGGCGTGAGCCAAGGCATCCGTCTAGAAGATTTTATTTGTTTATTTTTAGACAGAGTTTCACTCTGTCGCCCAGGCTGGAGTGCAGTGGTGCAATCTCTGTTCACTTCAAGCTCCGCCTCCCAGGTTCACGCCATTCTCCTGCCTCAGCCTCCCGAGCAGCTGGGACTACAGGCGCCATCACCACCGCCTGGCTAATTTTTTGTATTTTTAGTGGAGACGGGGTTTCACCGTGTTAGCCAGGATGGTCTCGATCTCCTGACCTCGTGATCCACCTGCCTCGGCCTCCCAAAGTGTTGGGATTACAGGCGTGAGCCACCGTGACCAGCCAGAAGATTTTTAAACTGGACACTACAGTGAATCTCAGTCTCCTTAGAACAAACCTGGGGATATGGGAGTTGCTAGCAGCTCTGTTTTCGGTTTGTGGAAATCAGTCCCAAAGAAGAGAGCTAACGTAAGGAAAGCAGCAGAAACCAGGGATGGCGAGTCTTGGGGTTGTGCTGGGTCAAGGTTCCAGACATCTGAGGCATACAGTGGAGGCTGGCAATAACACTGATCTGGTTCTTCTTATTATATACCAGATATTCAGCTCTAGGTGTTTTTCACATTTCACATTTAATCCTGAAAACCTCATGAGATAAGTACCATCATTATCCTGCCTGTTTTACAGATGAAAATATTGAGGCGTAGGAAAGTTAAGTAACTTGCCTAAATTCATACAATAAATAGCTGAGTTCGGATTTAAACTGAAGAGGTCAAGCTCCAGAGCCAGTGCTCTGAACTACTTTGTTATTGTCTCTAGGCCAGGAATTTCCTTTACTTTTTTTTTTTTTTTTTTTTTTTGAGAGAGAGTCTCACTCTGTAGCTCAGGCTGGAGTGCAGTAGCGCAATCTTAGCTCACTGCAAACTCTGCCTCCCGGGTTCCAGCAATTCTCCTGCCTCAGCCTCCCAAGTAGCTGGGATTACAGGCAGATCGACTATTGGAGCTCTTAAGTTGTTAAAATTGCTCCCCCTGTTCAGTGAATATTCAAGGCATAAATTCACTTGATTCAACAAAGGATAAAAGGGTCTCTGTTGTATAGGTAACATACAAATACAGACACAAAATATTCACATTCCACTTCATATTAGAGATTGTTTTATTGTTGTTTTGAGATGAGGCCTTGCTCTGTTGCCCAGGCTGGAGTACAGTAGCACAATCATAGCTCACTGCAGCATCAAACTTCTGGGCTCAAGGGATCCTCCCGCCTTAGCCTCCCAAAGTGCTGGTATTACAGGTATGAGCCACCACACCCGGTCTCTTTTTTTCTTGATATTCAATGTCCATATTGGCTTAATAAAATGAAAAGGGCCAGGTATGGTTGTTCACACCTGTAATCTGAGACAGGAGGATCACTTGAGATCAGGAGTTTGAGATCAGTGTAGGCAACATAGTAAGACCCGGCTCTAAAAAGTAGCCAGGCATGGTGGCATGTGCCTGTAGTCCCAGCTACTCAGGAGGCTGAGGTGGGAGGATCACTTGCCCTCAGGAGTTTGAGGCTGCAGTGAGTTGATTGTCCCACTGCTCTCCAGTGCAGATGACAGACAAGGACCCCCAATTCTGGAGGGGAGAAAAAACCCTACTGTAAGGATCAAATGTAAGACAGCCTATGAGCTTTTCCCATTAAAACACATTTGTCTTCATTAGCCTTCTGGGGGAATAAAGCCATACATATGAGTCCAGCTAGGAGCCTGAGGGTCGTGTGGTTAAGACAAAATAAACTGGGCTGTTTTTTGTGTGACAGAAATAGAAAAGGAAGATCTAGTAATAATCAAACTCAAATGCATGATTTCCTGTCATGCATTGCTTAATGACAGGGATGTTCTGAGAAATGCATCATTAGGCAATTTCATTACTGTGTGAACATCACAGAATGTACTTAGGCAAATCTAGATGGTACAGCCTACTCCACACCTAGGTCAGATATTGCTCCTAGGCTAAAAACCCATACAGCGTGTTACTATATTGAACACTGTAGGCAACTGTAACACAACAGTAAGCATTCATGGATCTAAACATAAAAATGGTAGTGTAAAAATACTGATATTATAATCTTATGGGATCCACTATCGTATACGTTGTCCATCATTGATCAAAGCCTTGTTATGCAGAGCATGACTAATCTACATATGAGGAAATGCAAAGTTAAATATGAAAAGAATGCTCAACAAAATCAAACATGCAAAATTAAACCAAGATGCCATCAGATTGACTAAAAATTAGTAAAATTGGCCTGGCAAGTGGATCATGCCTGTAATCCCAGCACTTTGGGTGGCTGAGGTGGGAGGATCACTTGAGCCCAGGAGTTTGAGACTGGCCTGGGCAACATAGTGAGGCCCCATCCCTAAAAAAGATTAAAAATTAGTAAGATCAATGTTGTTAATTTGTAGTACTAGTGAGGAAATGGGGTAATGGTTATTGATAGAAGAGTAAATCACTGCAATCTTGACTTCTCTGATGACTTCTGAGAATACAACTGTCTGCTAAGTGTCACTATATGTAAGAATGTGCACTACATTAATCTTTTTTTCGAGACACAGTCTCGCTCTTTCACTGTCACCAGGCTGTAGTGCAGTGACATGATCTCAGCTCACTGCAACCTCTGCCTCCAGTGTTCAAGTGATTCTCTTGCCTCAACCTCCCAAGTAGCTGGGACTACAGGTGCGTGCCACCATGCCCTGCTCATTTTTGTATTTTTAGTAGAGACGGGGTTTCTCCATGTTGGCCAGGCTGGTCTCGAACTCCTGACCTCCTGATCTGCCCACTTTGGCCTCCCAAAGAGCTGGGATTACAGGCGTGAGCCACCTCGCCCGGCCTCACTAATCTAATAGCAGGAAACTACCAACCACCTAAGTACTCATACCCAGCAATTGGTTAAGTTGGGGAGCTGCCGTATGATACCCTACTATGTCCCTATTAAAAAAGATGTAACATATCTTGATTACTAAACAAACACAAGGCACTGTTCTGTCTCACATACATACATTTCACCCTTATAGGAGCCCATGAATAACAGATGAGGAAACTCAGACACAGAGAGGTGAAGTACATTAATTTGTTCAGAATCAAATAGCAGATTCCAACCCAGGGAACCTCTCTGGAGTGGCTAGCAGCTATGCTAGAATAGAGTATATTTTAGTGTATTTATTAAGATGACCAAAGATAAGAATTGGGTGAAATGTAAGTTGCAAAATATATTTTTTGTTAAAAACTGTATTTTTTTTGAGAGAGTTTCACTCGTCGCCCAGGATGGAGCACAATGGTGCAATCTTGTCTCACTACAAGCCCCGCTCCCCGGGTTCAAGCAATTCTCCTGCGTCAGCCTCCACAGCAGCTGAGATTACAGGCACACACCCCCATGCCTGGCTAATTTTTGTATTTTTAGTAGAGAGGGGGTTTTGTTATGTTGGCCAGGCTGGTCTTGAAATCCAGATATGGGTATCAATTGAACTTTGGGTTTGAAGCAAGGAAACTGATGAGGTGGCCTTACTTCTGTAGCATCTGAGTTGTTACAAGAAGCCTGTTACATAGACATCAGAGGGTAGAAATCATAGAAAAAGGATTTTCTCTTCAGCTAAAGATCTAAGCTCCAGGAATTCAAGAACTTGAATGAATGGTTTGGCTCAATCCTTCCATAATACACCATGGTAGACAGGAGAGATGGAACGAGGAAGAGGGGAAGGGAGAGAAAGATGATGCAAGATGCTCTACTGCTTGCTGATTCTGAAGATGAAAAGGGCCAGGAACCAAAGAATATAGCTGGCCTTTTGAAATGGAAGAGAGAAGGAAAGATTCTGCCATCAAAGCCTCCAGAAGGAATTCCCCTGATAACCTCACTTCAGCTCGCTGAATCTTGGACTTCTGACCTACAGAACTATTTTAAGCCATAAACGGGTTAAATTTGTGGTAACTTGTTAAAGCACCAATAAGAAACACAAACACTAGAGAGTATAAAAGAACAATATTTTTCAAATTTTTTGAGAAACAGAGTGTCATCCAGGCTGGACAGTGGCATGGACATATAGCTCACTGTAACTTTAAACTCCTAGGCTTAAGGGACCTTCCCAAGTAGCAAGGACTACAGGTGCAAGCCACCACACCCAGCTAATTTTAAAATTTCTTGTAGAGGTGGGGGTCTCACTGTTGCCCAGGCTGATCTCAAACTCCTGGGATTTAAGTAATCTTCCTGCGTTGGCCTCCCCAAATTTTGGGATTATAGGTGTGTGCCACCATGCGTGGCCAAAGGACAACATATTGTTTTCAGAAATGCCCTTAGTAAAACTGAATGTAGGGCCACCGACTACTAATATGAATAGAAGGTTCTCCATCATCTGTGAACCCACCGCTGAGAGCAGTGGTAGGTATATATATAAGGAGGTACTTAATAAACATCAGTTATTTCCCTTTTTCTGTATGGATTTTGGAAATCAATTAAAATGTGTCTATCATCACACTGAGCCCTATCAGAATACTTTACATTCTTTAGAAGACAGTTACAACAAACCAGATTTTAAAACCTCATTTTAATGAGACAATTGCCCCTAGGGATCACATGAAACTTTTATCTCCCAACTGCGGAAATATTCCTGTGGAAATACATGAATCAAGTTTAAAACTCATAAGCTCAAAAGATCTAGGATATGTACTGTAATGCCTTACTGGTATCATCTAACTTATAAACAAAGATAATCCAATGAGTGTGGCCATTTCTATTTCTACTGTAAAGGCATATCAAATAAAGAAAAAAGTCTAATAATTGCATAAAGGAATATAAAACTATTTATTAACCACTGTTCACCAGTATTTACAATAAAGTAAACAATATACAGTTGGATAACATTCTGATTACTACAAAGTTGTTCTTTCTGGCTTTTGCTGAACCAGTAAAGCAAACTGAGATTGAGCCTACATGTAAGGAATGAATTGGGGTAAAGAAAAAACATGCAGGTCAATAGGTTAGATTACAAAAGGTTGTTCACACATTTATGACAGCTGGTCCTAAACTGCCAACATGTCTAACCATCTGATTAGGTTTCTATGAGCCAAGTCTTACATATTCCATTGACCTTTTAGTCAATGTAGCAACAGGGATTTCAACATTTTGCTAAGGAATGGCCCACTAGGGAAATTTTTAAATGTTCATTTAACTTAGTTTCGTTTAGCTAGTTAAAACACACTAGCATTTGTCTAGTTTCCTCATCTGGATGAGGAAACCTGCTGTGATGGCAGTGATAAAATTTTTCCTTTTAGGAATTTTGCAAATAAACCACTGCAATTATAGACGCTTTAAAATTATCCAATTTAAATTGTCCTATTTAGAATTACTTATTTCACTTGAAATGTATGGCTTCAGGAAAATTTTCAATATAACTTGAAGTGATTATCTCTTATTTTGCCTGGAATAATGGCATCTCAGAAACATGGGTTTACCTGTGATTTTTTGTTTGGGCGAATGCTTAAAAACAAAAAAAAATTTACATATGCATTTTATGGATACACACACACACACAAAAAACATGTAATAAATCTAGAATGGTCCTTAGGCTTATGAGAACACAAGTTTTGACTGAGTAATGACTATGGACATTTCCCCCAACATTTAGAAAAGCTGTTCTTTAATGAAGAGGAAATGACATACCATGGTATCAAATGTTCTTTTCTGATAAAGGAAGCAACTACAGAAAGCTTTTATTTATTTGTTCAAAGTAACCAGTGCTATGGATGCAAAAAAACCCCCAACAACTCTTCCAACGCTACTTTCAAAACAAACATATCAAACTTGATTTTCATTAGGATGTAGTTATTTTGTCACACTAGTAAATCAAAATCCAAGACCCAAATTTTATATATATATATAAATATATATAAAAAAACAATGTGAACAATTATTGAGCTTCATCTTCTGGACAAGAATGCCAAGTTAGTCTCTCTTCATAAAAAGCAATTACAATTTGAGGACACTTCATATTTGCCTCTTTTGCCAGCACCAAGTCTGCCTCATCTGAATCTTTCCTGTTTTAAGAAAAAGAAAAATTCAGTTACAAGTCTAAAGTTGTTCATGTCAACTGACAGCCATTCATTTAAGAAATAATAGTCCAAACAAAAGGTATTGAAGTGCTCCAGGAGGGTTATGTTACTTGTTGCTGTGTTCTAATAAACTTCATTTTCAAAACAGGCCACAGTTTGCTGACCCTTTCTTTAAAACACTACTAGTACAAGTAACCAGAATCATCCTCTCCGCAGATAGTTTTTCCCTACCTAATGATGAAAACCATTTCACAAATTAAAAAAAAAAAAAAAGGCTACTCTTACTTTCAAATGTAACAATCCCTGCATACTCACCATTTCATGAGAAACATCAATTCTCCACTGCTGTCTGTGGCACCAATTATTCTTTCGGGATCAAGACCTCTGGCAAATCCTCTTGGTTTGTCAGCCTGTTTAGAAGACATTTTTTCATACAGCAAACTCAAGAGTATTGAATTGTTTTCAAGGCGTATTTTAAACAAAAACGTTCCAATAGTGAGAAGGAAATGACTGGAGCAAGAACCCATATTTGGTAATTAAAAACATCTGATTTCCATTAACTTTACAAGCAGAAAAACCTGAGTTTGATACTCAAAATACTTAAAATTTCCAAAAACATTCAAAATAAAAAGTCAAGAAAATTACTGCGTTCAATGACACCAAAGTCAGAGTTGTGTGGGCATACAGAAAAACTAACCTCTTTATTTCTGGTAATAATAAAGTCTTGAAAGTTAATATATTTCAAATTACTTCCAGGAATTAGTCTGAATTACTGACACATTTTAAAAGCATAAACAAAACACAAACAGTAAGAAATATTAAAAATGTTAAAACTCATACCAACTATCTGTAATCATTCTAAATGATAGGAAATGTTAGAACAAACTTGTCTAACCTGTGGCTCAGGATGGCTCTGAAGGAGGCCCAACACAAATTTGTAAACTTTCTTAAAATATTGAAACTTCCTTGCGATTTTTTTTTTTTAAAGCTCATCAGCTATGGTTGGTGCTAAGCCTATTCTACGTGTAGTAGCCCTAGACAATTCTCCTAATGTGGCTCAGGGCTGCCAAAAGATCGGACACCCTGCACTAGAAAGTACTTAATATAAACCAGTGGCTCTCAAAATGCGGTCTACAGATTCACTGGGGATTCCAGAGTCCTTTTTGGGAGGGGGTTGTGTAAGGCCCCCTTTTTTCATCTATTTGTGACTTTGGATTGTCTTCATATACCTCCACCAAAATGATACGCCACAGCAATCAAATGTGTTTAAGTAAAATTGCCTTAAGACACACGTTATCTGTAAAAATGTAAAATGCTACTCTTCTCAACTTTTTTAGAAAAGTCATTTTAGAAATTTGTTTTAATTTCTACTATGTTAGTATTGATAGTTATAACCCATATAAACAAAAGCTCTCTGGGGATCCTCAATAATTTTTTGAGTATAAAGAGACCTTGAGACCAAAAAAAGTTTGAGAACCAATGATATCAATAAATCCTTTATTCCTGTCGGAGTTTTACATCAACGTCACAGGCTCTGGAGTCATGCTGCCTGGGTGAGAATGATGGACCTACCCCACTTACGAGCTGTGTGGCTTTGGACAAGTTAATTAACCTCTTTGTGGTTTAGGTTAATAAGACAAAATTTTAGTATCTACTGCATAGATATTTCACAGCACATTAAAAGCAAATGATTTGGCACACAGTATGGCACATGCTAAGGGCTCAATAAGTATTGTTAAAGGTGTGCCTGATTTATTATTTAATAATTTTTTGAGACAAGGTCTTGCTCTGTTGCCTAGGCCAAAGTGCACTGGCATGATCACAGCTCACTGCACCTTGAACTCCCAGGCTCAAGCAATCCTTCTGCCTCAGCCTCCCAAGTAGCTAAGACTACAGGAGGTGTCCACCACGTCTTTCTGAGTCTTTTTTTTTTTTTCTTTGTAGAGATGGAGTCTCATTATGTTGCCCAAACCGGCCTCCAACTCCTGGGCTCAAGCAACGTTCCTGCTTTGGTTTCCCAAGGTGCTGGGATTATAGGCACGAGCCACCGTGCCTGGCCAAAACTGCTTCTGTTGAGCATGTGATTTATTTTCAAAACCAAATTTGTAGTCAATCTCTTGTTTCCTCATCTGTAAAATAGTGATTGTACCTATGACCTTATACAGAGTTGTCTTGAAGGTTGTACTTCTTGGCTTCTAGTTCAACTGATCAAGTTTTAAATCATGTTTAGTGCCAGAGCCTAGAACCTAATTCAGCACCAAGATGTTTCCCCAAATTGCCACACTAGGTCAGTAGGCAAGACAAGTATAATCTGTTTTACAATCAAGGGTGTAAGTAAGAAGTTACCTGATTTGCCTGACGCCACAGAGACATAAGTAAAGCAAACACTGGATCAAAACACATGTATAGTGAATGAAGTGAATGTCTCAATTCATGCCAAGAAAAGTGTGTAACTATTATCAAATATTACAGACTTCAAAATCAAGGTATTGTTTGGCAATACAAAGATGACATGCAAGTACTTTCTGGTGGTCAATGCCATTGATGGACTATAATCAGAAAGTTCTATTTGCGTTGTTCTTACTGTAGTGCAAAGACTTTCGATAATCCAATCTTAGTATTGTTTGTACTTAAGATTGCTAGCCTTGGATCACAGGTAATTGGTCTGATCAGTGATCAAATCCATGAAACTAAGAAAAATTGCACTAGCACAACCTAAGTGGCAATAAGCACTTACTGCACATTTACATAAAGTAGGCTAAACCACGCCCATCCTTATTGTCCTAAGTATTAAAATATTTAAAATACGATTAAGAGGCCTTTTATAAAAGTATCTGAATTTTAAAAAAGCAAGTTGTCAAAGCTGGGCTTGGTGTGGTGGCTCATGCCTGTAATCCCAGCACTCTGGGAGGCCGAGGCGGGTGGATCACCTGATGTCAGGAGTTTGAGATCAGTCTGGCCAACATGGTGAAACCCCGCCTCTACTAAATATACAAAAACCAGCTGGGTGTGGTGGTGCACCACTACACTCCAGCCTGGGCGACAGAAGGAGACTCTGTCTCAAAAAAAAAAAAAAAAAAAAAAAAAAGGCCGAGCGTGGTGGCTCACAACTACAATCCCGACACTTTGGGAGGCCGAGGCGGGAGGATCACGAGGTCAGGAGTTCAAGACCAGCCTGGCCAACATGGCAAAACCCCATCTCTACTAAAAGTACCAAAATTAGCCGAGTGTGGTGGTGGGCACCTATAATCCCAGCTACTTGGGAGGCTCAGGCAGGAGAACTGCTTGAATCCAGGAGGCGGCGGTTGCAGTGAGCCAAGATCATGCCATTGCACTCCAGCCTGGGCGATAAGAGCAAGACTCCATCTCAAAAAAACAAACAAAAAAAAGAAATCAAGCCATCAACCTTTTACAAAAGGACAAGCTGGTGGGCAATATTTTATACTTACAGCATCTCTTTTCTTCTTTGATTTGCTGTCATCAGATTCACTGTCAGATAAAGATTTTCTTTTTGTACCATCTTTTTCTTTGCCAGCTTTCTGAGAGTTAAGAAATGCTTCAATCAATTCTGGACAATCTAAATTTTCTTCAGGTTCCCAAGTATTGTCAGCACTGTGTTTAGTTTATTAAAAAAAAAAGTTGATTGAATTAAATATGATTCATCACCATTATCCAGATCTATTTTAATAGACACCTGGGGGAATAAAAAGTCCTCTGTACTGCAGATACTAATCATTTCCTCCTTCCCTACATTATTACCCCAACCCCCAGCCTGCCTCCGCCAGAGAGTGCTTTGTTGCCCGGACGAGAGTGCAGTAGTGGAATCACAGCTCACTGAAGATTCCAACTCCCAGCTCAAGCGATCCTCCACCTCAGCCCAAGTAGCTGGGACTACAGGTATGCACCACCATGCCCACCTAACTTAAAACACACACACTTTTTTTTTTAAATAGAGAAGGGGTCTCATTTTGTTGGCCAGGCTGGTTTTGAATTCCTGGTCTCAAGTGATCCTCCAGCCTTGGACCCCCAAAGTGCTGGAATTACAGGTGTGAGCCACTTCACCCAGGCCCTACATTCTAATTTGCTACCCTGAGACTCCAAATTAGTAGACCCAAATTACTGGGTAGAGAACAATAAAAGAGTCCCTACTCTGTAGTATTATTTTCATTAAAGTCTTCTTTGGCCTGGCACAGTGGCTCACACCTGTAATCCCAGCACTTTGGGAGGCCAAGGCAGGTGGATCACTTGAGGTCAGGAGTTTGGGATCAGCCTGGCCAACATGATGAAACCCGGTCTCTGCTAAAATACAAAAATTAGCCGGGCATACTGGCAGGCGCCTGTAGTCCCAGCTACTCGGGAGGCTGAGGCAGGAAAATCGCCTGAACTCGGAAGGCAGAGGTTGCAGTGAGCTGAGATCATGCCACTGCACTCCAGCCTGGGCAACGGGGTGAGACTCCATCTCAAAAGAAAAAAAAAAAAGTCTTTTACATTACCTATTACACAGCACATGGCAAGTACGGTATAATCATGCTAGTGGCCTTAAGTTTTGGGAGAAGAGGGAGGAACCCATTCATTTCCTCATGTTTTGATGGGTAAAAGTAATTTTTCATGTTTCATGGGCTTAATAAAGTAGGGACTTATGACACATACTTAATTTCAACCAAGAATACTGAAGGATAAAACAGGCAAGCGTAAAGCTCCCATTCAACTCATAATTCCCAAACTGCTATGAATTAAATGTGAAGAGCAAGGGAAGTAGGAGATAACAGATATGTGAAGCCTAATCATTCAACTATCATATGCTCCATCTCCAGCGTGCTCAGGAAATTGATCTCCACCTATCCATTTTTAATTGTCACTGCCTATGGAGCTTTGTGGTGTAAGGGGGAAGAACCAAAGCAGATAAGCACAACAAACCCCAAGCGTTAAAGTATGTAATTGCTGCATGTTCAAGTTATTCACATTTTGTGAATAACATTATCAAGAATAATGAGAGCAATCCATATCAAAGAACACAAGGAACCAGAGAGCTTAAAACATGCCCAGGCTCTACTTCTTAGGTATTAGGATATAATAAACCTAGTATAAAGCTTAGATTATATGTAATCCTGTATGAGACCCACTAGTCTACATTGTAAAGCTTCAATGTTTTTAGCACCCTCTGTGTGGAGGAAAATAATGCAAATTATTCTAATTAATATAATATCTAATCACATTAAAATATATTACATAGTAAACTACACTCCATAATTTTATAAATTTGACTCCCCAGGGTAATAAACTAGTCTCTAGCCTGCTCAGCTTCAACTGTACAATAAAGTCTTGGTTCTTTTGAAATAGACCTCAAATGAGACACCTAAAATTCAAGGTGTCTTTACATTTAAAGACACCTACGGGAAAGCAGATAAAAGAGCCAGGTTAAAAACAAATTCTAAAACCACTTAGCTGCAGTTAAACATATAGTAAAGATGCACTAAAGTTTCTTACTCTGTAAATCCCTTCCACTTCAGGAAATATTCCACTTTCCCATTCACTACACGTCGATCTAGTACTTTTTCCACCACAAATTCTTCAGGCTCTGCCTCTTCAACTTTTTTACTCTTTCCATTCTGTTTTTTTCCCATTTTTTGCTAAAATAAAACAAAAGAGAAATTAAGAAATATTCTTCTTGAATTTTGAGCACATTTTCAAGGCTCAATTGCTTATATTATTATCACATTCGACATAAATTTGTACTTCTATATCCCAGGGCAGACACTTTCTGGAAAGATTAAAAGTCAACAGACAATAAAATAAAAGAATGCTTTATCTTGTTGATTTAGCTCAAACTTACGAACCACTACCAAAATAATACAATAAAAAAACACTATCTGGAAACAGTTATTTTTTTCCAGTCTTTTCTTTTTTTGAGACAGGGTCTCACTCTTGTCGCCCAGGCTGGAGCGCAATGGCGCGATCTCAGCTCACTGCAACCTCCGCCTCCCCAGGTTCAAGCAGTTCTCAGGCCTCAGCCTCCAGAGTAGCTGGGATTACAGGCGGATGCCACCATGACGGGCTAATTTTTTTTGTATTTTTATTAGAAATGGGGTTTCACCATGTTGACCAGGCTGGTCTCAAACTCCTGACCTCAAGTGATTCGCCAGCCTGGGCCTCCCAAAGTGCTGGCATTACAGGCGTGAGCCACTGCACCCGGCCCTGTAGTCTTAAAAGACCAAGTTTACTAGTTTTCACTCATTTTAACAACACAGTAACAAACAACTATGCAGGAAGTACTTAAAGGGTGATACAGAGAAGAAAGTAGTAGTGACAGGTCTTAGGTGAACCTATGACAGACCTTGTAGCCACCGCCAGATGATAAGAGCCCCCTTCTCAATTCAAATATTAATGTCAAAAGCATCAATGATACAGAGAAAAGATAAATGCAGAATGAAAACGTGGTTCAAAATCCTGATACCAACTGCAGGGTCAATTATAGAGACCACTAGGAGGTTCAATTAAAGGACAAGATTATTTTTCCATAATCTCTGTAGATAATATTTTCTACCACTTAGAACAAAACTATAAAGCTGTCACTTCAAGAGACCAAAATGGCAAATTTATTTTAATTCCCTAAGGTGAAAAAAATCCTTCCTTCCTGGTTTCTCAAGAGAAAGTCTATACTGGTAGCCAAATTCACTTTAAACAGGCATTTTTTTTTGGTATGACGCTATTTAAGAGAAGCAGGAAACCAACCTGAACCAGCTCTTTCCAATGGCTCAAGATTTGCTATCAGAGGATTAAAAATTGGGAAAATTTTTATGAGAGGATTAAAAATGGGGGAAAAAAACCCCTGAAATGGTTAATCAGAAGATCCTATGGGCTGAGAAGGAATCCATCTTAACATTTCATCTTAAAGCAAATGCTATTGCCGGGCGCAGTGGCTCATGCCTGTAATCCCAGCACTTTGGGAGGCCGAGGTGGGCAGATCACTTGAGATCGGGAGTTCGAGACCAGCCTGATCAACATGGAGAAACCCCGTTTCTACTAAAAATACAAAATTAGCCAGGCATGGTGGTGCATGCCTGTAATCCCAGCTACTTGGAAGGCTGAGGCAGGAGAATTGCTTGAACCCAGGAGGCTGAAGTTGCGGTGAGCCAAGATCACGCCATTGCACTCTAGCCTGGACAACAAGAGCAAAACTCTGTCTCAAAAAAACACAAAAACAAAAAACCCAAATACTATTTAAAAAAGATAAACCTTAATTGCCCAGTCGTTAAAGCCATCCCACAAGTAAAGCAGCAAGCAGAAAAAAGTTAACACCTCAAGGCTACAAAAGGACATTTCAAGCTATGCAGATATATGAAGTGTGCAGACACGTATGTAAGAAAGGCCTCAAGACTGCAAAAGGACATTTCAAGCTATGCAAGCATATAGGTAACACACACACACACACACACACACACACAAATCCCCTGGAATACAAAAACATGCAGCAAACACCTGACATTTTTGGATACCATTTCTAAGTCAGGTGTTATGATTTTCATTAGTCAAGATACTTGAGTACTGGGCCCAAATAGCTTTCTGCCACCGTACAATACAAGAAGGTAGGAATAATGGTGGGAGGAGCAAAGACAAACTGGAATAGACAGAAGTGTATCAGATACCTATACTACATGAAAAACAAAACAGCTACTGCCACAAAGGGAGAAGGCTAACAAAATAAAGAGAAAGTCAAAAATAAATACAGAAAATGAAAAGGATACACACTAAGGTTTACAAAAAAAAGGGCAGACAAAATGCCATACAGTATTCATTCACTACTATGGCATTCATAAGCTAGTTTCAAATGCTCACTATTTTCTTTTATAGTATATATTTGGCTTAACCCAGCACTTTTTTCCAAAGGTGGATTTGAATCAAAATAAATTTCCCATTATTTAAATGAAATTAACAGCACACATATCTCAGAACACTAATGAATTTTTAAAATGGAAAGTTAATTACCTGCACATTGGGCACATGTACCATAAAACCTAAAGTATAATAATAATAATAATAATAATAATTACAATAAAAGAAAAAAAAAAAAAAAAAACCCACAAAACAAAACCAAAAAAAAAAAAAAAAAAAAAAATAAAATGGAAAGTTAAAAACTTTTAAAGTGGCCAACCTGTGATCCTTCACAAAATAAACTAAATACAATAACAGACCCCAAACAGTATCAATTGCGTGCAAAAACAACTTCTGTTTTCCAGGGTATCTGACTTAATGCAGAATCCAATGATGGCACAAATTAAAAATCACCAATGTGCCCTTTTTAGTGTGAAACCCAGAGAGAGCATATACAGGCCAAAAACAAATGCTTTACTTTACCTAGGAGACATTAACATTCACCTTTACATGCTTAAGATTAATGCAATATGTTAAATATTGCGAAAACTGTAACTTTGAATTTCGTGATTTTTATGTGAATATTCCAGGGTTTAAAAAAACTTGTAACATGACATGGCTGAATAAGATACAGAAAATCTAGCCTTTTCTCCCTTCTAGCTCATATTTGCGATTTCAATCATTTTGTTTAAAAAACAAAACACTGCAATGAATTAAACTTAATATTCTTATACGTTTTAGAGTAAGTTAAAACAAGATAAAGTGACCAAAGTAATTTGAAAGATTCTGTGCTCCAACCTAGGTGCACAAGGTACCTTGTTCTTTAAATTGGGCTTTAATGAAAATACTTCTCCAGAATTCTGGGGATTTAAGAAAAATTATGCCAACCAACAAGGGCTTTACCATGTTATGCAACATTTTTCAACGTTGCAAAAATGTGTGTATTTCTATTTGAAGATAAAAATCCTCAGCAAAATCCACATTGCACTGTCCTTCAAAGATTAGCCTTCTTTAAACTAGTTAAGACACTATTAAGCCAAGTCAGTATCTCCATGTAATGAATTCGTTTTGCTCTTAATTGTCCCCTATAATTTACACTGGGAGAGCTGGGAAATATGTGGAAGTAAATTTCTCAGCCACAGAGATGCAAAGTTATACTGTGGGGAAAAAAAACTTGAGTTAAATCCTTACATATTTTAGGTTTTCATTAACTTACCAATGTAGTTTTATTGGAGGCCATTTTTTATTGCAGACTTGAAGAGCTATTACTAGAAAAATGCATGACAGTTAAGATAAGTTTGCATGACACAAAAAAGGTAACTAAATTCAAATTCTGTTTGGATTCCAACCCCCAAGTAGGCAGCGCACATTTCAAACGTGAATACAAATCCAGAGTAGATCTGCGCTCCTACCTACATTGCTTATGATGCACATAAGTACGTGTCCTAACCATGTGAGTCTAGAAAGACTTTACTGGGGATCTTGGTACCTAAAACAGCTTCACATGGCTTAAAATAGAGGACAAATGTCTTTTCCAATCTAAGTCCCATTTATAATAAAGTCCATGTTCCATTTTTAAAGGACAATCCTTTCCGTTTAAAACCAGGCACGATTACCCAAACAACTCACAACGGTAAACCACTGTCAATCTTCTCTGTTCTGCAATCCCAACTTGGTTTCTGCTCAGAAACCCTCCCTCTTTCCAATCGGTAGTTAAATAACAAAAGGAAAAAACTTCAGATGCTTCAACCCCGTTTCGTGACACTTTGAAAAAGGAATCACCTCTTGCAAACACCCGCTCCCGACCCCCGCCGCTGGAGCCCGGCGTCCCGAGGCCTAAGCACGGATGCTCGCCCACACCCGGGAGCGCGGGCCTCGCGGTCAGCGCATCCGCGGGGAGAAACAAAGGCCGCGGCACGGGGGCTCAAGGGCACTGCGCCACACCGCACGCGCCTACCCCCGCGGCGGCCACGTTAACCGGGCGGCAGCCGCAGCTTCGGGACAGTGGGCCGCGAGCCGCCAGGCCTCGCGGACGCGGTACCACGCGCCGCCCTCCCGGAGGCCCAAGTCTCGACCCAGCCCCGCGT
This sequence comes from Pongo abelii, assembly GCF_028885655.2. Lineage (NCBI taxonomy): Eukaryota > Metazoa > Chordata > Mammalia > Primates > Hominidae > Pongo > Pongo abelii. The sequence continues at coordinate 58,989,829 of NC_071991.2, forward strand.
GGCGGCTGGGGGAGGGGGCGCCTCCGCCGGAACGCGGGTGGGGGAGGGGAGGAGAAAATGCGCTTTGTCTCGAAATGGGGCAACCGTCGCCACAGCTCCCTACCCCCTCGAGGGCAGAGTAGTCCCCCCACTAACTACCGGCGCTGGCCCCGCGCCAGGCCAGCCGCGAGGCCACCGCCCGACCCTCCACTCCTTCCCGCAGCTCCCGGCGCGGGGTCCGGCGAGGAAGAGAGAGGAGGAGAGCGGAGAACCGGGCCCCCGAGACGCGTGTGGCATCTGAAGCACCACCAGCGAGCGAGAGCTAGAGAGAAGGAAAGCCACCGACTTCACCGCCTCCGAGCTGCTCCGTGTCGCGGGTCTGCAGCGTCTCCGGCCCTGCGCGCCTACAGCTCGAGCCACATCCGAAGGGGGAGGGAGCCGGGAGCTGCGCGCGGGGCCGCCGGGGGGGAGGGGTGGCACCGCCCACGCCGGGCGGCCACGAAGGGCGGGGCAGCGGGCGCGCGCCCGGCGGGGGGGAGGGGCCGCGCGCCGCGCCCGCTGGGAATTGGGGCCCCAGGGGGAGGGCGGTGGCGACGACCGAGGCACTTACCGTTCGCGGCGTGGCGCTCGGTGGTCCCCAAGGGGAGGGAAGGGGGAGGCGGGGCGAGGACGGTGACCGGAGTCTCCTCAGCGGCGGCTTTTCTGCTTGGCAGCCTCAGAGGCTGGCGCCAAAACCGGACTCCGCCCACTTCCTCGCCCCTGCGGTGCGAGGGTGCGGAATCCTCCAGACGCTGGGGGAGGGGGAGTTGGGGGCTTAAAAACTAGTACCCCTTTGGGACCACTTTCAGCAGAGAACTCTCCTGTACACCAGGGGTCAGCTCCACAGACGCGGGCCAGGGTTGGGTCATTGCGGCGTGAACAATAATTTGATTCGGATGTTTCCGGAAGGGGCCGAGTCGGGGCACGGAAAACGAAAAGGGAAGGCTACTAAGATTTTTCTGGCGGGGGTTATCATAGGCGTAACTGTAGGGACCACCTCCCGGGTTGAGGGGGCTGGATCTCGGGCTGCGGATTAAGCTCCTCCCGTCGGCGTTAATTTCAAACTGCGCGACCGTTTCTCACCTGCCTTGCGCCAAGGCGGGGGGCGGGACCCTATTCCGAGAGGTAGTAACACGCAGGACTCGAGCCTTCCGCAATTCACTGAGCGCATTTACGGAAGTAACGTCGGGTACTGTCGCTGGCCGCAAGGGTGGGAGGAGTACGTATTTGGCGTAAGGTGGGGCGTAGAGCCTTCCCGCCATTGGCGGCGGTTAGGGCGTTTACGCGACGGCCTGACGTAGAGGAAGACGCGTTAGTGGGGGGGAAGGTTCTAGAAAAGCGGCGGCAGCGGCTCTAGCGGCAGTAGCAGCGGCGCCGGGTCCCGTGCGGAGGTGCTCCTCGCAGTGTTGTTTCTCGAGCAGCGGCAGTTCTCACTACAGCGCCAGGACGAGTCCGGTTCGTGTTCGTCCGCGGAGATCTCTCTCATCTCGCTCGGCTGCGGGAAATCGGGCTGAAGCGACTGAGTCCGCGATGGAGGTAACGGGTTTGAAATCAATGAGTTATTGGAAAGGGCATGGCGAGGCCGTTGGCGTCTCAGTGGAAGTCGGCCAGCCGCCTCCGTGGGAGAGAGGCAGGAAATCGGACCGCTTCAGTAGCAGTGGGGCTTGAGGTTTATGAACGGGGTCTTGACCGGAGGCCTGAGCGTACAAACAGCTTCCCCACCCTCAGCCTCCCGGCGCCATTTCCCTTCGCTGGGGGTGGGGGATGGGGAGCTTTCACATGGCGGACGCTGCCCCGCTGGAGTGAAAGTGGGGCGCGGAGGCGGGAATTCTTATTCCCTTTTTAAAGCACGCTGCTTCGGGGGCCACGGCGTCTCCTCGGCGAGCGTTTCGGCGGGCAGCGGGTCCTCGTGAGCGAGGCTGCGGAGCTTCCCCTCCCCCTCTCTCCCGGGAACCGGATTTGGCGGCCGCCATTTTCATGGCTCGCCTTCCTCTCAGCGTTTTCCTTATAACTCTCTCTATTTTCCTAGTGTGCTTTCTGTGTCAAGGCGTAGAAGTGGTTAACTATTTTTCTTTCTTCTCGGGCTGTTTTCATATCGTTTCGAGGTGGATTTGGAGTGTTCTGTGAGCTTGGATCTTTAGAGTCCTGCGCACCTCATTAAAGGCGCTCAGCTTTCCCCTCGATGAAATGGCGCCATTGCGTTCGGAAGCCACACCGAAGAGCGGGGCGGGGGGGTGCTCCGGGTTTACGGGCCCGGTTTCAGAGAAGATATCACCACCCAGGGCGTCGGGCCGGGTTCAATGCGAGCCATAGGACAAAGAAACCATTTTATATTTTTTGTGTCTTTTTTTTCCCTTTGAGTAATGCTTTTATCTGGGTCTGCAGTCACTAAAACGGCAGATGAACCGCAGCAAAATAAATTGGAAGCCATCGGCCACGAGGGGCAGGGACGAAGGTGGTTTTCTGGGCGGGGGAGGGATATTCGCGTCAGAATCCTTTACTGTTCTAAAGGATTCCGTTTAAGTTGTAGAGCTGACTCATTTTAAGTAATGTTGTTACTGAGAAGTTTAATCCTTACGGGACAGATCCATGGACCTTAATAGATGATTAGTTAGAAATTACGAGGAAAGTGAAATAACGATTTTGTTCTTAGTTGCACTTCGATTAAAACATGGCTTCAGAGGCTCCTTCCTGTAATGCGTATGGATTGATGTGCAAAATTGTGGGCCTGGGCCGCTCTGTATTTGAACTTTGTTACTTTTCTCATTTTGTTTGCAATCTTGGTTGAACATTACATTGGTAAGCATAAGGTCTCAAGCGAAGGGGGTCTACCTGGTTATTTTCTTTGACCCTAAGCACGTTTATAAAATAACATTGTTTAAAATCGATAGTGGACATCGGGTAAGTTTGGAAAAATTGTGAGGTAAGTAATGAGTTTTTGCTTTTTGTTAGTGATTTGTAAGACTTGTTATAAATGTACATTATCCGTAATTTCAGTTTAGAGACACCTATGTGCTGACGACAATTAAGAATAAAAATTAGCTGAAAAAATGAAAATAACATCTTGACAAGTAACCATTTCAAAAGACTGCTTTGTGTCTCATAGGAGCTAGTTTGATCATTTCAGTTAATTTTTTTTTTTTTTAATCTTTACGAGTCCTGAAAACTACAGGAAAAAAAGTCTGAACTGGCTTTTTACCACTATTTTTTAGCAGTTGGGAGCATGCGAATGGAGGGAGAGCTCCGTAGAACTGGGATGAGAGCAGCAATTCTGCTTGCTAGGAACAAAAAATAATTCTTGATTGAAAATTACGTGTGACTTTTTAGTTTGCATTATGCATTTGTAGCAGTTGGTCCTGGATATCACTTCCTCTTGTTTGAGGTTTTTTAGCCTAGTTAACTTTTAAGACAGGTTTAAAACATTGTTAAGTGCCCAAAATACAGCTGTGTAGTACAGCATAGGAAGATTTCAGCTCTGAGGTTTTTCCTATTAACTTGGAAAATTGTTTTGTGCCTGTCTCTTGCCACATGGCCAATCAAGTTAAGTAAGCTTCAGCTTTCAGTAATTGTTATCTTAGACATTATAACACGTGAATGTATTTTATTGTACATATGGTTAAGTAATTCATATTCTGTATTGTCGTATATCAAATATAGGCATGTCCACCAAAAATCAGTTAAACTTTTTAAGCTTCGAGTGCTGCTGGTCATAAAAACTAATTTGTCCTGGTTATAAGAGTAATTTTTAAGGTTATTTCTAATGCATATCTTTAAATATTTTCGTAACTGAGAATCATATGGAGTAACTTAGTATTTGTTTTAAAAAGTTTTTTTTTTTTTGGCTGAGATACTTAGAATCACCACCAGAGGGGGAAGTTAAGGGAAAATAAATGATACTTTTCAGATACTGAATCGTGAAATAAAAACTTTGGGACATAAGCAACGAACCAAGAGTTATTTTCTGATCTTTAAAAATAGAAATCTGCGTTTTTAGGTTATAGGGTTGAAATTTTTGGTAAAGATTCTTTAATAATCCTTTGATAACCACGGTCTACATTTGTTCATTTTTCCTTAGTTTTTTTTTTTTAATTAAGTAATAATTTGTTTAAGATAATTTAATGTTGAGTAAATTTAGATCAAGCATTAATGACTTTGAAACTTGTGTAGATCAGCTGAGGCAATTTTTTGGTGTAACACAACTAATATGCAGTTTAACATATGGTTTAAATTTGATGTAAGTTTTTTTTTTCCCCCCCCAGAAAACTTTAGAAACTGTTCCTTTGGAGAGGAAAAAGGTACTCTGCCAGCAGGTCACCTCATATTTAAGAATTTAATTTCCTGCATACAAAGAGGAAAATGTAAATAAAAATTGAAATGGTATTTTCCTTTGCAGAGAGAAAAGGAACAGTTCCGTAAGCTCTTTATTGGTGGCTTAAGCTTTGAAACCACAGAAGAAAGTTTGAGGAACTACTACGAACAATGGGGAAAGCTTACAGACTGTGTGGTACGTAAATACTGAATTGTTACTGGATATTAGTCTTCTAGCTGTATGCTAAGTGAATCATGGAGGAAATAACTATCAGCATAGTAAAAAATTCTATTGTGACTATACTTATAAGCTATAATGAGATTAAATGCTAAAGTTTCCCCTTTGGTTTGAAAGGTAATGAGGGATCCTGCAAGCAAAAGATCAAGAGGATTTGGTTTTGTAACTTTCTCATCCATGGCTGAGGTTGATGCTGCCATGGCTGCAAGACCTCATTCAATTGATGGGAGAGTAGTTGAGCCAAAACGTGCTGTAGCAAGAGAGGTAAGCAAACCATGACTGTCTTGTGCAGTTAACATGAAGAATGCTGCCCTGCTGAACATCAGAAAGTATTTCTGAATTTAGTTTTAACTCAAGATTTTTTCCCTTATTAAAGGTGTGCTGGGTTTCTGGACCATTTTCTTAAGCCAGCTTATTTTTCAAAAGCTGGGTCCCTAAAAGCTATTTTATATTTGGTAGTTTTAAGGTGGATACAAGCCAAGTATGGTACTACGGTCGGGTGCTTTGAATCATGCTTGTGATTTTTTCTGTTGGGATGACTTTTACCCCACCACTATTTTAGGAATCTGGAAAACCAGGGGCTCATGTAACTGTGAAGAAGCTGTTTGTTGGCGGAATTAAAGAAGATACTGAGGAACATCACCTTAGAGATTACTTTGAGGAATATGGAAAAATTGATACCATTGAGATAATTACTGATAGGCAGTCTGGAAAGAAAAGAGGCTTTGGCTTTGTTACTTTTGATGACCATGATCCTGTGGATAAAATCGTATGTAAGTGTCTAACCACAAATGTACCGTTCTTACCATGTATTCAATTTTGTGTACGTTAACATCTGTAACTTTATTGAAAGGTAAACTTTTAAAGTTGCTTAATGTTGATTTAATTTAAAAGGAGTCTGAATTTTTCATTACAGTGCAGAAATACCATACCATCAATGGTCATAACGCAGAAGTAAGAAAGGCTTTGTCTAGACAAGAAATGCAGGAAGTTCAGAGTTCTAGGAGTGGAAGAGGAGGTAATTTTAATTCTGTTTCTTCTTTATTTTTGTTCATATATAAGGGCTTGTTTCTAACTGGGGCATTTATTGTAGGCAACTTCGGCTTTGGGGATTCGCGTGGTGGCGGTGGAAATTTCGGACCAGGACCAGGAAGTAACTTTAGAGGAGGATCTGGTAAGTTTCAAGTTCTACGTGTTTAAAGGATGTGTGCTTTTATTTTAAATATGATTAGGTTTTCATTAGTAGAATCAAGAAATCCAACCTAAATCAAAATTTTCCCTAAGACTTCAAATAGATTGTATTCTGGCAAGCTCTTGTGATTTGGCCAGACAAGAAGTTAATAGGGTTGTATTAATAACAGTTGTATTTATCTGGATTAATAATGTAAAATGAAGTGTCATCAGAAAAGCTTTGACCCCATCAAGTGTCACTCTTATGTATAAATAGGATGGAATCTCTAAAATTGAGACTTAAGAGTCCAGAATTTAGGCGGTAATGAGATTTAATTATATGCTTTCATGTTTTGTGAGTAAACTGGTAGCACTAGTGTGTGCTTTTCTGAGGATCTTAATTATTGTGCTGAGGTATTAAGAGAACTGAAAAAATGAGTATTAGCAATAATGCTGAACAGTTTATAGTAAACATGATCTTTTTTTGGCCCCTAACAGATGGATATGGCAGTGGACGTGGATTTGGGGATGGCTATAATGGGTATGGAGGAGGACCTGGAGGTCAGTTTCCGCTACGTTTTGGTTTGTTTATGTGATTAATACTTAACCATATCGTATATTTAGTTCATTTATATCTTGAGTTTTTAAACATTTTATATTACTCTTTATAAATGGCTTGGGCGATAGTGGTGCAGTTATTTCTTTTATAAGTAGTTTGCTATCTTAGCTGTTACAGCCTGAGGAATAGAGTGCCATTTTAAATGAAAATGTAAAGATAACCATCATAGTATCTCATCTTTTCTCAAGCAAAATGATTGGATCTAGTTATATCTTTGTACTATGCTTCTCTGGAAAAGTACAGAATACTGGATTTAACAGAGTAAAACCTAAGGGGGTGGTATATGTAGGAAAAAATGTGAAATATGTCTAAACCCTTAAGTAGATGGTAAGCATCCCAGGATAACTTTGAAAAAGTGTAACCTAAGGAAATTTTCCAAAACGTTTAGTTGCTCCTGGCTGCAGATAAGGTTGTGAACTACCGTTAAACATGAAGTGTGATATATTAAATATATCATTGGCGTACAGAAAAGGCTGATACACACTGACAGATTTTGTAATAAGGGACATTTAAAACTGAGCTGGTAATAGACTTGATTTCTGGTGTTGCCACTCAATAGGCATGACTAACTAGTGTATCTCACTGTTCTACCTTTTATAATAAAAATTTTAGAGGAAGCTGAGTCTTGTATTTAACTACAAGTTAATTTCAGGCTCAGCCCACAAGTTTTTTTTTTTTTTTTTGGAGACGGAGCCTCGCTCTGTCACCCAGGCTGGAGTGTAGTGGCGTGTCTCTGCTCACTGCAACCTCTGCCTTCCCAGTCCAAGTGATTCTCCTGCCTCAGCCTCCTGAGTAGCTGGGATTACCGGTGTGCACCACCACGCCCAGCTAATTTTTGTACTTTTAGTAGAGATGGGGTTTCCCCATGTTGATCAGACTGGTCTTGAACTTCTGACCTCGTGATCCGCCCACCTTGGCCTCCCAAAAGCGCCGGGATTACAGGCGTGAGCCACCATCCCCGGCCTTTTTTGTTGTTGTTGTTTTGCAATATGTGAAAGTGTAAATTTTTGTTTATGTCCCCACTTCTATTTACAGTAAAGAACATACTGTGTGGAGTGTTGGGTCTGTTTTTTTTCTTTGAGATGGGGTCTGGCTTTGTTGCTCAGACTGGAGTGCAGTGGTGTGATCTTGGCTTATTGCAACCTTAGCCTCAAGCCATCCTCCCACCTCAGCCTCCTGGGTAGCTGGAACTACAGGGTGCGCCACCATGACCGGCTAATTTTGTGTTTTTTTTTTTGTAGAAGTGTGGGGGTTTTGCTGTGTTGCCCTGGCTGGTCTTGAATTCCTGGGCTCAAGCAGTCCACCCGCCTCAGCTTCCCCTACTGCTGGGATTACAGGTGTGAGCTGCTGCGTCCAGCCAAGAACATTGTTTTGTTTTTTGAGAGGGAGTCTCCCTCTGTCGCCCAGGCTGGAGTGCAGTGGTGTGATCTCAGCTCACTGCAACCTCTGCCTCCCGGGTTCACGCCATTCTCCTGCCTCAGCCTCCCGAGTAGCTAGGACTACAGGTGCCTGCAACCATGCCCGGCTAATGTTTTGTATTTTTAGTAGAGATAGGGTTTCACTGTGTTAGCCAGGGTGGTCTTGATCTCTTGACCTCGTGACCCACCCGCCTCGGTCTCCCAAAGTGCTGGGATTACAGGCATGAGCCACTGTGCCCAACCGAGAACATTGTTTTAAGACATGTAATTCGTAGGGAGACATAATAGAAACTTTATCTTTTGGGCCAGTAGGAGGAAGTGCTCTTTTACTTTCCCTCTAGCCCACACTACTAGTCTAGCCTCACAGTCCTTACCCACAATATACATGAAGTATTTCAAGATACTTAAGATTTTTAGTTTTGAGGGAAAGCTGTGGAATTACAGGTATTTAAGTGTGTGCACATGGTGTTATCCATTTGGCTGGGTAACCCACGCCACCAAATGTTTACCAAGGATAGTTATTCGGTTGTTGAAGCTATTTTAGAGGAATTTCATTAAATATTTCACATGCAAATTTGGAAAGCTGGAAATGGATGTGAGGAGACAGTTCAAAATGGCATTGAAAATATTAAGTGATTACTTAAAGGCTTATTTTATAATAGGTGGCAATTTTGGAGGTAGCCCCGGTTATGGAGGAGGAAGAGGAGGATATGGTGGTGGAGGACCTGGATATGGCAACCAGGGTGGGGGCTACGGAGGTGGTTATGACAACTATGGAGGAGGTAATAAATTCACCTGCAACCTTTATGTGGGAATTTGGAATTAATGTCTTTGTAACACTTGATCTTTTGTTTAAATGTTTGTCACTAGATGCCCTTAAAATTTGTGGATAAGTGTTTGCTTTTATTTGTTTTTATGGGAGCTTTGTCCTAAGTCCTTGGTTTAATGTTTGTATTGTTCTGAGTATTCCAATTTTTTAATAGGAAATTATGGAAGTGGAAATTACAATGATTTTGGAAATTATAACCAGCAACCTTCTAACTACGGTCCAATGAAGAGTGGAAACTTTGGTGGTAGCAGGAACATGGGGGGACCATATGGTGGAGGTAATTTATAGAAATTGAGGTTATTCAGATTTTTGTGATTAAAGGATTAGCTTTTTGTGACTTAAAGGGAAGATAACATACTAAGTAGTTTGTACTATGGACAGTGCTCCATGCATGTATGATCTTAGTGAAAATCAAGAAATTTTGCATAAATCTCCACAGAAGTACTCAGCAAGCAGTTATGACATCAAATTGGGATTGGGGTGTTGGAAGTGGGGATGTTCAGTAGTTTAACTTCTGGTGGGGGCTCATAAACAGCTAAATATTGTAACCCACATTGCAAGTGGTATACATTGGAATGAGGGTCTTTAAAGTTAAATCCTTAAAACAAGATTCAAATCATTGCTTAGCTTATTTTTGAGATTTTTAGCAGGAGTAAACATTCTGTGTCTTGGGCTTGATGTATTTTAAAAAAATCCGTTACTCAGTCCAAATGAGGATGAGAGAGGGTGAAAGGATCCTTTATTTGTCAGCCACGAAATAAAAATGTCTATGAACCTGAGTAATTTATCTCCCAAGTAATTGTGCTAAGTGGCTGCAAAGGATTAGGATCTGCTTGTTTAAAAGACTGGATGGATATAAAATAGAATCAACTGTAGTATTAGTCTGATCATGGGAAATCAAAGTAAGTTTGTTTTCTCTTGCTGTTCCAACAATTACAGGAAACTATGGTCCAGGAGGCAGTGGAGGAAGTGGGGGTTATGGTGGGAGGAGCCGATACTGAGCTTCTTCCTATTTGCCATGGGTAAGTAGCTTTTGAGTTTTACAATTATTATTATCTTGGGAGACATAGCTGCAGGAGTAAAAGCTTTTTAGGATCATGTTATCTTTCCTTAAAATCTGGTTAGATGGATAATTTCATAACCTATTTTTTTTTACTCTTTACTTCTGTTGAAACAGGCTTCACTGTATAAATAGGAGAGGATGAGAGCCCAGAGGTAACAGAACAGCTTCAGGTTATCGAAATAACAATGTTAAGGAAACTCTTATCTCAGTCATGCATAAATATGCAGTGATATGGCAGAAGACACCAGAGCAGATGCAGAGAGCCATTTTGTGAATGGATTGGATTATTTAATAACATTACCTTACTGTGGAGGAAGGATTGTAAAAAAAAAATGCCTTTGAGACAGTTTCTTAGCTTTTTAATTGTTGTTTCTTTCTAGTGGTCTTTGTAAGAGTGTAGAAGCATTCCTTCTTTGATAATGTTAAATTTGTAAGTTTCAGGTGACATGTGAAACCTTTTTTAAGATTTTTCTCAAAGTTTTGAAAAGCTATTAGCCAGGATCATGGTGTAATAAGACATAACGTTTTTCCTTTAAAAAATTTAAGTGCGTGTGTAGAGTTAAGAAGCTGTTGTACATTTATGATTTAATAAAATAATTCTAAAGGAAATTGTGTAATTATAGACTTTTTATTTTAAATAAGTTAAGGAGTGGGTAGTATAATTAAGGTCCGTTGCAAAGCTGTTGTTATATTTGTATAAGATAAATGCTGGTCAGATGTAAGTGTGTTGTCTGCAATTCATCAGGATTAAATTATGTAGATAACTTAAGGGATATCTCTGCAAGGAGAAACACCTTTTTAGATCTTTTAGATGCTGCTTCTTCAATGCAAGGAAAGGAAATAACCCCAGCGAGGTACTCTTCAGGGACACAGGTCTAGTACAAGAGAACTCTTGACGGCTACTAAGTTCAGCCAGTCTTAAAAAACTGTGCTGTTTCTACAAAACTTTAACTACAGTAGTTTATAAGGATGCCAACGAAAGCTGAGGGTGTAGAGCAAAATAGTTCTAAGCTTCAGTTAAACTTCTTTAGGTAAGATCTTATTTACTTTTCCTTTCTTAATTTTCCTCCCTAAAAGATAAACTAATACTCTTAAATGGTCTTTCAGTATAGTGGTTCTTACGTAGTTTAACATAGCTATAAATTGAGTTTAACAATTTATAAACTCAAGAGAATAATTTTTATAAACCCTGTCTTCCAATCTGTCATTTACTTAAATTATTTTGGTTGTTTTTCCCTTTTTTTCCTTCTTTTCCCACCCCCTCCCCCTCCATGTGAAGATTTGGGTGCTTAACATATCATTTTTTTCCCTGCTGGAATTTTAGCATTGATATGAACCATGGACAAGTATATTCTGCTGCCACAAAGACTGTAAAGTGCTTCATTTCAACAGCTGAGGCAAGCCAAGTGATCATTAATAAAGCTTTTCTTGGTTCCTTCAGTGGTGTTGGTAGTAAAATGGTAGGTAAAAGTTAGGCTGCAAGTTCAATAAATCATGAGATTTCCCATCGTTACACCCTTGTGTATTCACATTTCTTGGATCAAACATTTTGAGTGAACCTAGGGGTTTTTAATTAAAGACCTTTGTTGTATTTATGGTTGTAACTGTACATGCTTATCAGGATGAGACTGAGAAGGTAGGGCAAAAATGGTTGAATCTATTTTCAGATAGTAGTTCATACTTGAGTGAAGTGTCTTGTCTACATTATGAAGCCTGTATGTATCCATCCAGTACTAAATAGGTGGGTTAAATGTGGTAATTCTAGTTCAGTGTCTTACCCAGAAGAGAAAGTTGTAGGTTGGCTGTTGAAATTCATTCCTTAGATATCATCAGTTTGATTGCCCGGCTTTATTGCCTTAACAGGAATGTGATACTCAGAGCTTACTCTGCTATATACACCAGTGAGTCTTCTTTGATCCTAAGACCACCACTGAAGTTGTTTAGGTTCTTTTGGACAAACATGATAAACTTCTTCAGATACTTTTTTTTTCCTTTGGCAGGAAGGTGTCTTGCTGCAGGTAACTAATGAAGAAGTGGTCAACCACAGAGTCTTCAAGAAATAAGAAATTCTGTACCATCTGAAAGTAGTTCTTGTTGGTGCCTTCATTTAAAAAGCACTCTTTAAAATAAAAGGGAAATGTTTTCTGATAAAACAAACATTTAGTTGAGGTTCTTGATATAAAACAATTACAAAATGAGTGTTGTTTGTAAAACAGTAACATCAAATTGGCTAGAGAGATAAATGTATCATGTTTTAAATTAGGTTTTGTGAGTAGACAGATTACAATTCTATTTTAAATATAAAGTTTATAAAATAAATACTTTTTGTATCCAAATATTTGGTGTAATGTTTACACATAAAATGTGTGAATCTTGTTCTATAAACATTCGGTTGTCTAAAAGATCACCATCCCCCAAATTTTTTAAAGCAGTTTCACAAAGCTATGCATATTTTCTTTTAATATTAACAGATAAATGAGAAGAGCATTGTGGACATTATTGGCTGTCCCCAATAAAATGCTGTTCATTATGCACTGTATATTCAGCGTTTGAGTACTCCTAAAGTTTCTGGCTTTACCTTTTATGTTTAGCAATACTGGTGGCATTTTGAAAATCATGGATTTTAAAGGTTAACCGGCTGGAGTGGTCCAGATTAAGTGGCTTTGCAGAAGCACTGAGGCTTAAAATATGTACTAGATTGTTAAATGTCAATTAGTTTTCTTGTGGTTTACACTGAGTAAATGAATATCTGTTTTTTTTTAAATGTGTTTATTTGGACATTTATCTGAATTAAGAAAACCAAAAAAGGCCAGGTTAATTGATTTGTTTCTATGATAATTTGTTTGGTTTTGATAATGTGAGGTATCTAACAGGTAAGTCAAATTAACAGCGGGTAACACATAGAAAGCAGCTTTCTGTTTGAAATAGCTGAGTTCATCAATTATAGACTTGTTACAAATATCCCAACTTGAAGGAAATTTTGAAGGTTTAAAAATGTGGATGTACAAAGACATTGAACTTTGAAATACAGCAGGTTGATATGCATAACCTCAAAATAGCAACTCCTATCCAACAAGGTCAAGGGAATATCACACAAATAGGGGAGAATTAGGTAATTGCACAACAGACTGAAATGAACTGATGGAAGGAGGAGGGTTTACTGAAGCATGGGGTAATGTTGGATATTCAACATAGGCTTATTTCCCATCTGCATATATTGTGTTGAGCGGTTTTTCTTGTAGAAATTGAAGTTTAAGGTAGTTCTTATGTAGCTTTGAGATAGTGCCCTAAGTGAAGAAAGGCTGCTTTTTGGCCAAGGCTTTATATTGCTGTGTAACAACTTACCTCAATACTTTGAGCAGTTCAGAGAAACAAACCAGCATCTATGGGTCAGCAATTGGGAGCAACTTAACTGATTCTGGGTAGAGCTCAAGGTTCCAATCACAGGAAACTAGGATTGGAGAATTTTTATATCCAGAGTGGCATACTAACAGCTGTAAAGTTAATGCTGGTTGTCATCTTCCCTCGGTGAGTGATTTGAGCAAGAAAAGCTGTAAAATGAACACTCTACAAAGTAGTCGTGCCATCTTGCATCCTTTATGGTCACAGAATGTGGTAGGAGGGTTCTGTTCCCTGGTACAATTACCAAGCAGGCAAGGATCATTGATTGGGAACTGTCTTAGATGCCAGCTGTTACACTCAAGGGGGTGCCCTTACTCAGTTTATGCACTAGTGTGAAACCAGATTTCTCTTCTGTATGTGTAAGGTTTTCCATGTAGCCCAATTTGGTAGATGCCACATTGCTTGACCTAATAAATACTAGATAGGTATTGGGAGCTAACAATATAAGGCAACAAGTCTCAGTTCGTCACTGATGGTTGAAAAGTGCAAAAAGGTAGAAAACACCTATCACGACACCTGGACTGCATGTTACTTAAATTCGCTCTTTAAGGTTTCGAACTATATATACTGAGATGTTGACAGGCCCTACATAGTTTTGACATTTCCACTATTTAGTAATGCACTAACACTGGCTTGTTTTGGGGTAGTGGAGGGGAATTGGTAACAAATCAGTTGAGTTGCATGGACTTAACAGAACAAATAGTTCAAAGACTGAGATGTGGAATGATTCAGCTACTTGAGTGCGTTAATATTATCACAAAAAACCCTGTATACTGGTTCTGAAGCTCTGCTGAACCGCAGCCTGCTTTGAGGAGACCAGGGGACCCCTAGAAATCTAGATGGTCTTTTTTTGCTTGGAGTTTCCATACAATTGGTCTAAAATCTGATCACACTTGCGAAGATGCTCAAGTGAGAGTTTTAATTGGAAAAGGAGATGTCCATCCCACTTGGGTTGTCTTTATTCTTATCTTCCTCATTCTGATTAAGATGTTAGATGTTGCAATCAAGGCTGCTCAACTAGGTAGGTAATGTGGAGGGTCCTAGGCAATGGTCAGCTTTTGGGCATTGGCTTTGTAATCTAGTAGGTTTGCACTGGAAACCGAATGTGGAATTCCCTTCTGCCTTTAAAACCGGATTGTCAGAAAAGCAGTTCCAGTTTATATGCCTTGAATCCAGCATGTTAAGATGGGGGCAGGGTTATGTCAGGAAGCCAGCCCATAGCCAATTAGAGCTTGTGAAGCTGGCTGCTTAATGCCCCGATTAAAAGTCCCTTGATGGGAGAACGGGCCATCAGTTTCAGGAACCACAATACCAAAATGTGGATGCTGTAGCCCCCTTGTATGAAACGTTATTTGCACATGACTTAAGCACATCTCATACACTTGAGTTGTCTAGGTTACTCAATATTTAATCCAAGGTAGAAGCTAGGTAAGTGGTATGCTGCATTATGTATGCGGAATAAAGTTCAGTACAGACACTACCATCTTTAAATATATTCAGTTTGCAGTTACTAGATCTGTGTGTGCTATGTTTAAGGTTTTTTATAGTTCAAACTTCAGGCCAGGAATAGCGGTGCATAATCTGAGCAGCTCGGGAGGCTGAGGCAGTCCAGGAGTTTGAGGCTGGATCTTTTATGGGGGCCACTGCACTTCAGCCTGGGTAACAAGAGTCACCATATGATTACTGATTCTGCTCTCCACTGTCTTTTTCCTTTTAGAGGTTTGAAAAGAATGCTGTCTGATAAGCAGGCACTCGTGAGTGTACAGATTTCCTACGGAAATGTTTTATATGTGTTCTTAAATTATAACTATCAAAAGCTTAAGACATTTGAAATACTCCCTTGTAAAAAGCAACAGACTAAAATGATCATTTGGACACCATGAGTCACTGAAGGGGCAATAATTTTATCTAGAAGCATACTAGAAGCATTTCTGGCAAAGTAACAGATCTTGGGGAAAAAACTTTATTATAAAAATCCAACGGTATATCTGGCAAAGTAACAGATCTTGGGGAAAAAACTTTATTATAAAAATCCAACGGTATATATAAACTGCATTTCTTTAGCCCAAGATATTTATGTGATACTCTACACTGTAGCTCCTATGGCAGAAATAATACCTGAGAAACTTGATTTTGAAAATTTGGACATACTAAGCATTATAGTACACATCAAAATCTTGATGTTCGCCAAACGACAGTCATCTAGGTGAGGTCATTGCTGTCTTCAGAAAATTCAGCAATCTCCTGTTTACTGTTCCAGTGAACTTAAGTGAGGTTTTCATTTCAAATGCCATTATTTCTAGAATTTACCTTACCCTGGTTTATTTTAAAATTCACCTGTTTTTTTCCCCTAATCGCTTTTGCCCATTTTAAACACTTAAATCTTTTAGATGGGTTCACTGTTGCTGACTCTTCGGCTACTGTTTGTTTATATGGCTTACAATGTTCTGCTGAGATCTGAGTATTCTAAGATGGTGAGGCCATTCTTTCAGGCTGGCTTTACTGCCAGAGATTTTATCAATTTAATATACACACAAGGAGTTATATTTTTGCAAGTAGCCCATTCTGTCTCTGGTTACATGAGGAAGGCCTGTGGCTTAAACTACCAGTGACCATAGGTCTTCAATGCATTCTATATCACATAGTATTCTGTGTGTTAAGTATCGTGGTAGGGGGGTGGATTTGCCTTATTTTGGCATACTATGTTGACCTCAATTTGGCTTGAGTCTGAGCAATTTGCTATGCTGCCCTATTTGTTATTCACCTATATTCCTGAATGTGAATACTTTGGAAGGAAAGTAAGGTAAATTTGGTTGAGATTCTGTATAAAAGGGAAAAGTTAATTTTTAATACAAATACAAAACTTATTTCCATAGAAAGCAAAATTTATAAGTTAAATATAAAGATTAAAATAGTGTTTGAAAAGCTCACTATAGTGCTAACAAACTAAATGAAAATAAGGCTATTTTGCATTTAAAACTGAAATACCTCTTAAAATAATTTAAGATGGAAAGTCTTAGTGGGTTTTCATGTTAACCTATTCTTTGGACATAACTGAATTTTGTATACAATGCATTTCATGAAAAGTTGTGGCTCCCCCAGATTGCCCACAAGTATGATCTTGAAGTCTTAAACGTTTGTCCATGTAAGCTTCAAAACAGAGCCTTAACTGAGTTATTCAAGTAGCAGTACTTAAAGATAAAATTCTTGAAGCAGTTTCAGTGGTTTCTGATCCAAATAATCAGTTTCTGAACATTACTACTTCACATAATAGAGTCCATCTTCAGTTTCTTCTCACTTTCTCTTTCCCTTTTGGGTTTCCTTTTTGTGGCCTGAGGCTACCAGTGCTTTGGGTACTATCAAGATACTTCCATCATGGGTGCACTGGAGAGCATAGTGGTTTGGATTGACTGGCCTACCTTGGTCATCTCTTAATCTACTAAAAATATCATGATAAAGGTCATGCAGTTTCTGTTTCATTATGTTAATAGCTTTGTTACATTGTGCTTGCTCTCTCTTAAGAGTTTCCTTCTTTGCTTGCAAGTTACATACATCATCTTCTAGATTCAAAATTATGTCCAATTTGCGTTTACGACAATTCTGCGCAGCAACTTTATTTTTCCCTCTTCGTCTGATGTCACGGATAAGTGAGACTTGTAGGTCTGTCAGATAATACCTACTTAACATGCTATTGAAGGAATCAACAGGCATGCCGACAATTTCATCTACAGAAAAAGGGATATGCAAAGCTTTAGCACGCTGTTCATCACGGCTCAAGTTTCTATCTGTGTCTTCAAGGTGTCTACGCCTTATCTTCTGTGACTTCTCAGGCCACAAATAAGGTTCAGAAGTAGATTCTGGTACACTTGGCTGTAAGTGGTAAGTGTGGTTATGAAATATGTGTTGAAATGTAAGATCCCCATGATAACCAGAATCACTCTGATCCAAGTGACAAAGCTTACTGGGTTCTGGGTAGTAGCCGCCTACGGCACCTTCTAAGTCATGATGGGAACTAGATTCATGGTCAGTACAATAACCTATAGCACCTTCATCACACACAGAGTGAGAGGAATTAGACTTGATGACAGAGGTACTGTTGTGACTTGAATCTAAAGAAAGGCCAGAATCAGTATCTGGTTCATCAAAAAGCTGAGAAACATCGATTGGATCAAAGTTGTCTTCTGTGGCCAATGACATTAAGTTTATCTCATCAAATATATTTATGTCAAGGTCATATAGTAGGTCTTGGCTTGTTAGATTCCTCGTATGATTGTCAACCGGTGAAAGAAATCCTGTCAAATTAGTTCCAGGAAGGGTTTGCTCAGGATTGGTGGTATGAGAATTTAACTGCAGAAATGGTTCTTGTGACTGTGAAGTCCTTGCTATGGGATCTCTTCTAAATGTATTGTTGGGACAAAGCAAGATGGCCTCATGAAGATTCACATCCTGACTTATAGCCTGGCTGAAGTTTACATGATAATGTGCTGAAGAATTCATGCCATCACTGATACTGCCTGGAAGAGGAATATCTCCCAATGAGATGCCCTGAAAAACGAAGGAGAAACACTTTAAACATGAATAGCCCTATTTCTGAAGCAGTTCTATTACCTAACACAAGTTTCTTTCCCCTCTTTTGTCAATTCCTCTATATTTAATAGAGATAGATGCTGTTGGCAGTAACTTCCTAGTTAAAATACAGGAAATACAATATGAGATGAGAGTCCAAATCAGAATACCTGGAATTCTGAGTAACCTGGAAATTAAGATTGATTAGTATAAAAGCTGACTGCATTTTCTTAAAAAGTCTAATGTTACAATCTTGTAATTTACTACTTTGTAATAAGATGCACCTCATCCTAGCGGTTGGTAATCACATTGTGGAGGGTCAGGGAAAATAAACTACAGTGAAGTAGTCTGGAGGCGAGAGGCTGTTTAAATGCCTCTAAGCACTAAAACTATAAGGCTATTGTGAATATTGCTGCAATAAACATGGGGGTGCAGGTGTCCCTTTGATACACTGATTTCCTTTCCTTTGGATAAATACCTGATAATTCTTTTAGTTTTTTGAGAAACCTCCATGCTGTTTTCCATGACCAGTCTAAATCTGGTTATACCTTTGGGATTATTTGGAAAGAGGAATGCTATACATACTTGGTTAATTCTAAGCTGAAGTGCTTCTGTAAAAATAAGCATTACTTTAAACTGCTGTGTCATCCAAGTAAAGGAGTTGTATTTATTCACCAAAAGGTCAGTGCAGATATGTTCCTGCAAGGATAAAAGCCAAAGTTCCAGTTACCTCCAGTGAATTTTCAGGCTGTGATGAAAGCAACTGGAATAAGTCTTCCAGAGAGAAAGAAGTATCTGTCCCATTCAGATGTCTCTGCAGGGAAACACAAAAGGTGCATCCTTCACATAAAAGACTGAACTGGTTGTCTGGGGCTTTAGGCTTTATCTTTAAAGGATCACCAGGTCTTATCTCCACACTGGATTTTTATCCTATTATGTTCCTTGGTTGGAAGTTTTTATTATATTTTGAGACGGAGTCTCACTCTGGCCCAGAATGGAGTGCAGTGGTGCAATCTCGGCTCACTACAACCTCTGCCTCCCAGGTTCAAAGGATTCTCCTGCCTTAGCCTCTGGAGTAGCTGGGATTACAGCTGTGCACCACCACATCTGGCTAATTTTTGTATTTTTAGTAGAGACAGGGTTTCACCATGTTGGCCAAGTTGGTCTCGAACTTCTGACCGCAAGTGATCCACCCACCTAGGCCTCCCAAAGTGCTGGGATTACAGACATGAGCCACTGCAGCTGGCCTATTTTTCTTCTTACGGTACTCAATATTTCAACACGCATACTTAGAAGTCTAAAGTTAATCAGTATTTCTATTCCTACCATAAACAACTTCCATATAATTTTTGGCTAATTCTTAGTTTCAGCTTATTTTGCCCCTCCATAGCCAGCCCTCCCAGTTGGTTACACAATTATATAATTTTGGCCAGGTGTGGTGGCTCACGCTTGTAATCCCAGCACTGGGAGGCCAAAGCAGGCAGATCGCCTGAGCCCAGGAGTTGGAGACCAGCTTGGGCAACATAACAAGACCGTTTCTACAAATTAAATTAGTTGGGTGTGGTGGTGTGCACCTGTGGTCCCAGCTACTCCGGGATGGTGAGGCAGGAGGACTGCCTGAGTCCAGGAGGTTGAGGCTGCAGTGAATCGTGACAGCGCTGCCACACTCCAGCCTAACAGAATGAGATCTCATCTCAAAAAAAAATAATTTTTACAGTCAATACTTATTTACATTTACTCCAATTTGTTTTTTTAAAACCAACTTATTGATGCTTCATCTCACTCCTGGCCTTTATGCTTTAACCTCTTTCTAGTTGAAAGAACTCTTCAGAGTTCTTTTTAGAGGACCTGAGCAGTAAACTCAGTTTTTGTTACATGGAATTATTTTGAGACAGTCTTGCCCTGTCGCCCAGGCTGGAGTGCACTGGTGAGATCTCAGCTCACTGCAATCTCTGCCTCCCGGTTTCAAGTGATTCTTGTGTGTCAGCCTCCCGAATAGATGGGACAGGCATGTGTCACTGCGCCTGGCTAATTTTTATATTTTTAGTAGAGATGGGGTTTTGCCATGTTGGCCAGGCTTGTCTTGAACTACTGACCACAGGTCATCCACCTGCCTTGGCCTCAAAAAGAGTTGGGATTACAGGCATGAGACACCGTGCCCGGCCCACATGGAATTATTTTGGCTTCATGCTTAAATGATGAGTTAACTGGTAAAAATATAAGGTTTAATGTTTTCTCTCAGTACTCTGTCTTATGGCATTTATTACTACTGGTAAGTTTGCTCTCAGTGTTATTTACAACGAAACTTTTCTATCTCAGGTGATTTAAAAAATTTTTCTTCTTAGTTCTTGATGTTCTGTTTCAATCTGATATGTCTGGGACTTGATTTGTTTTCGTTAGGAGCTCTGTGTAGTCCTTTAATCTGAGGACTTTTCTGGAAATATTTTGCTATAAACTCATTTTAAATATTGCTTCTCTTTCATATTTTATAGTTTCTTCTGGGACTCCGATTAGAAGTAAGTTAGATTTTTCTCTTCTATCATTGTCTCAATTTTGCTTTCATATTTTGCATCTTCTCTGTGGTATATTCTAGATAATTTTCTTAGATCTTTCTTCCAACTTACCCTTTTCTTTAGCTGTTCACACCACTTCCACTGAATTTTCAGTGAAAGTAACTTTTTCATATCTAGAATTTCATTTGGGCTCTTTTCTAGATCTTTTTCTTTTTTCATGATAGTCTGTTCTTGCCTTATAGATTCTGTTCCTATGAACAATTTAAACACTGATTTAGAGTCTTTTTCAGAGGACTAGGAATCCTGACTTTTGCATGTGCTGACTCATGGCTATTTATGTCATTTTTAATTCTTAAAAGGTGAGCATTCTGGGGAGCAGTTTTGCATTTTTCTCTTCAAGAACCAGTGTTTATATCATTTTCCAGACTGTACTTCCCTTGGCTGAGGATTCTTGATGGTGATGGTAGTGTGCATTCAGATCTTATATCTAGCTTTGGGGCCCCCACTGGGGTTCTGATTTCTAAAGGATAGCTAGATTTGTAGCAGTCCCCATTTCCTAGATATTCTTCCAGAGTTGTCATCTGGAAGAATGGAAATGCCAGTGATTCACTGGTCTAACTCATTTCTGTTTTATTTCAACAAGCTTTAAAAGCACCTACTAAGTAATAGCCCAATAAAAGAACAGAAATATCTTGTCAGAGCTACTGTAAGAAATGTGGCTGGGTGCAGTGGCTCACACCTGTAATCCCAGCACTTTGGGAGGCGAAAGTGGGCAGATTGCTTGAGCCCAGGAGTTTGAGACCAGCCTGAGCAACATGGTGAAACCCCACTTCTACTGAAAATACAAAAAATTAGCTTGGCATGGTGGTGTGCACCTATAGCCCCAGTTACTTGGGAGGCTGAAGTGGGAGATCACCTGAGCCCGGGAGGTTTAGGCTGCAGTGAGCCATGACAGCGCCACTGCACTTTAGCCTGGGTGACAGAGTGAGATCCTGTCTCCCCCGCCGCCTTCCTCAAAAAAAAAAAGTGTTAAGTACACAAAGATGTGGTGGAAATGCTCAGGCTAGGAACATGGAGATAACACAATGAGGAACGAAGCCTGATAAGAATTAGGCAGAAATGTCTGGCTTTGAATGATTAATATGTTTCTGAAAAGTTTTGTCCAAATTGATGTTTGTCCTATGTCAAATTACATTTTAAATTCTCTCCAAGGAAGCTCCCTACTTCATTTGTCTCCTCATTAATATTTAGTAAGTGCCTAGTCTGTGCCTAGCAGTGAGTTAGTTTGTTAGAGGTAGAAGTAAACAGTTCTTGCTTTTCTGGGAAGCCCAGTGAGGGAGTAAAGACGAAGACATACCTAGGAGAAAGGCAATATACAATTCAGTGTTAAATAAGTGAAAGACTAGTGAAAACATCTTTTCCCTCAAACAGAGCTGTGAATAACTCAGGGAAGTGGGCAGAAATGTTGTCCCCTTCAACATATATATGGTTCTGTCAGTATTTTAATATAAAAGTCCATGGGTATTGATTTGACAATACAGTATGTATGCTGTGGGGAGAGTGGTAAAACCATACAATGGCATCCATGAATTAGGAAATAGATAAGTCAGAGGAGCTGGGGAGAATACCAGCTGGGAAAAAAGAACAGGCAGTTGCCAAATGCCAGGCTGCAATTGAGGGTTACAAAAGGGTTAAAGCTCCACTGGTCAGAGTGAAAATGGGAGGGTTCCTTGGGGTGTGCTCTCTACCCCTCCCCTTCATCTGAAGAATGGCAAAAAGGGCCTCAAGGGGACCACTTAGAACTTGGTGCATGTTCTCCGCAGTTTGGGGACACAGAAGCTTAGTGTCCCACTTATGCCTGAGAAATATAAAGGATGAGAAACCATGCAAGAGCCATAGTTAGGGAACTGAAAAAGGGTCTAAGGGCATGTTTCCAGGTGCTAGGTGGCCAGCAAATGGTTGAGAGGGCCACCTGGAGAGGTGAGATGCATGTATACCACGGAACATTCAAGGAAGAGTCCTAAAGGACCAGCTGCAGTGGAAATGCATTTGCCCCTGTCAAGAGGAAGACTCCCAGCTGTGGGGCCAGGGGTCTCCAAAGAACCTCTACACGAAAAAGTGCCCATGTGACAGACTTGTATAATATTTAAATGTATCGCGTGGTCAAGAGAAACAATTTCCTATGTTCTTAGAACCCCACACCCTAAACCCCAGAGAAATCAGCAGGGCAGGCCACACAAAACTGAGGGAAGATGCTGAATTTTAGCCCAGTGTGTTGTGTTTTGGATTTTTCTTTTTTGAGACAGGGTCCTGCTCTGTCACCCCATCTGAAGTGCAGTGGCATGATGATGGCTCACTGCAGCCTCAACTTCCCAGGCTCAAGTGATCCTCCCACCTCAGCCTGCCAAACAGCTGGGACCACAGGCACACATCACCACGCCCAGCTAACTTTTGGTTCAGCGTTCTTGAAAATTACATTGGGTTATACTTTTTTTTTTTTTTTGAGACAGGGTCTCACTCTGTTGTCCAGGTTGGAGTGCACTGGTGTGATCACAGCTCACTGCAGCCTCGACCTCCCAGGCTCAGGTGATCCTCCCACCTCAGCCTCGTGAGTAGCTAGGAGTATAGGAATACATCACCACACCAACTAATTTTTGTAATTTTTGTGGAGATGGGGTTTTGCCATGTTGCCCAGGCTGATCTCCAACTCCTGGGCTCAAGCGATCTGCCTGCTTTGGCTTCCCAAAGTGCTGGGATTATAGGCGTGAGCAACTGTACATGGCCACACTGGGTTATTCTTATCAATTGCTGCACTGGGATGGCCAGAGGGATTTTCATGAGTATCTAGAATTTATGGGACCTGCCCTAGATTTCACCAAGGGGCTCTAGGTGGAAGCTGGAGGGGCAAGGGAGTGGTAGGCAGGCAAAGAGAACAAACCTGTTTTCTGATTTCATGCAAAATAATCAAGTAATGTTCCATGTAATATTACATGGCCAGGGCTACCATGATGACAGCTGTCTGAGAAGGGTCAGGGCATGGTACTCTCCATCCTCCAGGGTATTCAAAACACAGC
Organism: Pongo abelii; assembly: GCF_028885655.2. Classification (NCBI taxonomy): domain Eukaryota; kingdom Metazoa; phylum Chordata; class Mammalia; order Primates; family Hominidae; genus Pongo; species Pongo abelii. The sequence continues at coordinate 59,013,047 of NC_071991.2, forward strand.
CCTAAACTCCACCTTCCGGGAAGGGGACATGCTAAAGCAGGTGATGCCTAAGAAAACCGTCAGGGCAAGACCTGTGAGGATATGCCTTCCAGGTGGAAGTGCCAAGTGGTTATTAAATATCTCTGGAGTGCCTGTTTGCCATGCTTGTGGGCAGGACCTCAGCAGGGCTGAAGAGAAACCAGAGTACAGCCCAAATGAAAGGAGGAGGAAGCACAGATCGCAGGAAGCATCCATTGCTTCAGCCTGGCTCTGGGAGTTCATCTTTGTACACCTATTCTCACAGCCAAAGAGTAAGGTTAGGCAATGAGGAGTTAAGGAGGTGGTCCCACTGGACCATAGATGCCCAGCGGTTCAGCCAGGCCTGCCAGGAGACTGAACAAAGATTTCAGCCCAAGACTTAGCTGACATCATGGGTGACTGGCTGTAGGGTTGGTCCTCGGCTTGCTCTCCTGGACTAGGCCAGCCTGGCTACCTGTTCATGTGGCTGGTTGAGGACTCCTAGGTTCACCATTTCTTCATCCCTTGCCTTGGCAAACATAACTAGCAAAACCTGCTAGCAAGGTCCTGGAAGGGGGTGTGTGCACATACACACAAAATCTTGAGTTTTAACCAGAGAAAACAATTGTATGGGCTAATTCATTTATAAATCAAATTACTACTCCCATAACTTACAGACATAGGTATTTTCATATATGATATTTGTTAATAATAGAGCATACTGTTTTACATGCTCATTCTTGACACAAACTGTCAATGCCACAAAATCTACATTAAAACCAAAATGGCAAGGCTTGAATATTCTGACAGGCTTACCTCATTTCTAGATTCAGTGGTCTTTTCTGCCTCCCAGTCAGGTTTCTCTGCTATTTTGTTCCCATCATCATTATTCTGCGGAAATGAGTTCTCCTTCTGGGCTGACACCCTTTCTTCATTTTCCTCATGCTGGGAACTATGATCCACACCTTCGTGCTTTTCTCTTAGTACCTCGTTCTCCTATACAAGTACCAAATTTCATCAAATAAGCAAACAGTCTTTAAAACTGCATTGTGCTTATTGTTCAGGAACCATGAAAACCCACGAGTCAAAAGCTAAGACTGGCATTTCATTATTTCAGTATCAAAGACACATTTAATTCAGAAACAAAGGTCAGTTTTACATCCTGTCCTGAGACAGGCTGTTCTAATCTGTGCAATTTAAATTAACATGCACTTATAAAGCCCCTGAATTTAAAATACTCATGAGTTAGATTAGATTTGGAAATTAATGTTGCCAGCAGGCAGTTTTAGTTTTCTGTTGAAAATTGATCAAACAGCTAAGTTGGAAGCAAACATTGATCAAATATGGAAACTTTTTTTTTTTTTTTTTGAGACAGAGTCTTGCTCTGTCGCCCAGGCTGGAGTGCAGTGGCGCGATCTCGGCTCACTATAAGCCCCGCCTCCCGGGTTCACGCCATTCTCCTGCTTCAGCCTCCCCAGTAGCTGGGACTACAGGCGCCCGCCACCACGCCCGGCTAATTTTTGTTGTATTTTTAGTAGAGACAGGGTTTCACCATGTTAGCCAGGATGGTCTCGATCTCCTGACCTCGTGATCCGCCCGCCTCGGCCTCCCAAAGTGCTGGGATTACAGGCGTGAGCCACCGCGCCCAGCGGAAACTATTATTATAAACTATTAATTGTGGTTCTCTCTGGAAGGTTGGCAACAGGGTGGGAAAGAGTTTACTTCACTTTATACGTGTCTATAACTGTGAATATTTTACAACAAACACATATTGCTTTATTTATTTGTTTTTTTGAGTCTCGCTCTGTCGCCCAGGCTGGAGCACAGTGGCGAGATCTCGGCTCACTGCAGGCTCCGCCTCCCGGGTTCACGCCATTCTCCTGCCTCAGCCTCCCGAGTAGCTGGGACTACAGGCGCCCGCCACCATGCCCGGCTTTTTTCTTTCTTTTTTTTTTTTTGGTATTTTTAGTAGAGACGGGGTTTCACTGTGTTAGCCAGGATGGTCTCAATCTCCTGACCTCATGATCCGTCTGCCTCAGCCTCCCAAAGTGCTGGGATTACAGGCGTGAGCCACCACGCCCAGCCATATTCCTTTTATAATCAGGAAAATGATAAATGTAAAACATCACCACAAATCTATACTTATTTACTCAGATAAGTCCTTCTACCTTAATTTACTTCATAAATAAGGAGACCTAAATAATTAAAAGGCTAGAGAATTCTTCTAAACATTCAAATATGGTTACCGTTTAGAGTGTACTGCATATTCAGATAGTTTCAACTATCATGTTAAAAGCTCTCTGGATGTATTTTTTCCCCTATAACATTAAAGCTTGTCAAACTTTTTCACAATTTCTGTTTCTTCCAGGAACAGGACACACTGGCACATCCTTTTCCCACCAAACCACAGAAAAAACATTTTTAAGTGAAGGTTGAAGAAATGGAAATTTACAGATGCCAGAAGAAAGGAGAAAAATCAAGGCAAGATAAGAAAAAAGGAGGCTGATGTTCTGCTGGTCCACTTGGTTTACTGGCTTCTCTGTCTGATTGTGCCTAACTCTGACACTGTGCTTTCCCTCTAGACACTGTAGATGATGTTTAGTCCTAGCTCAATCAGTCTCTCCCTTTGCACATTCCGTTACAACCCTGCTCATGTGCTCAAGATATTGCTCCTGCTACTCTCCCCTCTCTTCTGCATCAACAGTTCTTTCTTTCTCATCTACTGGACAATTCCCATCAGCCTACTATCATACACGAATACCCCCACCTTTAAAAACCCCTCCCTTGGTCCCACACTAGTCTTTAGATCCCATCCCATTTTTTGCTCCCCTTGAGAGCAAAAACCTCCAAAGAGTTATCTGTACTCAGTGTCTTTTCTCTTCACCCATCAGCAAAATTTGACTTAGTTACCATCTCCTCCTGGAAACAGCTTCTTCACCTGGCATCCAAGTACCTCTCTATTCTCCTACCTCATCAAGAACTTCTGCTTTGCTGATTCTTTATCCCCTTGATATGTAAACATAGCAATGTGCCAAGGCTCAGTCCTCAGGTCCACCAAGCACTCTCCCACTTCACAGCCCTTGTATTTGCAGCCCTTTCTGCCTGTAAGCTCTCAACCCTCTTATTCTCCTGACCCCAGGTCTCTTCAAATATTTACCATCTCGGTTTTCTTTCTTAATCTCTCTATATAAAAAACATCAAAATCTTTTTCCCTTATCTTGCTTTTTTCTCCATAGCATTTAGCACCAGCTGATATATTACCATGTTTATTTGTTTGCTGTTTGTCCTACTAGAATGCTAGATTTTGAAGGCAAGGGCTCTGTCTGCTTGGTTCCTGCTGTTGGCCACTTCCTAACCCAGATTCTGGCACATAACAGACCCTTACTACATATTTGTTGACTAGCTGAACTCTTAGACACAATATCCTAAGACTTTGATAGAGATCTTACTTCTGATAGATTGTTCTTTCCTGCAACAATACTGATTCCTATATAAATCTGGGGAAGGAAGAAAAGGTGACTGATCACTTTTTACCTCTCATCTTTTGCCAAGGTAAGGTTTTTTGTGGTTGTTAAATCTGAATATAATTAAATTAAAAACTTTGGATACCCGAGGCAGCTAACTTTGTTTAAAAACTTGCTAGTGGTAGAGAGAGAAACTTCTAATCTCGAAATCAAATGATCTATTTTAGAACCATGAAGCAAAGTCCCCTAAATCTGTAATATGTGCATTAATACAACACACATGGACACACACAAACATGCAAACACAAGAATGTCACCTATATTACACAAATAATAATAGGGAAACAAGTGGTTGATATAGATCAAGCCCATAGAGGAACTGATCAAGCAAACTTTAGTCTGGGAAGGCTTTTTTTGTGGGGGAAACTTTTTGAGTATAATGAATTGGTAACAAAGGTATGTAAGATGTCTTGTCTGAAAACTCAGGAAGAGAAGGACTGGAGGCAGAGAAATTCTATATGATCAAAATTCACACTACAGGAAGCCAAAATTAGGTATAATAATGGATCATAACTCATTGAATAAAATGAGTTGAATAAAAGAATCAATGAATGCACTCAAATATAAACAAATAAATGAAGGAAAAAGGAAATCTTTCTTATAGTAGAATACAAATAATAAATATAAAAGGAGAATGATGAATTAGAAAACCATCAATGGATGCTTAATTTAAGGAGTGAAAATTTTATGAGAAGTAAGATACTTAAATAGTCTCAAAGTATCACTCTGCAGATTACTTGTTAATTACAAAAAGAAAAATAATAGCACTACAGGAGAAATCTGGCAGACACCATCTAAATCAAATGGTCAACTCTATCATCAAAATATGAAGTTAAACCAACATCGTGGTCTCCTGATATGGAGGACACAATACCATTTCTGTGGTTTCTCACCAAAAATTCATAATCTCAATCTAATCACTGAGGAAACATCAGATAAATCAACATTGGGGGCCATTTTTACAAACTAACTGATTGATGCCCTTCAACAATCTAAAGGTGAAGAAACACTGAGAGAGGAGTGTTTCCACATTACAGGTGACTAAAGAGACTCGGCAAATACATACTGACAGATTCTGAAAATGGACTGTAGATTAGATAGTAGCCTTACATTCAGATTAAATGTCCTGATTTGATAACTGGGTATAGAAAAGAAAATCACTGTTCTTAGGAAATATACACTAATAAGTATCTGGGTGATGAAGGATGCAATGGTTTCAATTCACATATGTATACAGAGAGACATCGTTATTAATATAGCTAAATGAGGCAAGACATAAATAGGAAAATCTGGGTAAAGGGTATATATATGCCATTTTTTAAAAGTTTGAAATTATATTTAGCTAAAAGGTTCACCTAAAAATGCCTACACAGCAAAATCGCTTTGGCTAAGGCAACAGCAAAAGGTTAGCCCAGAATAATTCACCCATTAAATTTTGTTTATTCGTATTTTGCCCCCAAGTGTATAGACATAAACTTTAATATTTTCAACTCTTCTAACATTTAAATTTCTTATTTCATTTTCTTATCTAATTGCTTTGGCTATGCTTCCCAAATAATGCTAAATAATAATGGTGATACCTGATATTCTTGCTGATGAATTTAATGAGAATGCTTCACCAATAATGATGACTTGTATTTGAGATACAGTCAGTCATTTTAAATTGAGTATCAAATACAACACTAGTGCTGGGAATACGACAGTAAAAAATACAATCAGACCCTGCCCCCTTCACATCTTACATTCTATTTTTGTTTTTTTGTAGAGATGGGTTCTTGCTATGTTGCCCAGGCTAGTCAAACAATTCTTCCTCCTTGGCCTCCCAAAACACTGGGATTATAGGTGTGGGTCATCACTCCTGGCCAGATCTCACATTCTAAAGAGAGGGAACCAAAAATACAAGTGAACTAATGAAATAACTGCAAGTTATGGTAAGTGAAAGAGCTAGCTAGCTATGTGAAAAAAGGAGACAAAGGAATTCAAGGCATAGATAATATCCAAACGGTATACTCATCTGCCTCTTACCATAGTTTATTTAACTGGCTTCTTTTTTTTTTTTTTCTTTTCAGAAGGAGTTTTGGTCTTGTTGCTCAGGCTGGAGTGCAATGGTGTGATCTCAGCTCACTGCAACCTCCACCTGCAGGGTTCCAGCGATTCTCCTGCCTCAGCCTCCCAAGTAGCTGGGATTACAGGTGCCTGCCACCACACCCAGATAATTTTTGTATTTTTAGTAGAAACGAGGTTTCACCATGTTGACCAGGTTGGTCTCGAACTCCTGACTTCAGGTGATCTACCTGCCAGCCTCCCAAAGTACTGGGATTACAGGCATGAACCACCACGCCCAGCCTAACTGACTTCTTAATGGTGAATAGTTGTTTCTAATCTTTTCTTATAACAGATATTAAAATCTCCTCACCCATACTTCTTTGCATACGTGTGCAAGTAGGATACATTCCTGGAATTTATGCCCTGGGTCAATGGATATGTGTATTTTTTATTTGATGGATTCTACTGAAAAGCCCTTCAAAAAAGTTTGTGCCAATTAAAATTCCTACCAACAATGGATAAAAGTGCCAATCTGATAGATGAAAACTGGTGATCATGGCTTACTGCAGCCTCAAACTCTTAGGCTCAAGTGATCCTCTCACCTCTCAGCTTCCCCAGTAGCTGGGACTACAGAAACATGCCACCATGCCTGGCTAATGTTTACTTTTTGTAGAGATAAGGGTCTTGCTGTTTTGCCCAGGCTGGTTTCAAAACTTCTAGGCTCAAGTGATCCTCTCCACTCAGCCTTCCAAAAGGACTGAGTCATGCAGGCCAAGAGTGATTCATGGTCTTCTTTGATGTGCTTTTTTAGGCCTTGGTATCATTGTTATCCTGGTTTTGAAAAAAGAATTGGGAAGCTTTATTTAACATTGAAATTCCTTATACTTGGAATATTTGAAAGAAATCCCCTTGAATTCTGTCTGTGCCAGGAGTTTTTTGTTTTTCTGAAGAAACTATTCTGACAACTTTTTAAACTTATTTCATGGGATATACCAACAGACATCCAAAAAGGCTGTTCCAACCTACACTGCCATCTGGTATGTGAGCAAACCCATTTCCTTACACCCCACCTACCTTGGGTTTGTTTCTTAATATTTGCTAATTAAAAGGTGAGAAACACAGCTCATTAGCAGGACAGTCTCGCAGGTTATCAGCGTACATAGGAAACGAGGGGTGAATATGAAGATAGTAGGGGCACAACTCTGGACTGAGGTGGGGACAGATTCGAAATGTTAGAGTGCCTGCCTGCTCTTAAAGATGAGCAACTGAAAGAGCCAAGGGAAGGAAGGCAGTGACTACAGTGGATATTTCTTCTTTAGTCGGGTAGAGGGAGGAAGACAGCAAGACCTGGGGGCCATGTCACATCAGTCTTGAAAACCTGGTTTCCTTAGAGGGCCCCTTCCAGCTCTGACACTCCAAAGGTCTATGAATAAGTGACCGTGTAATTTATCACCAAACCCGTCCACTTTTGAGAGGGTAAGAGGGTACTATTAACAATTAGGCTGGGCAACAAGCATAAACCAGGACTATCCCATATGGTGACCCACCTGAGGCCACAGGGGAAGAAGAGACTGCATAGCTCTTAAGAAGCATTTTTTTTTTTTTTGGTAGAGACAGGGTCTCGCCATGTTGCCCAGGCTGGTCTTGAACTTCTGGGCTCAAGCAATCCTCCCACCTCAGCCTACCAAAGGGCTGGGATTACAGGCGTGAGCCACCGCGCCTGGCCACTCTCAAGAATCTGGATGGCAGACTGAATTCCACAGACTGAGGGAAGAAAAATAACCTGCACAGACTTAGGTACCGAATAAATATCTTTGTAGATGGTCCTTCCTGTATTCATTCAACTTTTCTTTCTTGAGAGCCTATTATGAAGCAAATATAATAAACACAACAAGTATCGTAAGTGATAAATGAGAGGAAGCATTTCCCCCAGGGCTAGTGGGATGCATGTTGAGATGTGCAGCCCAGGTCCCCTTCAAAGGAAGACTCGTGGCTATTCCCACATACCTGTGGGCAGCCAGCCTCCAGCAGCCAAGAGTCGCCTCCCTTAAGGTCACACCCATCCCAGTGTGCCCACATCCCATGACCTGTCAGGCGAGGGTAGAGAGACAAGGCCATCTTGGCCCAATGTGGGACAAGTCTGATGCATCCATGTCAGCCCAGGTGCTGGGTTCTGCCAGCCTGCATCACAGTTCGACTTCTGCTTCTGTCTAATCCTGCCTGTCTCCAGTTATTGATCCCAATGGCTTCCCCCTAATAAACCTCCTTCACACTAAAGGCAGTCTCAGAGTCTGCTTCCCAGAGAACCCAACTTGTAACAGTTAGCAATTATTTTACCTTGAGGGAGAGAGAGAGAGAATCTCAAGGCAGGGAGGGGTGGAGGATTCGCTACTGTAATATTTACAAAGTAAAAAAGGCCTATGGAATTTGTAATATAATTTGCAATTGCTTCTCGGCCTTTTGGCTAGGATCAAGTGTAATATAATGTGCAGTCTGCAAAGCCCAAAACAGCCTAGTGGCTAGGAGGTCCCAAGTTCAAAACAGCTGAGTAAAAAGACCTATCCTACCCAACAGCTGGGTAACATTGGGCCAGTTGCTAAACCTCTTTGACCCTCAGTTTCCCCATGTGTGAAATGAGAAGATAATATCTAATTCATATTTTAAGGAATTAGTTGAAAACAGCCCCTTCAGGAACACTTCTACACTGCTGGTGGGAATGTAAACCACTACGGAAAACAGTACGGAGATTCCTTAAAGAACTAAGAGTAGAACTACCATTGATCCAGCAATCTCACTACTGGGTATCTACCCAGAGGAAATGAAGTCATTATACAAAAAAGATACTTTCATACGCATGTTTATAGCAGCACAATTCGCAATTCAAAAAATGTGGAATCAGCACAAATGCCCATCAATCAACGAGTGGATAAAGAAATTGTGAGATAGAAATATATCTATAATCTCTCTCTATATAGATTATATTATATATATATTTTATATATATAATCATATAATATATATATGATGGAATACTACTCAGCCATAAAAAAGAACGAATTAATGGCATTCACAGCAACCTGGATGGAAATGGAGACTATTATTCTAAGTGAAGTAACTCAGGAATAGAAAACCAAACATCGTATGTTCTCATATATGGGAGCTAAGCTATGAGGATACAAAGGCATAAGAATGACAAGAATGGCCGGGCACAGTGGCTCACGCCTATAATCCCACCATTTTGGGAGGCTGAGGCAGGTGGATCACCTGAGGTCAGGAGTTTGAGACCAGTCTGGGCAACATGGTGAAACCTTGTCTCTACTAAAAATACAAAAATTATCCAGGTGTGGTGGCATGTGCCTGTAATCCCAGCTACTTGGGAGGGTGAGGCAGGAGAATTGCTTGAACCTGGGAGGTGGAGGTTGCAGTGAGCCGAGATCACACCATTGCACTCCAGTCTGGGTGACAGAGCAACACTCTGTCTCAAAAAAAAAAAAAGACAAGAATGACACGATTTCAAGGACTTGGGGGGGAGGGAGGAAGGGCGAGGGTCGGGGGGTGAGGGATAAAAGACTACAAATTGGGTTCGGTGTATACTACTTGGGTGACGGGTGCACCAAAATCTCACAAATCACCACTGAAGAACTCACTCATATAACCACACACTACCTGTTTGGAAATAAAAAATTAAAAATAATTTAAAAATTAAAAAATCAGATATTCATTTTAAAAATAGCCCCTTCATATGTGTAAGCTGCTATATAAACATGAATTACTCCTTTCTACTGCTTTTTGATTCTGAAGATTTGCAATTAATGATTAACTGTCAATAACTCAATCCGGATTTCAAGAGAAAGCGAAACCAGCTAGCCCTGGTAGCCAGTAATTATCATCTGTGCTTTCTTTTTGTTTTCTGTTTTTCTTCTCAACTCAATGACATGGAGCTGAGATACACAGTATGTTTTACTAGTTCTGTTGTGTAGTCTTGAGGTTTATAGTTCATGCTCTTTATTTAAAGAATAGACAAGTTAAACCCATCATTAAGTTACTTTTTATTTGTGAGCAGGTGACTTTTACCCTTGTGGGGCTGGGACAATTAAAAAAAAAAAAGTACATTTTCACACCTGCCACACAGGAAGCTATCGTAAACTTGTGAGCTGGGGCCCTTAGTCACAACTAAACACCTACTGACTTGTACAGAAGTGGCACCTGCTGGAAAGGCCTGCCCTACCACATCGCTCTGTGCTGGTAACTGACCCATCTGTTCTCTGTAAGGATCCAGAATGTTCTCAGTTTGGGCCCTTTAACCAAAACTGGGTGCTGCTGTCTCTAAAATCCCATGTCTTCTAGGTTTTCTCTTATGGCACTTATCCTGTTCTATCTAAAATCACAAATTATATGGGTCTTTTCTTTCCTACTGGCTGTAAACATGATACCTGCCCTCCAGCCATTCACCTTTGCCACCCGCCTAAGGAGCGGAGCAGAAGAGTCTTGCGCAAAGGTTTTCTGAATCAGTAATGTAGTGGAAAGAGGAAGAAAGGAGCAAAGCTGGGCTTTTCTTTTCTCCTTGCAAAGTCTCTGAAGCCCCTGTCAACTGGCAAGTGTGCTGCTTATGCTGCACTGGGATCTGAGTCATGTGGTAGAGGGTTTGCCCCTGAAAATACCCTTTGTGAACAGCCTCGACTGCTTGAGCTAGGCCTTTCATTTATTCATCTGGAGGAGGAGGGATGGAGACCTGCGTTTACCTCTAGGGTTGGAAGAACCTTCAAAGACAAAGAACAGTGTGGTGCCTATGAGAAGGATGATGTCAGAGGGAGAGTGGTAAGGCCAAAGCACTCTGAGGCCTGTCTCTAGGCTGAAGGCAAGCTGGAGTCATCAGGGCTAGAGAGAAACATGGAGCCAGATAGAGAGACTGTGTCCTGATTGGCCTGGGTGGTTTTTAATAGCGGTTTGTAATAATTCCAGCTTGTGTTGATTGAGCACTGGCTGTAGGCCAGGCCCTATGTACATTATCTAATTTAAGCTGCTTGGCATCCCTGTAAGGTAGGTATTGTTATTACAGAGGAGGAAACTGAGACACAGAGAGGTTAAACAGCTTGCCTTAAGTCACACAGCTAGTAAATGACAGAACCAGGATTTGGCGGCAGGCATTTTTATTTCACAGCCAGCTCTTGGCCACAGTACTGGTTCTTGTTTGCCCCTCCAGGTCCATGTGTGTCCCTGAGAAACTCTAGGGCTCCTGTGCTGGCTGGCTTCCAGCTGGGTTCACCAGGGGAAGGCTAGAGCAGAACACAGGTGTAGCCAAGGGGCAGGTCAGAGCATTTCCTCCATGATCCACGATGACAGCCCCTCACCCTGGGCTCCAGCAACTCCTTCCATCCCTTCTCACCGGGAGCCTCTGGGCACTCCAATGTCCCTGTCTGCCCCTGACCACATGGCTGTAAGAAGTCATTCATTTAAGTCTCTTCCTTTGAGCCATCCAGGGTGAATTCTTTCCCCCCACCCCACCTGCTCACTTCACACTGAATGACACAGATTACAACAGCAGTGCTGGCAGGAGCTGACTGCATACAAATCCAGTGAAGCACCTGTCTGCTTGAATATTACTTTATCATGCAAAAACAGCTGGATACAATGCAAGGTATGGATCTCGTCAGATTGTGATTCAAACAAACCAACCATGAAAAATTATTCATGAGATAACAGGAAATTTGAACAGTGACTAGATAAGTGATGATTATTAAAGAATCCTGGCTGGCTTTGACAAAATTCAACAACCCTTCATACTAAAAACTCTCAATAAATTAGGCATTGATGGGACATATCTCAAACTAATAAGAGCTATCTATGACAAACCCACAGCCAATATCATACTGAATGGGCAAAAACTGGAAGCATTCCCTTTGAAAACTGGCACAAGACAGGGATGCCCTCTCTCACCACTCCTATTCAACATAGTGTTGGAAGTTCTGGCCAGGGCAATCAGGCAGGAGAAGGAAATAAAGGGTATTCAATTAGGAAAAGAGTAAGTCAAATTGTCCCTGTTTGCAGATGACATGATTGTGTATCTAGAAAACCCCATCATCTCAGCCCAAAATCTCCTTAAGCTGATAAGCAACATCAGCAAAGTCTCAGGATACAAAATGAATGTGCAAAAATCACAAGCATTGTTATACACCAATAACAGACAAACAGAGAGCCAAATCATGAGTGAACTCCCATTCACAATTGCTTCAAAGAGAATAAAATACCTAGGAATCCAACTTACAAGGGACGTGAAGGACCTCTTCAAGGAGAACTACAAACCACTGCTCAATGAAATAAAAGAGGATACAAACAAATGGAAGAACATTCCATGCTCATGGGTAGGAAGAATCAATATCGTGAAAATGGCCATACTGCCCAAGGTAATTTATAGATTCAATGCCATCCCCATCAAGCTACCAATGACTTTCTTCACAGAATTGGAAAAAACTACTTTAAAGTTCATATGGAACCAAAAAAGCGCAAGTCAATCCTAAGCCAAAAGAACAAAGCTGGAGGCATCACGCTACCTGACTTCAAACTATACTATAAGGCTACAGTAACCAAAACAGCACGGTACTGGTACCAAAACAGAGATATAGACCAATGGAACAGAACAGAGCCCTCAAATAATGCCACATATCTACAACTATCTGATCTTTGACAAACCTGACAAAAACAAGAAATGGGGAAAGGATTCCCTATTTAATAAATGGTGCTGGGAAAACTGGCTAGCCATATGTAGAAAGCTGAAACTGGATCCTTTCCTTACACTTTATATAAAAATTAATTCAAGATGGATTAAAGACTTAAATGTTGGACCTAAAACCATAAAAACCCTAGAAGAAAACCTAGGCAATACCATTCAGGACATAGGCATGGGCAAGGACTTCATATCTAAAACACCAAAAGCAATGGCAACAAAAGCCAAAATTGATAAATGGGATCTAATTGAACTAAAGAGCTTCTGCACAGCAAAAGAAACTACCATCAGAGTGAACAGGCAATCTACAGAATGGGAGAAAATTTTTGCAATTTACTCATCTGACAAAGGGCTAATATCCAGAATCTACAAAGAACTCCAACAAATTTACAAGAAAAAAACAAACAACCCCATCAACAAGTGGGCAAAGGATATGAACAGACACTTCTTAAAGTAAGACATTTATGCAGCCAAAAGACACATGAAAAAATGCTCATCATCACTGGCCATCAGAGAAATGCAAATCAAAACCACAATGAGATAACATCTCACACCAGTTAGAATAGCAATCATTAAAAAGTCAGGAAACAACAGGTGCTGGAGAGGATGTGGAGAAATAGGAACACTTTTACACTGTTGGTGGGACTGTAAACCAGTTCAACCATTGTGGAAGTCAGTGTGGCGATTCCTCAGGGATCTAGAACTAGAAATACCATTTGACCAGCCATCCCATTACTGGGTATATACCCAAAGGATTATACATCATGCTGCTATAAAGACACATGCACACGTATGTTTATTGCGGCACTATTCACAATAGCAAAGACTTGGAACCAACCCAAATGTCCAACAATGATAGACTGGATTAAGAAAATGTGGCACATATACAACATGGAATACTATGCAGCCATAAAAAATGATGAGTTCATGTCCTCTGTAGGCACATGGATGAAGCTGGAAACCATCATTCTCAGCAAACTAACACAAGAACAGAAAACTAAACACCGCATGTTCTCACTCATAAGTGGGAGTTGAACAATGAGAACACATGGACACAGGAAGGGGAACATCACACACCGGGGCCTGTTGTGGGGTTGGGGGAGGAGGCAGGGATAGCATTAGGAGATATACCTAATGTAAATGACGAGTTAATGGGTGCAGCACACCAACATGGCACATGTATACATATGTAACAAACCTGCAAGTTGTCCACATGTACTCTAAAACTTAAAGTATAATAAAAGAAAGAAAGAAAGAATCCTGGCTGGGTGTGGTAGCTCACGCCTGTAATCCCAGCACTTTGGGAGGCTGAGGCGGGCGGATCACCTGAGGTCAGGAGTTCAAGACCAGCCTGGTCAACGTGGTGAAACACCGTCTCTACTAAAAATATAAAAATTAGCTGGGCTTGGTAGCACACGCTTGTAATCTTAGCTACTTGGGAGGCTGAGGCAGGAGAATTGCTTGAACCCGGGAGGCAGAGGTTGCAGTGAGCTCAGATCGCGCCATTGCACTCCAGCCTGGGCAACAAGAGGAAAACTCCGTTTCAAAAAAACAAAAAAGAATCCTTGTGAATTTCTTTTAGGTGTGCTAATGGCATTGTGGTTATGTTTAGAAGAGTCCTTATGATTTGGGGATATATACTGAAATATTTACAGAAGGTTTTGAGTTAATGGAGGTAGTGGAAGAGTAAGAAAGGAACAATGCTTGGTTTTTCTATTCTCCTTGCTAAGAAATGTCTGGGATTTGTTTCAAAAGAATAGAAGGGCGGACAGAGAGGGCGAGAGTTAAAGATGAAACACGACCGGCCATGAATTGGTAACTGTTGAAGCTACATGATGGGGAGGGGGACATTATCCATCTCCATTTTCTCCACTAGTAATAAATGCTTGATATTTTCCATAATAAAAGGTGATATGGACCTGTAATCCCAGCACTTTGGGAGGCCAAGGCAGGTGGATCACTTGAGCCCAGGAGTTTGAGACCACCCTGAGCAACATGGTGAAACCCATCACTACAAAAATACCAGAAATTAGCCAGGTGTGGTGGTGCGCACCTGTAATCCCAGGTACTCAGGAGGCTGAGGTGGGAGGATCACCTGAGCCTGGGAGGTCAAGGCTGCAGTGAGCCCTGATTATGCCACTGCACTCCAGCCTGGGCAACAGAGTTAGACCCTGTCTCAAAAAAAAAAAAAAAAAAAAGTGAAATAGTCTAAACTTACTTCTAAATTCCCCTGGAGAAGGCAGAGAAATAGCTGAAAAACTTGGCAGACATCCTCCAAGTAGCTGAAGCTAAGATACAAGAGGCCCATGTTCCATGGGGGCGTCAGTAAAGACTATCATTTATGATTCACTTATTTAGTGTTAAATTATCCCAGCAGGCAGAATAGGCCAACTGGTCCTCAAAATACATGATGTTTTTGTATTTTTCCTTATTATGGAAAATTTCAAACATACGTAAACAGAATACAGAATCATACAGTGCACTTTCCATGTAACTATTACCCAGTATCAACAATGATCAGCACTCTTTTATCATCAATACCTTCACCCCTCCCCACTCAATTCTTCTTTAATAGTTTTTAGGTAGGATTTATACACGAGGAAATGCAGAAACCTTAGGTGCACACTTTGACAAATGGAGGCACCCATGTAACTGATACCCCAATGACACCCCAACCACAATACAGAACTTTTCAGAAAGTTCTCCCTGCTATTTTTAGCTCAGCTTTGCCTATTCTAGAACTGAAGAATGAACTTTTTTTTTTTTTTTTTTTTTGAGATGGAGTCCAGCTGTCACCCAGGCTGGAGTGCAGTGGCGTGATCTCGGCTCACTGCAACCTCCATCTCCTGGGTTCAAGCGATTCTCGTGCCTCAGCCTCCCAAGTAGCTGGGATTACATGTGTGTACCACCATGCCCAGCTAATTTTTGTATTTTTAGTAGAGATGGGGTTTTGCCATGTTGGCCAGGCTGGTCTCAAACTCCTGACCTCAAGAGATCTTCCTGTCTTGGCCTCCCAAAGTGCTGGGATTACAGGCAAGAGCCACTGCACCTGGTGTTAAGCATGAATTTTAAACTGCACTTATGTGCAAGCTAATTCTGCATTCATTGTTTTTGCATGCTAGATTCCCATTCCCCAACCTACCTCCACCCCCATCCAGAGAGATGTTCTTTAGAATATATTAGGAAATAATAAAAGGAGCTAGGGAAACTGGGCTTTGACTTTTAAGTACCTGGTAAGTCACTTTGGCCCAGTTTTTTAACTGCTCTGGGCCTTAAATTCATAGAAGGGCTTTCAGCCAGACACTCCTTCCATTCAGGTATTGCTGGACACTGAGGAGCCCTGAGGGAGGAGCGCCAAGGCAGAGGACCTTAAGCTTGGGATGGCACAAGAACCACATGGGGGTCTGGAAAACTCCAGAGGTATTCATTCAGCCTGGTGGTAGATGAGTGGGCCTGGCAATCTGCATTTTAACTAGTGCCCCAGGAGGCTCTCATTTAGTCACTGGATTGCCCTTAGACCCTTGGAGAAACTCTAAAGAAAGGTAAGGCCAAAAAAAAAAAAAAGAGAGAAAAGCTAAGAAATTAAGTTCTTCCTGCGGTTGAGCTTTAGCAGAACTTCAGTTGGCATTTAGAGTTCTGTCTCTTCAACAAGTCCAAGGCCTCCTTCACATAACAGCTCTTCAAATATTTGAAGTTGGTGATCATGATCCTTCCTCAATCTGATCTCAGCACGGAACTGCCCCAATTCATTCAACCATTTCCAGTATGACCTCCCCCTTGGGGAGGGAAGGGTTCCTTTCATGCTGAAGTGGATTCCAGTCTTTGGTAATTTCCTCTAGAAGACAAGGGGTGTCCTGGCGGTTTGACCTGGAGCTCAGAAGCAATAAAAGTGTATTATCTGTTGACGATCTATTATTATGCCAGGAACTGTACCAGCCCTTAAACATACAGTGTCATTTAATCCTCAAAAGAACTCTTCAAGAAAGATGTTAATTTTCTCCATTTACCAATTTGGAAACCATGGTTTCCCAGGAAGAGGTGGAGCTGGATGGCGTGATGGTCAGTTTTAAATGTCAAGGAGCTAGGCTATTGTTCTTAAGTCATTCTATTAAGTGCTAACCTGTGTGTTGCTCTGAAGGTATTCTGTACATGTGGTTAGCATCTACAATCAACCAGCTGACTTTAAGTAAAGGAGATTATCTTCAATAATCTGGGTGGGTCTCATCCAATTAATTGGAGAGCTTTAAGAGCAAAACTGAGGTTTCCTTGAGAAAGAAGAAATTCTCCCTGAAGCCTGTAGCATCGCAGCTCCTGCGGAGCTTCCAGAGTTTCTGGGTGCCCTAGAGAGTTTGAATTTGCCAGCCTTCCCAATTATATCATCCAATTCCTTGAAATAAATCTGTGTGTATGTGTGTATTTATTTATTCACATTCTACTCGTTCTGTTTTTCTGGAGAACTCTTGACAGATAAAGACAGGAACCCAGTTCTCCCCAATTTCAAAAGATCACGTCTTGCCTCTGTGACTTGTCCACATTCTGCCAACAACCACCTGCAACTCCACCAAAAACAAGTCAGGGATGTACCTCAGCCTAGGCAGGCTTCAGCTGCCCAGAATTGTATTTGAATATTAACATAGATCCAGCTGGGTGCGGTGGCTGACACCTGTAATCCCAGCACTTTAGGAGGAGAGGCAGGAGGATAGCTTGAGCCCAGGAGTTTGAGAAGCCTAAGCAGCATGGCAAGATCTTGTCTCTGCAAACAAATTTTTAAAAAATTAGCCAGGTGCAGTGGTGCATGCTTGTGGTCCCAGCCACTTGGGAGACTAAGGCAGGAGGATGCCTTGTGCCCAGAAGGTTGAGAAGGTTGAGGCTGCAGTAAGATATGACTGCACCACTGCACTCCAGCCTGGGTGACAGAGCAAGACCCTATCTCTCAAAAAAAAAAAAAAAAAAAGCAACAAGATTTAAGAATAAACTCTTCCTATCACAAGGCTGCCATGAATGAGACAGACTTTTGTTTTTACCTTTGAAGTTTTATAGTGAGCAGAAGGTATGGTTTACTCAGTGCTTAAGAACAGTGACCTGTTCTATTCCTAGCAAGGTCACTAACTTGCTATATAACTTTAGGCAATCCCAAGTTTCACCACTTGATTAATTATAACGCCAGCCTGAAAGTCTGCTTTCCACTGCCCTCATCCACTCAGACAGTTGGCATTAAATAGTCAGATGGCCCATCAGGATTTCAGATCTGACCTACTTTCTAGTTGAGACTCGGGCCTTGAAGGACCCAAGACACCTTCACACCTGTGGTATCTTTGAAGTTCTGCAAACCCAATGTCATGAATGATAAGTGCTCAACAGACAGACACTGGCTGAACTGACTGACCTCTGCTCCTAATCCTGTCCCTGGGTGCTATTTCAGGTGAAAGCCAAGACCCAGTCTCCACACTCCAGCCACTGCAGTTCAAAGGAGAGGATGCCAAGTCCTATAGAAGAAATGTTACAGAGTGCAATAGGGCTCAAAGAGAAGAACAGGAAATGTTTTATGGATGAGGTGATGGTTGAGCTGAGTTTGAGAATTTAACCATAAAAGACTTGAGAGGAATGAAAGGAAGGCATTCCGGGCAAAGGTAAGAACAGAGTAAAGGGCAGGAGATCATGGGTTTGCTTGGGGAAAGGGATGGAGAAAGTTTTCTCCTGGAAAGAAGGCTACATGGAGAGGCCCAGCAAGAGCAGCTGGGGGCTGGGTCACATAAGCCACAAGGGCAGCCCTGAATGACAAAATACTGAATAAGTAGGCAATGGCGAGCTAGAGGAGGCATCCCACAAAAAGCAGAGAGATGAACCAAGGTGTGCTTTGGAAACCTGCACCTGACAACACAATGGACAGGAGTAAATTGGGGAAGAAGCGGTACAAGCCCCACCTGAATTATTAATAGTGTATCAACCCTGCTCAACTTGCACTATCTCATTCAATCCTCACCACCACTTCCTAAGGTGCTCTTACTATTCCATTTTACAGACAAGGGAACCAAGGTTCAGAGCACTTAAGAAATGTGCCCCAGATCACACAGCCAGTGTGGCACTGGGATCTTCCCCAGCTGGTCTGACTCCAGGGCCAGCACACAAGACCCCTAGACCAGTCTGCCTCAAGTCAGGGCTTGGGCCTTGCATGCTAATTTCCCAGGGTTAATTTCCCAGGTCTGGGTTGAGAAGTAGGGGTCATGGAAAGAAGGAGAATGATACAAGAGACTTGGCAAAGATGATTTCTCCGTAACCTACTAATGGAGGGGAAATACTGATTGGAAAAAGATGGTTTGAGCCAAGCTTCCCCAGGGTTGCACATCAAGCCAGCAAAACCCCAGATTTTCTCAGGAGCACACACCAAGTCCTATGCAAATGATCCTCCATATAGACCAGCTGCTTTCAGAAACAGCTCAGTTAGCTTTTAATCATAAGCAAGCTGAACACCCCAAGAATTGATGGAAGGAATATGGTGACTGTTATAGATTGAACTGTGTCCCCAAAATTCATGTTGAACTCCTAACCCCCACACTTTGGAAACTGGGTCCACTGCAGATGTAATTAGGTAAGTTAAGATAGGAAGGAAGGTAGACCCTTATCCAATGACTGATGTCCTTATAAAAGGGGAAATTTGGCCAGCCTGGGCAACATGGCAAAACCCTCGTCTCTACAAAAATTAAAAAATTAGCTGGGCGTGGTGGCAGGCGCCTGTAATCTCAGCTACTTGGGAGGCTGAGGCAGGAGAATCGCTTGATCCCGGGAGGCAGAGGTTGCAGTGAGCCGAGATCGTGCCACTGAATTCCAGCCTGGGAGACAGGGCAAGATTCCATCTCAAAAATAAAAAACAAAACAACAAAAAAAACCGAACAACTAAAAAGGGAAATTTGGATACAGACATGCACATAGGGAGAATGCCATGTGAAGATGAAGGCAGAGCTCAGGTGATGGAGAAGAAACCAAGGAATGCCAAAGATTGCCAGCAAACCACCAAAAGGCCAGAGAGAGCTGTAGAACACTTTCTCCCTCACAGCCCGCAGAAGAGTCAATCTGCTGACACCTTGATCTTGGACTTCTTGCCTCCAGAACTGTTAGAGAATAAATTTCTGTTTAAGCCACCCAGTCTGTGGTATTTGTTATGGCAGCCCTAGCAAACTCATACAGTAACTTATGACATTCCTTTTCCATACAAACACAATAGTGCACCTTTACAACTTCCTTTAGTAAACAAAATGAAAATCCCACTGTGAACGCTTGTCATAAACGCAATGTATGTAATTATAAGACTATTTCCATAACATAGCTGTGAGTTAAAAACGGGCAAATGTCTGAAATTTCATCTCTTGTCCAATTGCCCAGGAGTTAGGGACTATTATTTATTCTGAAATGAAAAACAATTTTTACTTTAACAATCAAGGACCTTCTTTCTCTTTCCTTTACTCTTAGAATTAAATATTGAGGCCGGGTGCAGTGACTCATGCCTGTACTTGAGCCCAGGAGTTTGAGACCAGCCTGGGCAACATAGAGAGACCTTATTTCTATTAAAAAAAAAAATTAGCCAGAAGCAGTGGTGCGCGTCTGTAGTCCCAGCTACTTGGGAGGCTGAGGTGGGAGAATCGTTTGAGCCCAGGAGGTTGAGGCAGCAGTGAGCTGTGATGGTACTACTATACTCCAGCCTGGGAGGCAAAGTGACCCTGTCTCAAAAAAAAATTAAATATTGACTGGATCAGATTCTCTCTGTGCCCTGAAGAAACCAGCCCAACAGTTTCTTTTCTTTTTTTTTCTTTTGAGATGGAGTCTCGCTTTGTCACCCAGGCTGGAGTGCAGTAGAGCGATCTCGGCTCACTGCAACCTCCGCCTCCCAGGTTCAAGCGAGTCTCTTGCCTCAGGCTCCCGAGTAGCTGGGACTACAGGCACGTGCCACCATGCCCGGCTAATTTTTAGTATTTTTAGTAGAGACGGAGTTTCACCGTGTTAGCTAGGATGGTCTCGATGTCCTGACCTCGTAATCCTCCTGCCTCGGCCTCCCAAAGTGTTGGGATTACAGGCATAAGCCACCACACCCGGCCCAGCCCAACAGTTTCTTCAGGCAGTTAATCAAGAGGTCTTATCAGACCCCTCACCCAGCAGAGGGTCTCTGTACCAGGATAGGAAACCACATTAACATGACCACAAGCCCTCTCAGTTTCAAAGTGGCAACAGCTCTCTGAAATACTGAAGCTGGCTGTAGGCAGCTGTTCCATACGTTTACACATTCAATTCTACAAAAACTGTTCATTTCTTTGTTTAACCTGTGTGTTACTTGGAAGAATGCATGCTTCATCCGTTGTGAATGACTGTGGTTATGAAGGGAAGCGTGTCAGCCCTGGGGAATTCCAGAGTCAGTTTTCAGATCATGATAAGCCCCAGTAAGAAGTGAAACCAAAACAGTACTCCTTTTGATACTTGGAAAATCCCCTACTCCAAAATATTTTTACATATGTACATAAATTATGGAAAATTATACTATAAAACTCCTGCAACTCAAATGTAAGCCACCGGAATTATCTATTTTTTAAAATTAAAAATTATGTTCCTATGGGACAAAGCACTTCGTCTCTTTGAAGTTAACAGTAGCTAACATTTACTAAGCACTTCAGTGACAGGCAAGTTCTAAGCCCTTTACATGGAATGAACTTTTTAATTCTCACATCAACCCTCTGAGATAAGCACCCTTCTGATTCCCATTGTGCATGGGAATGCACACAGAATGAAGCACAGAAAAGATAAGCAACTTGTCCAAGGTCGCAGACGTGGTAGAGCTGGGATTCAAAACCAGGCAATCTGGGTCTAGCATACCCCACTTCTTCAATAACCAACCAAACTAGATATGCAGACAAAAAAGCCAAAAGGAATCCAGTGAGTGGGGACAGGTGAAGGAGGGTGGGTTAAGGATGGAGGGCAGAAGAGAGCAGCTACAATCCAGGCACCATGCTGCCCTTCCCATGGGCTTTTCCCACTTAATCAGCACACCTCCCTCTGGAGTACACATTCCTCTCCCACTTGACATGAGACACTGAGGCTTGGAGTGATTCAAGCGGCTTATGGGAGGGCATACTAGCAGGTGATACTCCCAAACCCAGGTCTAGCTGACTGCAAAGACCAGTGTTGCTTTTCCAGCCCATTTTCTCCCCAAAGTCATGGTTCCAAATTGCAACCTCTTCATTATGAATGGCACAATCTAGCACTGGAGAGTGATTAGCCTGGGCAGTGGGAGGCTGAGTCACCCCATCCCAGATGCACTGAGATGTCCCAGATGTCCCAAGAGCCTGAGTACAGTGTAGGTACTTAATTAATGTGCCAGTCTGAGAGTCAAGAGACTCAGGCTCTGGTCTCTTTTTTGGCACTGACTTGTGGCTTTAGCCAAATCCCTAACCTGGGCTTCTAGTTTTCTTCTTCTTCTTCATTTTTTTTTTTTTTTTTGAGACAGAGTCTCACTCCGTCACCCAGGCTGGAGTTCAGTGGCACAATCTCGGCTCACTGCAACCTCCGCCTCCCAGATTCAAGTGATTCTCGTGCCTCAGCCTCCCGAGTAGTTGGGACTACAGGCATGTGCAATCACGCCCAACTAATTTTTGTATTTTTAGTAAAGATGGGGTTCACCATGTTGCCCAGTCTGGTCTTGAACTCCTGACCTCAAGTGATCTGCCTGCCTCAGCCTCCCAAAGTGCTGGGATAACAGGTGTGAACCACCGCACTCAGCCCTATTTTTCTTAAGTACAAATTGTATATAAGGGTGCCTGGCCAGTGCACCACACAAGGTTGATGTAAAAGGCAACAAAAGTGAACTGGCCGTGACAACTGTAAGGAGCTGGACAGCTGATTTTTGCCAGATTGAATGTAACCAGGTCATCCCAGCAGTGAACATGGTGCACACATGCCAGCCCAGCCAGGAAGGCACTGCCAGGAGAATTGTTCTCGGGGAACTTCACTCTCTTCCCTAGGAAAGCTGGATTCAGAGCCTCCACAGTGGTTTGGCTGGCCGAGGCTCAACAGCTGCTTCCAAGGCAGGCCTGCCGGTCTAGGCCACCCACGGTGGCTCATGCCTGTAAACCCAGCACTTTGGGAGGCTGAGATGGGATGGGTACTTGAGCCAAGGAGTTCGAGACCAGCCTAGGCAACATAGCGAGACCTGTCTCTACAAAATATCAGCCAGTATGGTGGTGCACGCCAGTTGTCCTAGCTACCTGGGAGACTGAAGTGGAAGGATTGCTGGAGCCGGGGAGGTTGAGGCTGCAGTGAGTCGTCATTGCACCTTTGCACTCCAGCCTGGGCGACAGAGCAAGACCCTGTCTTTAAAACAAAACAAACAAAAAAACAGCCAAGGGAAGGCCACTTTGTCTCCCAGGTGATGCCGGGAGGGAAGTTTCCGAGGACTGAACAGCTTCCTCTCTTCTCCCTCCAGGTCCCTGTGCACTTGGCACATAGGTCGGCATTCGGGTGTGGGTGGCAGAGTGCCATCTGGTACAGCATCCAGCACTAGGTTTCAACTCTGTGTTACAGAACCAGGAATGGTGGTAGTGCAGCAAGTACTCACTTATTAGAGGGCAGAGCATTTAGGTGAGACAGACCCCATGGGGTCCAGATTGGATGAGTGAGCGGGGAAGAACCTCCCACAGTATATCCTGAACACAGAAGGATCCCTCCAAGATTCCCACTGGCCCCCACCCCACTGGTTCCGGTCCCCAGGAAGAGGAAGGGCTCAGATCAGCATAACAGTGAATCACCGAGCACTTCCACACAATGACCCCTCCAGGAGGGTGGAGAAGCTTGTCTGGCAACTGCCTACACAAACGGCAATTCCGAAGAGCATCAAACAAACCAGTTTAGCCCCAATTCCCATTTTGCATAAGAATGCGCCCCACAAAAACAACACCCGAAGAACACTAGTTGATCACCACTGGTTGATCGATACCACTTGCAAACACTAAAGTTTGAGCCAAGACAGAATTTTAAAAGTCCCCTGGAAGGAACTTTGGGTAAAGTGGTTTTGTGGAAACTGGTGTTAAAGTGTCCTTAGACTGAACTCAAACGTTCCATGGGGAGCACCAGATATTTCCAGCAACAGATCTTGGTAAACTTGGTTTCAGAAAGAAGTTAAGCCAGAGAAGGGTTTGGACCCATAAACCAAAGGGAACTTGTTAGTTACTAAGTGACTGTCAAGGTACATGTTTTCTTTATGCTAATAAGAGGTTACACAAATTCCAGGAAGGAGGATTGCTAGGTGCAGGGGATGGTTAGGTCACAGGGGGACCGCCTGCCGGCTGGCCTCTAAATAGACCCTCACCATGGCTCCTTAATCCAGGGAAGCAGCAAAAACGAACAGCAATTGGATTGAAATCAGGGCAAAGGCCCTTGCGTTAAGCCGGGAGAGTCGTTCTTAAAAACGTGCATCTTCCCAGAGGTCACGGCCTCCTTCACATCGTCCAGGTCGGGCACGGGTCCCAGAGAACGACATCCCAGTGTACATGAGGTACTGAGCGAAGACAGTGGGCATTGCTTCTCCCCTCCCCGTCCCCGAACTACTCTTGCCAGCCATCAAACACAAGGAAAGGTGTTCTCTACAACCAAACGGATGATTTCGTCCACTTCTTCCTTAAACACCTAAAACCCACAGCGGAAGCACTAGTAGCCCTTCATTCGGAATCAGAGCAGCATCATCTGCGAACCTGCAAAGCCCAGGCGCTAAGGGTGCCAGGACACAGCGAGAGTGGCCCCTGCCCAGATCCGACACAAGCCTCGGGGTCTCCGGGCGGCGTAGACGCCGCACTTCGCTCGCTTGCCGCTCTGCACCTACCTCGCTCGCACATCCGCCAGGGTCCGGCACCTGAGCCGTCGGTTCCGCGGGTGCCTTCTCCTCTTCCCCGGCGTCCAAGGGGCCACTCCGAGCCGCTCGGGGGTCCCCGCCGCCCCCCTGCACAGCCTGGCTGCCGCCGTCCACGCTGGCGCCGGCTCCTCCGGTGGACGAGGCGGTGGCGGCGCCGAGCGGCCCGTGGGCCTCGTCCGCGCTCCCAGCAGCCACGCTGTGCACCAGCCACGCATCCACCCTGGTGCGAGGGACGAAGGGGACCCCGAGCGCGCGCACCTCTCGGAGCAGCTGGCCCTCGGGCGGCGCGGCAGGGTCCAGCTCCCGGCCCTTGGGGTGCAAGTGGCCCGTGCGCCCCCACCCTCCCGAGGCCGAGAAGGGGCTGAGGGCGTAGGCGGAGCTGGCCGGGCCGCCCAGGAACAGCAGCTCGTCCTGGAGCAAGGTGGGCGGCGGCAGCAGCAGGTAAAGATCTAGGTCTACGCGGAGCCCCGCCAAGCTCAGCAGGAGGGTGAGGTGCAGGAGGCCGCCGCCGGCCGACCACCACCGCTTCAGGTGTTTCATCGCCGCCGCGCGCCCGGGAACGCCCCTGCCGGCGCCCGCGGGTCCCGGCGCCCCAGCCGCCGGAGTGACACGTGCGGACCCCGCGCGCCGCCCGCACCTGCCTGGAACCCAGATAAGTGAAACAATGGACCGGGGCGCGCGGCGGCCGTCGCGGGTTCCCAGGACCGGGCACAAAGGCGTTCCCTCGGCAGCCGGCACCGTGCCTGGCACCGCCGGGGATCGGGAGAAGCGAAGGAGGAGCCCCCTGTGCGCCGAGCCCGTTCGCCCATCCGCCCGCAGCCCAGCGCGGTGGCCAAGCTCCGCCCCGGGCCGCGGGCGCAGCCGACGGGAACACGCCCCCTGCCGCCCCAGGCCCGCGCCCGTGGGAGGGGCCGCGCGGGGCGGGGCTCCCCGAGCTCAAAGCCTCTTTATGTCCGGGGAACGCAAGGCTTTCTGGGAGCAGAAGTTGTTCTGGGCACCAAGTGGCCCCTTGCCACCCTGTGGCCGTGAGCTGGGCCATCCTTGCTGAAAGCCACGGGCGGGAGTTGGGGTGGAGAGCTAGGTGGTGGGTAGCTGGGTGGGAAGGGACAGGATTTGTAGACTGGGCGGAGAGTGACTGGGCAGCTGCGAGGGGCCTGGCAGCTTGCAAAGGGCTTCCACCCCAACGTGAGGACACTTGGCGGGCAGAGTGGGCAAGAGTAACCTCTCTGTCTCAGTTCCGCTATCTGTAAAATGGGGATCATAGCGCCTGTGAAACAGGGATGTGTTGAGGTCAGATGAAATATTTTGTGTAAAGTTCGGAGTTTCACATATAAATTCCACCGTTGCCATTGGGATCAGTCATCCCACCACTCTGCACACCCCAGTCCCAGCCTCACAGACCCCTCTCTCTTCTCTTGGCGTGCTCTGCATAGTGCTAGACCTCCTCTCTTCGTATCCTTTGCTCCTTATCCATTGTTTCCTTGAGGGTTGACAGCACCAGCTCTACAGTTACCCTGAGTGAGTTCAAGTCCCCCCCCTCCACTTGAGGGGCGACCTTGGACAAATCTCTCCTTTTCTCTGTGCCTCAGTTTTCTCACTGTAAAATGAGACTAATAATAGCACCTCCCCAGCAGACCTTTTGCGAGCCCCAAATGAGATAATGCATGTAAACCACCGACCACAGCACTGCATAGGTAGGAAGTGCTCCCTGCTACCCGTTGTTTGTATTACTCACCCTCAAGGCTTAGCTCCAAAGCTACATCCTCTGAATTTTCACCAGTTGGCATTAATCTCTCCCCCATCTGTTCCACCGTGCTTTCTCCGTTTGCCAACATTGTAACAGTTGGCCCATTCAACTCTGTGTTGTAGATGAGAATCGGTCTGATTTGCCCATTGTAAATTCTTGAGGACAAGGAACCTGTTTGGTTCACCTTTGTCCATGCACAGTACCCAGCACTGGGCCTTGCAAGGGTAGGTTTTACTAACCTTAGCTCACTTCCTTGGAAGAAAAGGGGAAAGGAGGGGATGCCTAACTGAGAATGGGCAGTTGTGTAAAAAGTTGAGCAAGACTTGTTTTAAAAGGCCCCTCCCTCCACCTGGCTTTCTCGTCTCTCTCCTGGGCTAGTGTAGTAAGAAGAGAAAAGAATGGGGACCAGCGGAGCAGAAGCAGACTTCTTAAAGTTGCTTCCTCTGTGTTAAGCCTTGGAGGATGGGTTGGGGTGACAAAGAGGATGAAGAAAGGTGATTGCCAGGTTATCAAGACCCCGTTCACAGCATTTAGTCTCTGAACAGCGGGTTTAGAGTCTCAGCTTAGTAAATGCTGCCTTCAGCTTTTTACTGAGAACCTACTAACTGCCTGAGGCTGTGCTGGAGGCATGAAGGATATGAAATGGAGTACTTTCCTTCCGTAAGTTTATGGTTTTACTAGGGAGATGAGATAAAAATTTGTGAGACACTAAGAAACAAGAGAAATAATGTACTTAATTGCCAAAATACTTAGATGTAAATTACTTCAAGGTTTATATAGGGAGCTCTAAAACTATTGAGAGTAGAGGCGGTGCCTTCTTCAAGGTGGTGCCCTCCAGAATCTTACACACAGATGATGCTCAAAAAAAATATTTATTAGTCGAATTGAGGAGGTTACACTTGAGAGGTATTTTGAGAAATCTGAATAGACTAGGAACAGGAAGCGCAGTCAAACTTCTAACATTTGTTGGGAAGTGGGCTAATGCCTCACCATTTTACAATGTGAATTGGTAATCATAGTGTTAAATATCTTTCAGACTGTACACTTCAAAAGCATAGCTTAACTCTGGCTCTTGACTGGTGGGAACAAGGGTACCTAAAAGACCTTGCAGTAAAGTGTTAACCAGAAGACAATCCTACATACCCTTGACTTTACTCACAATAAAAAGTCCCATTTTTAGGAGCATGGAGAGAATGGAATGAAATTAGAAGGAAAAACTTCACTTTAGGTTTATCTCTAGAATCCTCTGTCTAGGAATAGCCAAGTGAAAAGTCCAAACCATTGTCTTGTAAAAGCCTTGAAAAGTCATCTGCATTCATAAAATCCTGAAATCAGTGCTACTCAAATGTTGACCTGAAACTGATGTCATATGTAAACTATTTGCTTCTGATCCAAATGAGATAAGTAATAGAATTGAGAATTTAAAGAAAAAAAAATTTTTTTTTTATAGAAGCGGAGTCTTGCTGTGTTGCCCAGACCTGTCTTGAACTCCTGGGCTCAAGTGATCCTCCTGCCTCAGCCTCCCTAAGTGCTGCAGTTACAGGTGTGAGCCACCATGCCTGGCCTAAAGAAATTTTTATAGCAATTTAACATCATTACAACATCAACAGATGAGCTGAGGTTTTGGGTTTTTTAAATGCCTTTGTAATTTCATTTTTCTAGAAATGAATTTCTATTTTATTTGACAAAAGTGCTGACTTGCACCAAATTGAAAAATTTTTTTTAAAGTTGATTCTTCACCAGGGTTAGTTTGAGAAGCACCGCCTTAAACGGCATCCTGGTAGGGTAGGCAACTTCTAATATAATGTCCAGTGATTATTCCCTTCCCTCGAGTGTGGGCTAGACCTGGTGATGTGCTTCTAATAAACAAAATATGGCAAAAATGGTGGGCTTTCATTTCTGAGTTTAGATTACAAAAAGATGGAGTAGCTTTTATCTTGCTTACCCTCTCTCCCACTTTCTCCCTCTTGGAGCCCTCACTCTGGGAGGAGGAAGCTACCATGGTTGTTGTTTTTTTGTTTTGAGACGAGGTTTTGCTCTTGTTGCCCAGGCTGGAGTGCAATGGCGTGATCTCGGCTCACTGCAGCCTCTGCCTCCCAGGTTCAAGCAATTCTCCTGCCTCAGCCTCCTGAGTAGATGGGATTACAGGCACCCACCAACACACCCAGCTAATGTTTTGTATTTTTAGTAGAGATGGGGTTTCACCATGTTGGCCAGGCAGGTCTTGAACCCTTGACCTCAGGTGATCCACCCACCTTGGCCTCCCAAAGTCCTGGGATTGCAGGCATGAGCCACCATGCCCAGCAGGGAAGTTACCATGTTTTAAGGAGTCCTATGTAGAGGCTTATGTGGCAAGGCCAATATTCAGTGAGAGAGAAGCTGAGGCCTGCCAGCAGCCACTTGAGTGGACTTAGAAGCTGATCCTTCTCCAGTTAAGGCTTGAAGTGACTAAGTTGGCTTGTAGCCCATGCCAACTCCTTGATTGCAGCTTTGTGAAAGGCCCTGAGCAAGAGGACTACACTGCACATGGATTCCTGACCCAGAAATAAATCTAAGATAATAAATGTTGTTTGAAGTCACTACATTTTTGAGTAATTTGCTACATAGATAACTTGTATACCTTGTGTAAGAGGTGGACATCACCGGGCGCAGTGGCTTACGCCTGTAATCCTAGCACTTTGGGAGGCTGAGTTGGGTGGATTGCCGGAGCTCAGGAGTTCGAGACTAGCCTGGGGAACACGGTGAAACCCCGTCTCTACTAAAATACAAAAAATTAGCCGGGTGTGGTGGCATGTGCCTGTAGTCCAAGCTACTCGGGAGGCTGAGGCAGGAGAATTGCTTGAACCCGGGAGGTAGAGGTTGCAGTAAGCCAAGATTGCACCACTGCACTTCCAGCCTGGGTGACAGAGCGAGACTCCATCTCCAAAAAAAAAAAAGAGGTGGATCTCCAGTCTTGAGTCCAGGAGTTCAAGACCAACCTGGGCAACATAGTGAGATCCTGTTTCTATTTAAAAAAGAAAAAGAGGTAGACATCAGTCAAGTAGAAGGAAAAGCTGAAAATGTAACTGCAGTTGTGCCATACAGTGAATGATATAGTCAATGAATAATTTATAACTAGGAAGTAACTTTACAGTAGTACATTCTAGTCCCTAGATGTATTTAAAGGGCTTAACCCTTTAAACGTGAAATTATAACTTGCCATGAACGATAGTAACCACTAAAACATGGCCACCCCTACCTGGTATGAGATGAACACAACATGGCAATTTCTTGTAGACCTCTAAATAGAAAAATCTTTTTTCCTCCTCTCTATACTCTCACACAACACTTCTGACAACCAATGTGTGGGTTTTCGATACCAAGCAATTCTTTGATTCCAGTTCTCTGGGGTCATCAATAGGGTGTCCTCCAACTCAATTCAATTCTGACACTATCTGCCTGGGGTTAGCATCAGACCTCACTTCAGATGTCAATCTCATCTGTGCCTTCTGAACTTCTGACTGACAGGCTATACACTGGGGGTTCCCACAACCCCCTTCTCAGGTTCGATAATTTGCTAGAGTGGCTCACAACACTTGGAAACGTTTACTCATGTTTACAGGTTTGTTATAAAAGATACAATAGATGGAAGAGACACATAGGGCAAGGTATGGGGAAGGGGCACGGAGCTTCCATAACTTCTCCAGGTGCACCACCCTCCCAGCATCTCTGTGAGTGCATCAACCCAGATGGTCTCCAAACCCTGTCCTTTTATTTATCTATTTATTTATTTTTTATGAAGTCTTCATTATGTAGGCATGTTTTTTTTTTTTTTTTTTTTTTTAAAACAGAGTCTTGCTCTATTGCCCAGGCTAGAGTGCAGTGGTGCAATCTTGGCTCACTGTAACCTCCACCTCCTGGGTTCAAGTGATTCTCTCGTGCCTCAGCCTCCCCTAGTAGCTGGAACTACAGGCATGTACCACCATGACAGGCTAATTTTTTTTTTTTTTTTTTGTATTTTTAGTAGAGATAGGGTTTTGCCACATTGGCAAGGCTGGTCTCGAACTCCTGGCCTCAAGTGATTTGCTTGTCTCGGCCTCCAAAAGTGCTGGGATTAGAGGCATGAGCCACCACACCAGCCTTGTAGGCATGACTGATTAATTCATTAGCCTTTGGGGACTGAACTCAATCTCTAGCCCCTTTCCTCTCCCACTCTTATCACATTGTAAGTTATAAGGGTTTTAGGCACTCTGGCCAGGAGCCAGAGACAAAGACCAAAGACCTATGTAATATATATGGTGGGTTTGGAGTTTTTCTTTTTTCTTTTATTTTCTTTCCTTTTTTTTTTTTTTTTTTTCTGAGACAGAGTCTCTCTCTGTCACTCAGGCTGGAATGCAGTGATGCAGTCTTGACTCACTGCACACCCCCTGCTTCCCAGGCTGAAGAGACCCTCCCAAAGAGATCCTCCCACCTCAGTCTCCTGAGTAGCTGGCACCACACGAGGCTAATTTTTGTGGTTTTTGTAGAGACGGGTTCTCTCTGCGTTGCCAAGATTGGTCTTGAACTCCTGGATTCAAGCGATCCACCCACCTCAGCCTCCCAAAGTGCAGGGATTATGGGCTTGAGCCATGGCACCCAGCCAAAGATATATTTCTCATTATATCACAAGATCACAGCATCTATCCAAAATCAGCAAGAAAGAAAACAGGTCAAAACCTTGACATCCTTCTTTTAGAGAGTGTCTGTTAATATTAGCCACAGGAAATTTAAATTTGTGGTAGAAATTCCATGATTAAGCAAAATAGCCTGTTAAAGTCCAAGACATAAATTAAGATATACATTGTATCATCTAGGAGGGAGAAATAAGTATAGCTAATTTTAAAACAGTCATAGTCACTAGAATTAAAATTCTTGGGACATTTTGCCAAAGGCTTTTGCAAGAGAATAGCTTTATGAATGAACTGATTTGCTGTGTAATACTGATCTTGGTGATGAAGAATCAACTGATACTTAATGCAGACGATGAGTTTATGTTTTTTTCTGGTTAGTTTATAATCTTCCGAAAGTTTGACCTTAAAGTTGCTTTGGACATTATGATGACGATGATCACTAAGTGCTTACACATAGTATTCACAATAGCAGCTACAATGTACTGAACCCTGCTCTGCACTGGCCCCTTTTTGTGCATTTATTCCTTACAGCATCTTTGTGAAGTAGGGTAGCCAGGGATAAAAAACAAATATCATAACAAAAGATGCTTTTATCAGTTTATTTATTTATTTGTTTATTTTTTTGAGACAGAGTCTCGCTCTGTCGCCCAGGCTGGAGTGCAGTGGCACGATCTCAGCTCACTGCAACCTCTGCCTCCTGGGTTCAAGCGATTCTTCTGTGTCAGCCTCCTGAGTAGCTGAGACTACAGGCGCCTGCCACTATGCCTGGCTAATTTTTGTATTTTTAGTAGAGACAGGGTTTCACCATATTGACCAGGCTGGTCTCAAACTCCTGACCTCGTGATCCACCCACCTCAGCCTCCCAAAGTGCTGGGATTACAGGCATGAACCACCGCGCCTGGCCGCTTTTATCACTCTTATCACTTAGGAAGTTACAAGGGTTTTAGGAGCTCTGGCCAGAGTTCCTAAAATTATTTCCATTTCATATAGTCTAGATGAGGACACTGAGGCTCATGGACACGCCACCCTCTGCCTAAGGAAAAGCCCTCAATAAACGGCAGAGTCAGAATTGAAATTCACAATCTGTCAACTTTCTGCTGCCATCCGCCACTCCTCTGCACTGTTTTGCTTGTTTATTCATGACTCAGCCTCCTCCTTTTGCAAGAGGGAATGCCCTTCAACCAAGCATTCTTTCCACAGCTTTGGAAAGTGTAAAATCTGTCAAATTCTCTTCTCTGCAAAGTGTCAGAAGAAATGAAGTATTGGATTTTGCCCCTTCATATGATGCCTTTCTTGATCTTTTACACAAAAACAACTAAGTGTATTTAAAGCACTTTATGTTGTTGCTTGGCTCTTTGGTGATTCCTGCATGCTTTTGATTCCTATTGATTCATGCCATCCTTGTTTACTCTCAAAGACATATTTTAAGCATCCATTGGTGACAGTCCCTGGGATACAAAGACTGTCAAGGCAAGAGCTTGTAGTCTTATTAGGGAAGCAGGATGTGTAGAGGGTGAAATGCATGCCACTGATTGAGGAGTCTGGGACTCCTCATATGAGAAACATGTTTAAGACCAGGCTTGTCCCAGGGAAATCACAAGCTAAGTAGGCTTGCTGACTCCCACCTAGTCTCTTTGGTGTGAACTGGAATTCTTACACTCAGGTTAAGGTTCCAGGGTTTGCGATTGTACTCTCTCTCTCTGTGTGTGTGTGTGTGTGTGTGTGTGTGTGTGTGCAGAGGATGGAAAGGGAATTAAGAAAAGGGGTCTAGGGGACCTCGGAGTCAGGCTGATCAGTGGGGGTTACAGCATACATCATTTGGAAGGAAAGGGGAACTACCATTGGCAACTTTTGTCCTGTCCATCAGATCCAAAGTGCTGGATCTGGTTCTGTTGAACAACCCACACAAGCGTAGTGCACTAATCAGGATGGGATAGCCACTATAACAATCCCCAAATCTCAGTGCTTTAACCCAACAGGGTCTGGCTCTGTCACCCAGGCTGGAATGCAGTGGCACGATCTTGGCTCATTCTAACCTCTGCCTTGCGGGCTCAAGCCATGCCCCAAAACCTTAGCCTCCCGAGTAGCTAGGACTATAGGCGCACACCACCGCACCTAGCTAATTTTTGTATTTTTCAATAGAGACAAGGTCTTGCTGTGTTGCCCTGGCTGGTCTTGAACTCCTGGGCTCAAGTGATCCTCCAGCCTTGGCCTCCCAAAAGTGCTAGGTTTACAAGCTCACGTGAGCCACTGCACCTGGCCTCTTGCTTATTTTATGGTTCAGAAAAAGGGTGTAAGATAAAGGGAGACCGTGTCCTTTAAAGTCGTTTGAGGACAGAGCCTCTTTTTTTATTTTGGCTCTGGGCTCCTCTGGATCCTGAGTCCTGTCCATTCAGCCGGTGGATGGAGCGAGTGAAAATCAAGCACGGGAGGTTTGTATGGGCCAGGCTGGGAAGTGGTGTTCATGACTTCCACTTCATACTTCATTGGCCAGAACCAGGCCACAGGGCCACACCTAAGTGGCGAGGTGTTGCAGTAGGTAGCTAGTCAGACATGAACAGGGCAGGAGAGGGCTTCCCTTTCCCCACCAGGAATGTCAGGTGACCTTCAGGTGATGGTTAACTCTCTCTCTAAAATGATAATTGGTCACAGCCGACACCAGGGAAAGGCCGTCTCCCAACAGATAGGAAAACCTGAAACCGGTGATCAGCAGCTTCCCAATACGATCTCAGAAGTTGAATGAGTGGGCTCACGCATGCGCGCTAAGAGGCAAAATGGCAGCATTTAACTGCTATATGATCTTCCTCTAGGAAGGCCTCAAGTGAGCATGCATACAACTTCAGTAAACACACTGCTCCCGCAGCCCCTCCCAAGCGCTGGCAGACCACTGCACATGCTGACAGCCCACCTCAAGGGAATAATCAGGGGGAGAAGTACCAGCAAGACCTCAGAAGTATGCCAACACAGAAAACTTGAAGTTAAAGGTCAAACCATGCACTTGATCTCTCAAGTTGTCTGCTTGGCCCTCTTCCAAGTATACTTTATGTCCTTGCATTCCTGCCCCAAAACTTTTTAATAAACTTTCATTCCTTCTCTAAAACTTGCCTCAGTCTCTCACTCTGTCTTATTCCCCCATGTTTGCATTCTTTCTTCTGAGGAGGCAAGAATTGAGGTTGCTGCAGACCCTTATGGATTCATTGCTAGTAACAAAGGGAGGCTGCAAGGAAGGCCTAACTCTGCCCAAGACCAAGAAGAGAGCATGGATGGCTATCTTTGCCACATGTAGTATTTGCTTTCTAAAAAGGTAAATGCTAGTTATAATTTTAGTTTGCTGAACAAATGTGTCTATGCTATTGTAGTAGGTTGAATGTACCTCCCATCCTCAAATTCACATTCACCTCAACCTCAAAATACGACCTTATTTGGAAATAGGGTCTTTGCAGACATAACCCTAAGGTAAGGATGGAGATAAAATCATACTGGATTAGTATGTGTCACAAATCTAATGAGAGTGCCTTATAAGAGACAGAAAAACTCACACAAAGACACAGAGAAGCAAGTGATATGAAGACAGAGGCAGAGATTGGAGTGATGCTGTCCCAAGCCACGGAATGCCAGGAGCCACCAGACGCTGGAAGAGGCAAGCAAGGATCCTCCCTTAGAGCCTTCAGAGGGAGGTGCCCTGCTGGCACCTTAATTTCAGACTTCTGGGCCCTGGAACTATGAGAGAATACATTTCTGTTGTCTTTTTTTTTTTTTTTTCTTCTGAGACAGAGTCTTGCTCTGTTGCCCAGGCTGTAGTGCAGTGGCACTATCTCGGCCCACTGCAACCTCTACTTCTCTGGTTCAAGCAGTTCTCCTGTCTCAGCCTTCCAAGTAGCTGGGATTACAGGCACATGCCACCATGCCCAGCTAATTTTTGTATTTTTAATAGAGACAGGATTTCCATGTTGGCCAGGCTGGCCTGGAACTCCTGACCTCAGGTGATCTGCCTGCCTTGGCGTCCCACAGTGCTTGGATTACAGGCGTGGGCCACCACACCCGGCCCATTTCTGTTGTCTTAAGCAACCAAGTTTGTGGTCATTTGTTATGGCATTCCAGGGAAACTAATACAGATATGTTTTTTATTTTCCTTCCCTTTTTGTTTTGTTCTTGTTATTACATAAGAACTATTTCCTTTTTTTTTTTTTGAGACGGAGTCTTATACTGTCACCCAGGCTGGAGTGCAGTGGTGCTATCTCGGCTCACTGCAACCTCTGCCTCACGGATTCAAGCGATTCTCCAGCCTCGGCTTCCCGAGTAGCTGGGATTATAGGCGTGCACCACCATGCCCGGCTAATTTTTTTGTATTTTTAGTAGAGATGGGGTTTCACCATGTTAGCTAGGCTGGTCTTGAACTTCTGACCTCGTGATTCGCCCACCTCGGCCTCCCAAAGTGCTGGGATTACAGGCGTGAGCCACTATGCCCAGCCTACATAAGAACTATTTCTATGGAATATGTATGTGTGTGTGTGTGTGTGTGTGTGTGTGTGTGTGTGTACCTATATATATATATATATATATTTTTTTTTTTTTTTTTTTTGGAGACAGGGTCTGGCTCTGTCGCGCAGGCTGGAGTGCAATGGAGCAATCTCCATTGTTCACAGTAACCTCTGCCTCCTGGGCCCACCTCAGCCTCCCAAGTAGCTGGGACTATAGGTGCATACCACCATGCCTGGCTAATTTTCGTATTTTCGGTAGAGACAAAGTTTCGCCATGTTGCCCAGGCTGGTCTCCAATCCTGGGCTCAAGCGATCCTCCTGCCTCAGCTTCCCAAAGTGCTAGTATTACAGGCATGAGCCACCATGTCCAGTCTTGGAATATTATTCAGCCATAAAAAAGAAGGAAGTCCTGTTATTTGGCACAGCATGGATGAATCTGGAGGACATCATGCCAAGTGAAATAAGCCAAACACAGAAAGACAGATACTGTATGATTTCACTTACGTGTAGAATCTTTGAAATTATTTTAATTAAAAAAATTTTTTTTAGTGACAGGGTCTTACTCTGTTGCCCAGGCTGGAGTGCAGTGGGGCAGTCATAGCTTACTGCAGCCTCAAATGCCTGGGCCCAAAGCAATCCTCCTGCCTCAGCTTCCTGAGTAGCTAGGACTACAGGTGTACACCACCACACCCAGCTAAATGTGTTGAATCGTTAAAAAAAAAAGTCAAACTCATAGAAGCAGAGAGTGGATTGGTGGTTTCCAGGGGCTAGGAGGTTGGTTAAAGGGTACAAACGTTGTTATAGGAGGAGTAAGTTCTGAGAATCTAATGTACAGCATGATGATAATAGTTAATAATACTGTATTGTTTACTTGAAATTTACATTGAGAATAGATTTTAAGTGTCTTCACTACACTCACACATATAAATGGTAACTAATTGCATTAGTTAGGTGATGGATGTGTTCATTCATTTGATGTGGTAATCATCTCACAATGTATGTCATATATCAAGTCATCATATTGTATACCTTCAATATATATAATTTTAATTTGTCAATTACACCTCAGTAAAGCTGGGAAAAAATGAACTCTTTCCCTGAGTAAAAACTGGGGGACTCTGGGTGCTGCTGAGTTCAAGGCAGCCTTGGAGCAAAGGTACAGGAGGGAGTACTGCTGAAGCAGGGTGTTGAGATACTGCCACTCTGGGCCAGCACTTGTACAGCATGATGGAGCATGAACACAGGAGACGGTTTGGCACTGACAGTGGGTTCTTGTCTGAGAAGACCACTTGAATCCTTTCTTCTGTCCCTGTCTCACCTTCAAGGTTGATCTGTACCATCTTCGTTTTATCCTTCTCCTCCCACCCCCAATAAGGCTGCAGCAAAACACAAACCTAAGGTTTTTATAAGAGCAGTTATTGGGTCAGGCATGGTGGCTCACGCCTGTAATCTCAGCACTGTAGGAAGTTGAGGCAGGCGGATCACGGTCAGGAGTTCGAGACCAGCGTGACCAACATGGTGAAACCCCGTCTCTACTAAAAATACAAACATTAGCCGGGGTGGTGGCACACGCCTGTAATCCCAGCTACTCAGAAGGCTGAGTCAGGAGAATCACTTGAACCCAGAAAGCGGACATTGCAGTGAGCCGAGATTGCATCACTGCACTCCAGCCTAGGCGACAAGGCAAGACTCCATCTCAAAAACAAACAAACAAGAAAAACAGTACATGCGAATTTTGAATTACAGTAAATATTGCCTGATTTTCTAGGCACACTACTGTAACCTTGCTATTACTAACATCTAGGTTGGAAAGGGTCTTTTAAAAAAAAGTTTCAGGCTGGGAGTAGTGGCTCATGCCTGTAATCCCAGCACTTTGGGAGGCTGAGGTGGGCAGATCACTTGAGTCCAGGAGTTCAAGACCAGTCTGGGCAATATGGCAAAACCCCATCTCTAAAAAAAATACAAAAATTAGCCGGGTGTGGTGGTGCGCACCTGTAGTTCCAGCTACTCAGAAGGCTGAGGTGGCAGGATCACTTAAGCCCAGGAGGCAGAGGTTGCAGTGAGCTGAGATTGCGCCACTGCACTCCCGCCTGGGTGACAGAGCCGAACTTGTCTCAAAAACAATAAAAATAAAAATTTAAAAAGTTTCATATAGCAATTTGAATTTTTAGGAAGCATTTTTCTTCTGTCCTCTCCTCTCTCCCTTTCTTTCCTATCTCATTTCCGCTTGAAAGTGCTTTGTGATCACAGTGTCCCAGTATTATTTATTACTTTGTAACTTTTACAAGCAGCAATTAACCAAGAACATTATTCTTCAAGATGTATGTCTTTTTATAATTCAATGGTAAGTGCATTTTCACATTTCTATTGAACTACACCTCTTCAAACCTTCAAGATTGCCAGGATGAGTTAGGAAGAAACAGGATCTGGATCAGTTTCCTACAAAAGTGTCAATATTTGTTAAAACAAAGAGTACCCCCAATAGAATGCCATCTGTCCTTGTCTTTGAGGACCTGCCGAAAAATCTCTTCCCAGCCAAGAGACAATTATTTGGCATAACTGACACACATTCAGCAAGATGGCTTACAGATCAGAAACTGGCTTATATAGGCCGGGTGCAGTGGCTCACATCTGTAATCCCAGCACTTTGGGAGGCTGAGGCAAGTGGATCACCTGAGGTCAGGAGTTCGAGGCCAGCGTGGGCAACATGGTGAAACCCCATCTCTACAAAAAATACAAATAATTAGCCAGGTGTGGTGACGGATGCCTGTAATCCCAGCTACTCGGAAGGCTGAGGCAGAAGAATCGCTTGAACTTGGGAGGTGGAGGTTGCAATGAGCCAAGATTATAGGACAGCACTCCAGCCTGGGTGACGGAGCGAGACTCCATCTAAAATAAATAAATAAATAAAGAGTTGCTTTGTTACGTGAAAACTGGAAGTATAGTAATGTGTTGCATTTTTGAAAGTATAAATTAGAGATTGTTTACCAAAGTATTTCCCATAGGAAGCTTTTAAACAGCAGGATACCTAATTGATTTAAACATTCAATTCATTAACAAGTTATTTTGTTGTACAGCATTTTAGAAAGTAAGCAATTGATAGGTAAAACACAAGGCCCTTCTCATGGTTTCATTGTTTCAACTATGCTGTCTCTGAAGCAAATAAACTCACTACTTTCTCCTATTACAGATGGAAACACAGTTTTGTTGCAGTTTTCAGGCTGAAGCATAACACAGAAAGTCTAGCACCTCAGAGTGTTGCAGTTCCCAGGTCTATGCTGGTACCTGACCCCCATCATCAATAGCCTTTCTTTTTAGGAGGCAAGCATGTTCAACATGCTTTTGAGTATGGTCAGTTATCTGACTTGAGTTCCAAAGGAGGGTCTTAGCTACCTGAATTCCTTTGGAGAAAACTCAAGATTCCTTCAAATAGGTAACCTGAAGAGTAATTCAAAAGGTCATCTGAGGTAGGAGTTGTGAAAGTTGATCAATAAATTGGATCATCTTTGTTCTACCCAACTAAAACAGTTGAGAGGCCAGTGGGAGAAGGCCCTCAGGGCACATGACATTGCTCCAAGAATGTAATTCTCTGCAAGCCTGGCTGCTGAAACTGCCTGCTGTAGCCTAAAGCCAGTTTTATCTACTAGCTACCAAAACTACCTCCTGTGACTCTAAGGATTATTTTACCCATGGCCATCATTTACCAAGCAAAACTTGCCAGCTTCCTAAAACCTTACTAGTGCCAATGAACTTTCTCAAAGAGCAATACGTAATATTTCTCCTTTTAAAGAAAACTTCTGACCTTCTCTTTGTTCTTCAGACATACTGAAGACCACCTGGTCTGTGTGTATGGCCCAAATTGCAATTCTTTCTTCCCAAATAAAACATTTTAATTTCAGAGATTTGTCTGTATATTTCATTTGAGTTCAACAGAGTGAAATTCTTCAAAACGCATTAGACAGTTTTCAGGGCCCATTTCTCCTACAGTGGATTGCTCAGTGGGATGTTTGCCACTCAGAATTTCTATCCATCTGTGTCTCTTCTAACTCTCCCTGAAAATGAATTAATTTGGAAACCTCAAACCATCTGTAGAGTCTGACTCCACAGCATTCTTTCAGCCCCCAAACACTCCATCCAGCTATGCCATTCCTTCCCAATTTATTTTCTACAGATACTGCCACCCTTTATATAGAACTTCATCGAATCTCACTTTTCCTAAGAAAAGAACAGTCATCCCAGCCTCAGCCAGGGCCCTAGGCCAGTTGTCCCTCCCTTAGGTTGGAATAGACCAGTAGTGTGGTCTTCTTCCACTGCAAGGCATTCAGCTGCTCTGCAGACATCTTAGCGCAGTTTAACTAGACACAGCTAATCTAGAGGAACTTGGCCACCATGGAAACACATAATTCCAGCCTCCAAAGATACATGGGCATGTTTACCAAATAGGTTTTTTTATGTGCTAAGTTAATTAATTAATTCAATAAATATCTCATGAGCACCTGCTATATTTAAGGCATTGATCTGAGAACATTGTTCCATGAATAAAACAAAGCCCCAGATCTAACGGAGCTTGCAATCCACTTGGGAGAGACAGATAACAGATTTTTTTTTCAGTGGATACTAAGTGCTAAGAAGAAAAATAAAACAGGAGCAAAAGAATGAAGGGGAGGAGAGTGATGGTATGTAGATGGGATCATCTACCTGTGTTACATAAGGAGGTGGGCAGGGAAAGTATGACCTGAAAGAGGGAGAAAGCCACACAGTTATTGGTGGTTGGGAAAGAGTATTTCAAGCAGTGTGAATAGCAAGTACAAAGATCCTGAGGCAGGAGAGTACCAACCATGTTTGAGGAATGGAAAGAGGCCGATGTAGGAGGAAGGAAAAGCTGTATTATGTACCAAGTCATATTGAACATCACAGGCTATGGTGAAGAATTTGTATTTCACTCTGAGAAGGGCGGGAAGCTATTAGAGGATTTTGATTTTATTTATTTATTTATTTTTATTGAGATGCAGTCTTGCTCTGCCACCCAGGCTGGAGTGCAGTGGTGTGATCTCGGCTTACTGCAAACTCTGCCTTCCAGGTTCAAGCGATTCTCCTGCCTCAGTCTCTTGAGTATCTGGGACTACAGATGTGTACCACCACAACTGGCTAATTTTATTTTTTATTTTTAGTAGAGACAGGGTTTCACCATGTTGGCCAGGCTGGTCTCAAA
Source organism: Pongo abelii (assembly GCF_028885655.2). Classification (NCBI taxonomy): domain Eukaryota; kingdom Metazoa; phylum Chordata; class Mammalia; order Primates; family Hominidae; genus Pongo; species Pongo abelii. Next base: position 59,053,314 of record NC_071991.2, read on the forward strand.
TTCCTGACCTCAAGTGATCCTCCTGCCTGGGCCTCCCGAAATGCTAGGATTATAGGCGTGAGCCACTGTCCCCAGCCTGTTAGAGGATTTTGAACAGGAAATTAATACATACAAAACACAATATGTCACACATAGTGAGTACTGAAAAAAGCCTATCTTTAATTTTTACTTTTCCTTGACTGTAAAGGAGCTCTCTATTCTGCTTTATGAAAATGGTACTGTTGTTTTCTAATGGTATTGTCTTTTCTAAAATTGACAGAAAAGATGGAAAGCAAATATAAAAATCCTGGTCTTGTAATCTCTAGGTGAAATTTCCACATCGTACATCTACAAAAGGTTGGATTATTAGAAAATTAAGGCCCCATGTCCAAGGCTTTATGTCCTTCTCTACATTTTGCTGCTTAGCAATGTATTTTTTTTTAAAAACTTCTCCTTATGGAAAATTTCAAATTCAATACAAAATTATAGAACAGCCATCTCCAAGCAATTATGAATTCAAGGCTATTCTTGTTTCTTCTATTCTGCCATCCATTTTCTTTCCCTTCCTTACACTGAATTATTTTGAGGCAAATCCCAGACATATCTTTTCATCCATGAATGCTTCAGTATGTATCTCTAAAAATAAAATCTTTTCTTTTTGCATTGCCACAATACCATAATCACACCTAAAAGTTTAACTATAATTTCTTAATACAATAAAAAATCCAGCCAGTTACGACATTTCCCTGGTTGTTTCATTAATGTGTTTTTAAAAATAGTTGATTTGTTTAAATCAAGATTCAAATACTGCATTTGGTTGATAGGTCTTATAAATCTAAAAAGACTAAATCTGATTATTTACCCTACCGTCCTTTTTGTTTGTTTGTTTTGAGACAAGGTCTCACTCTGTCACCTAGGCTGGAGTGCAATGGCACAACCTTGGCTCACTGCAACCTCCATCTCCTGGGTTCAAGCGATTCTTGTGTCTCAGCCTCCCGAGTAGCTGGGACTACAGGCACACACCACCACACCCAGCTAATTTTTGTATTTTTTGGTAGAGAAAGGGTTTCACCATGTTGGCCAGGCTGCCTTTTTTTTTTCTTTCTTTCTTGTCATTTATTTGTTGAAGAAATTTGTTCCTTAGATGTCCCTGATTTTGGATTTTGTTGAATGCATTCCCATGACATTGGTGAATATGTTTCACTTCCCTCTATATTTCCTAGAGATAGTAGTCAGCTCTAGAGGCATAATCAGGTGGGATTTTTTGGCAAGAAAACCTCATAGGAGGTGCTGGGAACTTCCCATTGCATCCCATCAGGAGGCATCCTGCCTCGCTGCCTCTCTTTTTGTGATGTTAGGATTGATGGGTGGGTTCAGTTGGCATCAGTCTGATTCATTTATGATTAAGTTCCCTGTGAGACTTTTCATCTAACAGCTTTAGCTGCCATTGACAGTCACTGCCTACTGCAGTAGGGTTCCTACAGTGTGCTTTTCATAGAGGTGAGGTGCTCTGACCATTTTGCTTTTAGTTAACGTTAAAGCTACTCTGTTTTGGGCAACCAAGTTCATGGGACTCTCTGAGGGGAAAAAAAATGGGGATGGAAGTGAAGGAGGGATTGGTGACCAAAAAGTGGGAAAAAGCTGCTTCTGATGGCCTCCTCTTGCCACAGACTCCAATGACACTTCCCCTGGGAAGTTCTGCAGGAAAGAAGCCCATTTAGCTTTGTTTGATTCTGTATTTTCCAAGTTCACTTGACTACGAACATTTTATTCTATGTGGAGTCCTAATAAGGGAAAGGGAATTAGGCTGGTGGGAGCAGGGGAAAGCAAAAAGAAAAAGAAGATAAGCTTTAAGGCTGCCTTTCTTCATGGTCCAGGACACGTAGCCCTCCTGAACAAATAACTCACAATCTTCCTGCACTGACTTATCACCAGATCCTCGGCTGATAGAAAAATGCAAGTTAGCTCACTGCAATCTTGATGTTATCAGTACAGCACATAGCCCTCTCTAGCACAAACACCATCTCATAAAATCCCCAGGAAACTTTTGTCTCCGCACAGTCAGCTCCTCTCTTGCTGATCTGCCCATTGCACCCTTGCAACGTATTTTCATACTTTCTTCTATAATTCTGCCTTTTTTTTTTTTTTTTTACTTACAATTGTCTTGGTAAATTCCTTTACCCATGTGCCACCAGCCCCAGCTAGTCGCTACCTGCAACATTCTTTATCATATTTTTTACTACCCATTGGAGTAAGCTTTGGGGAATACTATTTTAGTGTCCAGGTTACTTAAAATAATGCCACTTATTAATATATGCATGTGTTCCTTAGCTGTCTGGAACCAATCTGACAGTCTTTTGAAGGCTGTGTTCACTAGTGGCCATAAGCTGAATGCGTTCTTATAAAAGCCCAGGATGGCAGCATTGGCAATATTTCTGGCAAAGCTCCACCTGGAAACTCCGAATTGACATTGTATCCCTGGGAATGAATGCCCGAGGCAAAGAAGAAAATATCAATTTCACTTATCACCTCAATCTTACAGTGCTTGCTGGTAGCCCCTGTGATAAACTTTCAAGAAATGCCACATTGGGGTACACCCAGGGATGCTAGTACTAGATATAGTTACTCTCTGTCTTCATTGCTTTCCTCCACACAATCTCCAAACCACACCTAGGGGACCATTCCCCTTCTGTTTCTCTGAGTCACACTGCTGTCAACTCTGTCACCACTTGCACAGTGTGGTTAGCTGATAGCAAATGAGATATTGGAGAGGTGATATAGCAGAGGACTTGACTGACTTTCTTTTATTTATTTATTTATTTTTTAGAAGGAGTCTCGCCCTGTCCCCCAAGCTGGGATGCAATTGTGCAGTCTCTGCTCACTGAAACCTCTGCCTTCCACGTTCAAATGATTCTCCTGCCTCAGCCTCCTGAGTAGCTGAGATTACATGTGCCCGCCACCACAACCAACTAATTTTTGTATTTTTAGTAGAGATGGGGTTTCACCATGTTGGCCAGGCTGGTCTCGCACTCCTGACCTCGTGATCTGCCTGCCTCGGCCTCCCAAAGTGCTGGGATTACAGGCATGAGTCACCGCGTCTGGCCCTTGACTGACTTTCTGAAGGCAGGGATTTCATAGTGCTCCTTTCATGTGGCCTTTAGTAAGAAGCGTCCACTCTCATTGTGTTTCATTTACCAGCTTGCTTTTAAAGAGCCAGGACCAGTCCGCTGGCTGTGCAGAATGCTGACCTCTTGGATGAGAGCCCTGCCCTCATAGGATATCTGAGCTTGTCAAATTCAGGTGGGCTCTGTAGGGAAGCAGGGCCTCGTGGGGAGTGGGAGGAAGCTAGGGAGAAGATGAGTTGACAGCAGTCCAGTGTGAGGGAAAGTGGGGATCCTGGGCCAACTTACCATTAAGAGGGTCCAGTCCTGTGACTGCTGTGAAGTAACCAGGATTCCACATAGAGATGGGACTCAAAGCCAGCCCAGGTGCAGCATGGTGGTCCCAGGTAAGAGCTTTGCTTTGATAGGACCCCAGCCAGGAGCTGGAGATACAGTTATGGCCAAGCCCCTGGGGAAGGGACCTGGTAAGAGCTGGGTAGGGTGCCAGGATCCCAGCCATGAGCTACCTTGGTTCTGATGGGCTCAGAAATTAGGCAGGGTTGAGTATGCTTGTGGGAGGCTTCTCTGGCTAAAATAGTAGGATCCGGCCTGGCATGGTGGCTCATGCACGTAATCCCAGCACTTTGGGAGGCCCAGATGGGCAGATCACCTGAGGTCAGGAGTTCAAGACCAGCCTGGCCAAGATGGCGAAACCCCGTCTCTACTAAAAATACAAAAATTAACCTGATGGCAGGCGCCTATAATCCCAGCTACTTGGAAGGCTGAGGCAGGAAAATCATTTGAACCCGGGAGACAGAAGTTGCAGTGACCCAAGATCACGCCACTGCATTCCAGCCTGGGCGACAGAGTGAGACGCTGTCTTAAAAAAAAAAAAAGAAAAAATAGCAGGGCCTAAACATTAACTGTCACATCCTAATATCTAACACTATACGACAGGTTGGAATTGAGAGTCAGGATAATGGAGTGATTAAAACTATAGACGCTGATGCCAGCCTTCCAGGGTTCAAATCTTAGCCCAGTTGTGTGACTTCAGGCAAGTTGCTCCACCTCCCTGTATCCCAGGCTCCCCATCTATAAAGTGAAGACAAATACTTCCCTCATAGTGTTGTTATGAGGATTAAAGGAGTTGAGATATGTAAAAGCACTTAGAACAGTGCCTGGCACAAGGTCAAATGCTGAGTGTCACCTGTTATTATTAAATTGTGGCCGTAGAGGACAGATCAGTGATTTTAGCCTGGTGCACTCTGAGGAAAGGACCATAACTTCAATAAGGTGTCGGAGAGCTGAGTGCAAGCTGAATAAGCCGTGGTAAGGAGTGGGTGCTCCAGGGCAGGTGGACAGGAGCCGAGACAGGGAGGGAGCAGACATAGCTGCCAGTGAGACAGTGAGGGAAAGCTGTGGTCCTTGTCCCCACAGACACAGCTATTTCGAGGATAAGGAGGGTCATAGGCCCCCTTCCCAGGCTCATGGGCCCAGGTCATGGTTTGCTGCTCTCTCCCGGGTATGAAGGGGGTGATGGCCAGGCTCATATCTGTGTCCCTAGGTTACTTGATTTCCCCTGGTGGCCTCCTTTCTAGAGGCCCTCATGTATCTCCCAACCTGTTCTCTTCAGGTCACTCACAAAAGTTTCAAACTTAATGTCAGGTTATAATTTTTCATTTTCTGATCACTCAGCTTGCTTTTGCTTTTTCTTTTTTACACAAGAAAAGATTTGGCTCATTCTGGAGTTTTCTTGGGATTCTGAAATACATTTTTCCTTCCTCTTGATAATAGTTCGATGAAAGTGGGGTGGGGAGAGTGCCAAGTGTCTCAAAGTCACAGGGGTTCAGAAGCTTCTGTGGCAGCCAGTTGCCTGGCCTGTCTGCACCAGGGGCTCTGTGCAATCACTGCCCCAGCTTTTCAGGGCAGGAATCTGGCCTTCTCTGCCAGCCCCATGCCAGCTGCCTAGCGCAGTGTCTCCAGCCCCACTTTCCTCCCCTCCCATGGTGATCTGGGGCTCTAATGCCAGGCCAAGCCTATTGCCCTCCTCCTGATACCATTCATTTTCATTTTTGTCTTGGAAAAATCTGGCCCCTTACACTTGTGGCTCTAGAAATATACTGATGATTTTTGTTTTAAACAAATTTTTTTTAGCTGGGCGTTGTAGCTCATGCCTGTAATCCCAGCAGTTTGGGAGGCCAAGGTGGGAGGATCACTTGAGCCCAGGAGTTTGAGACCTCATCTCTCAAAAAACTAAAAAAAAATCAGTTGGACATGGTGGTGTGCACCTGTTGTCTCAGCTACTTATGAGGCTGAGGCAGGAGGATGGCTTGAGGCCAGGAGTTCAAGGCTGCAGTGAGCTATGATTGTGCCTCTGCACTCCTTATTTTATTTTTATTTTTAGAGACAGGGTCTCACATCCTCTGGGTCATTCCTCAGCTCTATGCTTCTGCACAAAATCATCGTGGATATTGGGCTTCTAGTTCTTCCCACCTCTCACTTCTATGTCCCTCTGTCTTCTCTCAGCAGCACCTCTGGGCCAGTCCAGCCAGGTGTAGCGTGAAGCTGAGCCCTCGATTCATCCTTGGTTCCACTGTGAAGTCACACAGCAGCTTGGTGTGTTAAAGGCAAACCTCATGGGTGTCTAGTAAGCCTTGATTGTTTCTAACAGACTGCTTTGGCATTCTCTAATTAGCAGCCTCAGTCCCTGTGTCAGTCTGAGAGCTACCTCCCAATTCATAATCATTGTTAACCTTAAAAAGTAGGTACAAGTCAGACAAAGTGGTGGCACATGTCTGTGGACCCAGCTACTAGAGAGGCTGAGGCAGAAGAATTGCTTGAGCCCAGGAGTTCGAGGCTGCAGTGAGCTATGATTGCACCACTCTACTCCAGCCTGGCAACATAGCAAGACCCCTGTCTCTAAAAACAAAAAAAGTGGTATAGTATCTACTTGGTCCTGCCCATTTAGCAAGCATGAGATGCTAAAGCTCTCATTATTTGTTGCTAAGTTCTTTGTGAATCTGAGTCAGCTAGTTATTTTCCCTATTCACAGAGAAGGTATGTGCTTCTCTGTGCTTGGTAGTCTGGGTGAGGAGCAAGGTGGCGAGGTGCTACTAAGGCCAAATACAAGGCCTGCCTCCCTTCCATGACAGTCTGCAGACATGGTTTCAGGGCCAGGTTTGGGTACTGCTTGAAACAGTACTTTCTGAAGGAAAGTATCAGAAGGAAATTGCCTTGTAAGAATAAAAGGAGAACTTCAAACATGCTGTCAATATTTGATGAAGCAACCAGTTCAGGTCACGCTGGGTAGTCAACTGCTCTTGGGTTGAGAAAACCATGGCTAATGAGAGGAGGAAGCACACCTGAGCCAACTTGCTCACGAGCTGAAATATTCAAATGTGGGCACAAAGCAGTTACCTAAGTCTTGCACCTGCTGTGACTCAGTGCACACCAGAGTGTCAAATTGAGATTTAAGAGGATGCCAGTACCAGCGGCAGAAAGAGCATTTCACAATGATGCCACCCAAATGGTGCCACGGAAGGGAGGAGAAAGCCCACTGCATCCTGCCGTCAGCTATGCAAGACTTTCTGGAGCCTTTCATCTAACAACAGGGGACGGGCTGATATCTGGCTTCCTTGGAGTAGCTTTCAAAATAAATTAGCATGGATCTGACATTTCAAATTTGCCAATTGTAGATTTTTAAAGTGTATTGAGCGCTGGGGGGTGGGGCGGGGGTTGGTTTCATGATTGCTGCTAAAAATTTTTGCCACTCACATGACTATATACAATTTTCACTGATTTAATTACTGCTTAGAAAAGAAGTTGCCAGATTGAGGTGCCCAGGAAAAGACATGAGCAGCGTGCATCACATTACTCATGGTGTCCAAGGCAGAGTCAGTATTGATCAAAATCCTTCAGCAGCCTTTAGTCTACATCCAGTGGTTTTAAAGTGACATGTAATTAGCTGACTTATTTTGTGGTCCCTTCCTCATGATCGTGCCTTGGACAAGTTCAAAAGAGATTTGCCTGCAGGTGTTTATATAAATCTTTCAATTCAGTATCTTGGGGGCTTACGGAAGTGCTTTCAAGTGCTTATGGGAGAAAATCTTGAAAAGATGGTAGACCCATTTATAGGAGAGGTGGCAAACTATGAACAGTTTAGAATATAGAAAAAAAAGATGTATGTATCTGCTTTAAGCATCGTTTTATTAGAACTCAAGGCTTACTCCGTAAGTGGTAAAACCTAAGGCTTGGCAGCATTTTTAATACTTCAGGGACTGCAGCTAATGTGAAAAGGGCTAATTTGGTTCATGGCAAGATTCAAATGAGTTCTAGAATAATCAGAAAATCCAACTCAAAATAAGTGTTGACTGAGTGGTTCCAAGACTGACAGCTGTTCCTGGCAGGTGGGGTGTCTACCACCTGGATGCTTTTGAATCATTGTCACACAGCAGGCAAGGACCTTAGCTGGCATCTCCTCCAGCTTCCCCTGCTTTTAGTCCTGCAATTGATTCTTTGACAATCTAGATGGTTGAACATGTCCAGGACCTCACAGGCAGCCTAGCTCATGGGTGCTTGCCCTGCTCGAAGTTTGTAAAGTCCTCCTGTGGCTTCTAACCATGAGGCCTGATCTCTGGAACTTCTCACAGTGAATCTCACTTCTATAAAACAGGCTTTCTAAGATTTGAAGTTAGGTCTTATGTTTCCCATACTCTCCCTTTTCCTTTTCAAGGCAGTTCTGTAGATCTGGGTGCTTCTGAAGTGGCTCACCTAATCAAAGAGGGTGAACTTCCCACAGAGCAGTGCTTCAGCCAAGCAATAGCAGTAGCTGTGCTTCTGAACCAGGCTCTCCAAAGGGCCCACATGCACTTTTCCAGACCAGCACCCCTTCCTCCCTGGCAGAGTTTCCAGACCTTTCACCATCCTGCAGGACAGTTCTCTGGGTGGCCTTGGGCTGGCCCAGTTCTCCCCCTCTTTCTTGCTTGCAGTTTTCAAGAATAACTGTAGAATGTGCTGGGAGTGCAACATCCTGAGATAGGGAGGGACTGACTGGAACAGCCTGAATTCTCTCCAGCCCCCTGCCAGAAACAGGATGTCCTTCAATGCTTTATCGCAGCAACTCATGTTCCCTGGGCTATAAAACCCAGGTAGGTTGCTTTTTGGGGGACCTTCAGCTGCTGTGCAAGTGAAGCACATGTGGAAGACTCCATCCACCTGTGCAGCTTTCCTGAGCCCTGGGGAACCAGCTCACCATGAATCCTGGGCTTCTGTTGTCTCCTGTTGCCTGTCTGAAGTAATATATCCCCTTCATGTAACTTGTGTGTGGGTGTTCAGTCTCATCCAACTCAAACAACTTAATTACCAGTGTTCTGTGAATCTGTTTACACATTCTGCAGGTCCACCATGAGATGGGCATCAATTAGCCAATGGTCTTAAAATGGATGTCCAGCAAATAAATGAAATATGGTGGGTGTAGTCTGGTCAAAGCCCCCTTTTCTGGGCAATGTAATTCTAAATGATTGGACAGGTTGAGAGATTCACCTACCTCATTTTGGCTGTATTTAACATTTCCTGAACATCTTTTACAAATTATTATTTGTATGATGTAAATTATTTAATTTAATATGACCATTTTGGAAAACAATTTGGCATAGTAAAGTTGACCCAGCAATTCCGTTTGTAGTCATATACTCTGCAGAATCTCTTGCACATATGTACCAGGAGACATGCAAAGACTGTGCACGGTAGCATTGTCTGCAATAACAAAAACAAGCAAACCAAACTGGATATATCCCAAATGTCCATTGATAGGAGAATGAGTATATTGTTCATTCATTTTTTTTCTATTTTTTTAATGTGGTAAAATATACACAACCTAAAAGTTACAATTTTAACCATTTTTAAGTGTCCAGTTTAGTGGCATTAAGTATATTCACACTGTTGTGTAACCATCACCACCATCCATTTCCAGGATGTTTTCATCTTCCCCACCTGAAACTCTGTACCCATCTATATTAGTCAGGGTTCTCTAGAGGGACAGAACTAATAGGATAGCTATATATATATAGAAGTTTATTAAGTATTAACTCACATGACCACAAGGTCCCACAATAGGCCATTTGCAAGCTGAGGAGCAAGGAGAGCCAGTCCGAATACAAAAACTGAAGAACTTGGAGTCCAATGTTTGAGGGGAGGAAGCATCCAGCATGGGAGAAAGATGTAGTCTGGGAGGCTAGGCTAGTCTAGTCTTTTCATATTTTTCTGCCTGCTTTATATTCTAGCCATGCTGGCAGCTGATTAGATGGTGCCCACCCAGATTAAGGGTGGGTCTGACTTTCCCAGCCCACTGACTCAAATGTTAATCTCCTTGGCAACACCCTCACAGACACACCCAGGATCAATACTTTGTATCCTTTCAATTCAATCAAGTTGACACTCAGTATTAACCATCACAAGTCCACCCCTTGTCAACTTGAACCCATACACATCTCCTGAGATCATACATAGTCTTCAAATAAAGACAATAATAAGGTCATAGTTATGCCTAACATAATACAACTATCCTTCATACAACCAGAAACACACCAATCCCCAATCCAAATATTATTACATAAAATTAACAATACCTAAATACTGATATGAGGTCAACAAATCTTATGTCACATGATAAAGGAAATAGGAAATAAAGTGAAATAAAATTAGTATAAGTGTATACATGCACAAACATGTTTTTAACAAAAGAAGGAGGAAATACTCATGACAATTACAGTCCTTGTTCCTGCAGCTGATCGGTCATAACTGGTATTGATGACTACCTTCTAGTACTCATTCTGTATTCCCTTTGCCTTCAGCAAGCATCTCGGAAGGTTGTGTTTTTTTTTATTTTTCCTGGTGGAGTGACCCAAACCTTCATTCCTGAAGGGTCTAGGTCATTTGTAGCCCTACCTGGCTTGGGCTGTTGTAGTTTCCCATTGACCTTAATCACAGGGCATGGTAATACTAAGAGACGCCCTAATGGATCTCCTGTATTCCATGCATACTCTTCCTTACCTCTGCTGTGGAGTAGTAGACTGATTTCATCTTGATAATCGGGGTCAATAACCCCAGCCAACACTAACTCCCTTAGCCTGCTGACTTAAAGACAGGAGGATCCCAAAGTGTCCAGGTGGAACTTGTAACTTTCCAGTTTAATGGAATCGTTGTTGTATCTCCTGGTGGCAGCGTTCCTCCCTCTGGAACTAAGACTTCCAGGCCAGCAGAATGTAATGTTGTGGGAACAGGAGGCACAAATTTTGCTAGTGGATCACTTGAGGTAATGGTGAGTGGTGCCACTTCCACTTCCACCCCTTGATTCCTGGATCCACGAATCCTGGCTATGGTCGAAGCAGTACAGTATACTGGACGTTGATTCAGGGCATACATGGCCTTCTGGAGAACTTTGCCCCAGCCCTGCAAAGTATTGTCACGTAGTTGGCATTGTAATTGTGACTTCAGAAGGCCATTCCATCGTTCTATCATTCCAGCTGCTTCAGGATGACGGGGAACATGGTAAGACCGGTAAATTCCACGAGCATGAGCACACTGCTGTACTTCTTTAGCCATAAAGTGAGTGCCTTGGTCAGAAGCAATGCTGTGTGGAACACCATGATGGTGGATAAGGCATTCTGTGAGTCCATGGAATGTAGTCTTGGCAGAAGCATTGCGTGCAGAATTGGCAAACCCATATCTGGAGTAAGTATCTATTCCAGTGAAGACAAACCTCTTCCCTTTCCATGATGGAAGAGGTCGAATGTAATCAACCTGCCACCAGGTAGCTGGCTGACTACCCCGAGGAATGGTGCCATATCAAGGGCTCAGTGTTGGTCTCTGCTGCTGGCAAACTGGGCAGTCAGCAGTGGGCGTAGCCAGATCAGTCTTGGTGAGTGGAAGCCCATGTTGCTGAGCCCATGCTTAACCTCCATCCCTGTCACCATGGCCACTTTTTTCATGGGCCCATTGGGCGATGACAGGGGTGGCTGGGGAAAGCAGCTGAGTGGTGTTCACAGAACAGTCATCAATTCACTTGATTATTAAAATCCTCCTCTCCTGAGGTCACCCGTTGGTGGGCACTTACATAGGATACAAATATCTTCATAGTTTTTGACCACTCGATAAATCCATCCACACATCTCTTCCCCAAATTTCTTTGTCACCAACTTTCCAATCATGTTTCTTCCAAGTCCATGACCATCCAGCCAAACCATTGGCTACAGCCCATGAATCAGTATATAAATCGCACAACTGGTCATTTCTCCTTCCATGCAAAGTGCACAGTCAGGTGCACTGCTCAAAGTTCTGCCCACTGGGAAGATTTCCCTTCACTGCTGTCCTTCAGGGATGTCGTAGAAAGGAGCTGTAATGCTGCAGCTGTCCCCTTTCGGGTGGTGCCTGCATATCTTGCAGAACCATCTGTGAACCAGGCCCTAGTCTTCTCTTCCTCTGTCAGCTGATCATAGGGAACTCCCCATGAGGCCATCGGTGCAGGCTCGGGGAGAGAAGGCAGAGTGGCAGGAGTGGAGACCATAGGCATTTGAGCCACTTCCTCATGTAACTTACTTGTGCCTTCAGGACCTGCTCAACCCTGTATATACCACTTCCATTTGATGATGGAATGCTGCTGTGCATGACCTACTTTATGGCTAGATGGGTCAGAAAGCACCCAGTTCATGATAGAAGTTCAGGTTTACATGGTGACTTGACGACCCATAGTCAATGTTCAGTTTCCACCAAAGCTCAGTAACAGGCCAAGAGCTGTCACTCCAAAGGGGAGTAGTTATCTGCAGAAGAAAACTCTCCATTCTCCTCTTCCCCCAGCCCCTGGCAACGTCTATTCTACTTTCTGTCTCTATGAATTTGCCTATTCTAGGTACCTCATATAAAATACTTGTCCTTTTGTGACTGACTTATCTTACTTAGCATAATGTCCTCAGGTTCATCCATTTAACTTAAGGCTGAATAATATTCCATTATACACACACACACACACACACACACACACACACATCACAATACATTTCATTTATCCATTCATCCATTGATGGACACTTGGTTTGCTCCCACCTTATGGCTATTGTGAATAATGCTATGATGTAAGTGTACAAATATACATTCTTATCCCTGCTTTCACTTCTTTTGGGTATATACCCAGACGTGGAATTGTATGGTAATTCTATGTTTAAATTTTGAAGAATCATACTATTTTCTACAGCAGCTGTACCTGTTAATTCATTTTTTGCTACATATAATTTATAGTATAAATATAATTCTTTAGATATTGCCAAACTTTTTTCTAAAGTGGTTTGCTAATATATATATAACCAACAACAGTGGATTAAGAATTCCTAGTGATCCATATTTTTGCCAATACTGAGTATTATCAGATTTCTTTATTTTTGCCAATTCAGTGGCTTTAAAATGAATATCTTATGATAGCCTTGATTTTAATTTCCTTGATTATCATTGTGATTACTCCTCATTTTATATGTTTGAAAGTTTTATTTTTCACATGGAAGTCTTTAGTCCATTTAGAATTATTATTTTTGAGATAGAGTTTCCCTCTTGTAGCCTAGGCTGGAGTGCAATGGTGCAATCTGGGCTCACTGCAACCTCCTCCTCCTGGGTTCAAGGGATTCTTCTGCCTCAGCCTTCCGAGTAGCTGGGATTACAGGTGCCAGCCACCACACCCTGCTAATTTTGTATTTTTAGTAGAGACGGGTTTCACCATGTAGGTCTCGAATTCCTGACCTCAAGTGATCTGTCCACCTCGGCCTCCCAGAGTGCTGGGGTCACAGGCGTAAACCGCAGCATCCAGCCCATTTAGAATTATTTTTTATGTATCGTGTATGATACGGGATCTAATTTCATTCCTTTGTTACACGGACCACTGAGTGTGCTGGCTCCATTCTTTTCCCAGTGCACCTCTTACATGCCAGGTTTCTGTATCTGGTGGGTCTGCCTCTGAGCTGTCCATCTGTTCCCTTAGTCAATTTGTCCACTTAGGTTAATGGCATCTCTCTCCATAGTGATGGATCAAGAGGGACTGATGCTGGGTTAATCAAGCATTTATCCCGTACTGTAATCGCACCTGCATATGGACTGTGTGGTTAGAATTGGCCCACTGGTTTAATAAAACATGGTCCATGCACTCATGGAGCTCCCAGACACATATTTAAATCCTGATGCAATGTAATAGTGTGGCAATGGAAGAATATTTGAAATGTTATGAGAAAAAAACAGTGAAGGAAACAATTAATTCTAGGAAAAGGGTGTCCAAGAAGGTAACAGTTGTGGAAGCTGACTATGTCAAACAGTAGGTATATGATATCATGGGTGAGAGCTGAGATCTAAAGGTAGACAAACTCGTATTTGAATCCAAGCACCCACACTCATTAGCTGTGTGACCCTGACAAATCCCTGAGACCTCGATGAGCCTTGACATCCTTACCTATCCCACAGGGGTAATAATAGTGCCTACCTCAGAAGGTTGTTGGGAAAATTAAAATACATCATGTGTCAGGAGCACATAGCAGTACCTGACGTATTGTTAAGTGCTCAGTAAACATAAACCTCTGAATTCATCCAATAATACTGAGTACCTACTATGTGCCAGACATGGTAATAGGCTATAAATACAAGTCTGAGCAAAGCAAATGGTCTCAGCCCTCATGTAGTTTTCAGTGGCATAGATAGGTGCTCATCAAATAATGACACAATTAGATCATGAAAGACTTTGATGAAAACTATAAAGGGAAATTATATAGTAAGCTAAGACAGAGTCGAATAGGGAAATGTGTTTTATGATTATTATTTTCACTACTTCTGAGCCGAAACTTGAAGGATGATTAGGAGTTTCTGGGGGAGTGGCAGGAGGGGAAGTTCATTCAGGCACTCTGAACTTCAGAGGAAAAGGCATGGAATGGGGAAAGCTCTTCCAAAAATCAGGGGCAAGGGTGAGGTACTCCTCACTGCCCAGAGGCTTTGGGGGAGGGTTTTCTTACCCACCTTTCCCAGGGGACAGGCAGGAAAAGGAAGCTGAGTGACTGCCTGTGGCCTCCAAAACATGTCTTGGCATTCAGTGAACTCCAGTTTTTGGTCAGTGTGAAAAATTCTCAGTGCCACTGGTCAGCTCCTTGTTAATAATAGGCTGAACATGAAAGGCAAAAATTGCTCAAATTGAATTGCAATGAAGTCTTTTCAATGTAAGTGTTGATTAGAAAAGGATTTAGGACTGACTTTAATTCAGTGCTCCAAAGCTCGAAGATTAGAAAAAAAAAGCGCTCAGAGAAAATAAAGTTGTGATTAAAGGTTTTCCTAAGACATATGTGAAGTATTTTTACAGGCTGACAGTGAACACTATTTCTCATTTAGAGTAAATGTGATTAAGAGTTATATTTGCAAGAAGGGAAAACTAGGTGAGTATGAGGGATTTTTTTCTGGAACAAGTACAATCCAATAGCTCTCAAATTTTAATGGAGCCCGCTAACAAATTTAGGCTCCTTGGCCATCCCCTGGACTCAGTGGGAGTGCTGTGGGCCCAGGGCTCTGCATTTTTAACAAGTGCCCTGTGCCACCCCACCCCCAAGCTGCCCAAGGGAATTCTGATGCTGGAAAATTCACTGTGAAAAACCTTATAGACTTCAGTCTTTAACTCTTTCCTTTCTTTGTCTTTGCTTTCAAATTCCTTTTTTAGAAGGATCTCAAGAATGGGCTCTGGCAGGGTATGGTGGCTTATGCCTGTAATCCCAGCACTTTGGGAGGCCAAGGCGGGTGGATCACCTGAGGTCAGGAGTTTGAGACCAGCCTGACCAACATAGTGAAAACCCATCTCTACTAGACAAATACAAAAATTAGCCAGGTGTGGTGGCGGCCACCTGTAATTGCAGCTACTTGGGAGACTGAGGCAGGAGAATTGCTTGAACCTGGGAGGCGGAAGTTGCAGTGAGCCAAGGTGGTGCCACTGCATTCCAGCCTGGGCAACAGAATGAGACTCTGTCTCAAAAAAAAAATAAGAATGGGCTCTTTCTTTTCCATTTCTCCTCACCTCCCTCAGTGTCAGCTGGGCACCTTAGGCAGGATTTCCTGGACAGGTAGCATGAGCACGTGAAACTGGGAGGGTGGGAAATAGGAATTAAGCTGATCGGGCAGCCAGCCTATCCCAGCCAAGTCAATCTGCTTTTCCACACATTGTTCTGGCCAAAAACACATATCTTTAAGCTTTACGCTGCTCACTGCTGCCAACTGGCCACCCAACCATGGATTCATATAAAAGTGTTGGAGTTAACAGTACAGGCTCTGGACTTGGTTGACTTCAGTTAGAGTCCTAGCTCTGCCACTTACTAACATGCAACCTTGGACAAATTACTGAACCCTTCTGAGCCCTTCCTTCCACTCTGGTGTGGAAAGGCTTCTGTGAAGATGTAACAGGGTAATAAGTGAGTGTGTCTGGCACAGGGGCTGGCATATAGTGAGCAGGCAACATGGGGCACGCTCCTACCCATCGCATGGAAGGTGGACAGTGCCAGGCAGACATCTGGTCCTGCACACAGCCCCTCTTGTTCTGACCTCTGAACTTTTGCTGTTACTTCTCCTTGGATAAACTTCTATCTCATTCTCATATTCATTTTATTTATTTACTTATTTATTTTGAGACAGGGTCTCACTCTGTCATCCAAGCTGGAGTGCAGTGGTGTGATCACAGCTCACTGCAGCCTTGACCTCCCAGGCTCAAGCAATTCTCCCACCTCAGCCTCTGCCTCCCACAGTGCTGGGATTACAGGCATAAACTACTGTGCCCGGTCATAGTTCCCATATACATTTAACTAAATTATTTTCAGAGCTCAACTGAAGTCCCACTTCTATGAAATCTTTCACTGTAGCGGTAGCTTTAGCTTCCAGAGATGTTTTCTTTCTCTAGATTACTGTTATGGCTTTAATCCACACTTGCCCCATTTAGGTTCTGGTTACATTCTGCTTTATACTGATCTTTAATCATTACATGGGCATTTTGTCATCTCATCTAAAATAAAACTCTTGGAGGTCAGGGTCAATATTTTCCTTCTAGTAACTGCAGGAAAAACCTGTATATGTGAAAAGGAGGTAGAAGTTTGCATTGCCAAGCTGGGTGTGGTGGCTGACGCCTGTAATCCCAGCACTTTGGGAGGCCAAGGTGGACAGATTTCTTGAGCCCTGGAGTTTGAGACCAGCCTGGTTAGCGTGGTGAAACTCTACAAAAACTACAAAAAATAAATCAGGCATGGTGGTTGGTGCCTGTAGTGCCAGCTACTTCAGGAAGCTGAGCCCAGGAAGTTGAGGCTACAATGAGCTGTGATTGAGCCATTGCACTCCAGCCTGGATGACAGAGTGAGACCTGTCTCAAAAAACCATCACCACAACAACAACAAAAGGAGTTTGTATTGACTAGCTTGAGGTACTCTCTTTTTCTTTTGAGATGGGGTCTTGCTCTGTTGCCCAGGTTGGAGTGCAGCGTCATGATTATACTTCACTGCAGCTGTGATCTCCTGGACTCACGCAAACCTCCCACCTCAGCCTCCTGAGTAGCTGAGACTACAGTTGTGCGCTACCTACCATGCCTGGCTAATTTTATTTTTATTTGTTATTATTATTTTTTTAGAGACAGGGTCTCACTATGTTGCCTAGGCTGGTCTTGAATTCCTGGGCTCAAGCAATTCTTCTGCCTCAGACTCCTGCGTATCTGAGAGTACAGTCTCGAGCCACAATGCCCAGCTGATGTAATTTTTCTTGCTTAGTGAAGAGCGAAGGCTCTGAATTTTCATAATTCTCATATATGAATTCTTATATAATTTTCAAAGAATCATGCATTCTTTATATTCGATTATATATTCCTGTCCACTATAAATATAGAAATATGTGAAATTCATTAGCAAACTATATCTACCCCTTTCTCCTCAACACACGCACACTCCAAAGGAGGGACAATTGAAGGCCAAGATTATCATAAAAAAGATGTTGGTACTAGGATGCTAATCTCCACAGTTTCCACTGGGGGCTGGTGTCCTCTCCTCTTATGTGCACACGTGCTGATGGGGGGGTTGTCATCCTCAGTTCCAACCCCTTCCTGGTTGGTTGTGAATGGGTCTGGAGGCTTCTGGTGGCTGTGCCTGTCACTGCCCCACTGTGGCTGTACTCTGAGGCAGAGGCTTTGCATCACTGCTCTTCAAATGTTTTGCTTAGACACTGTTCTCTTCCCATCCCCAGAAAGGACACCCTCTTCAAGCAAAATGCCCTCAGCCAGCAGTGGACAGTCTGCACCGAATATTATTACAGCTGCGCAGAAGCAGGTTGGCAGCTCCTGGGAGGCTGGGCTGGAGGCATTCGCATGACACATCCCTGTGTGGCAGTCTTCACTTTCGGTCTTGAAATAAAGCATGCAACCTTTGAATTTCCTCTACCTTAGTTTTGTGTCTTCTGGGGACATTGTTTCCAAAAGGGCGGCTTTCAGGGGTCTCAACCTCATGGTCTGGGAGCTTGATCTTTCATCCCCAGCTCTTTCCCTTTTCCTCCTGGGAAGCCCAACGTCTTTCCTGCAATGTGACTTCTACAGGCCTGCTGTGGCATCCCAGTGACATCCAGGAAAGGTCCCCCCTTCATCTTGACACCAAATGTAAGCATCCAAGGTAAGCATCCTGCCATGAAGTGGGTCTGGAAATGGGTGACAGAATCTTTTTAAAAAGTTACCATTTCTCTTAGAAGAAAAATCTCAGTTTAAACTCTGACAACCAGTTTCTCTGGTCAACTCCCGTTTCTCTAGTACATTTTCACATGAAGTTGGGCAGACTTGTCCTCCCACTTTTGAGAACAGAGAACACCTAATTTTCACAGTCCAGATTCCCTATTTGTATTAAAAGAACCTCTCCATATGTTTATCAAACCCTGAAGGCTTTCTTGGCTTGTATGATTTTATCCTTTACAAAACATCTTACTCAATTTAGGATGAGAAAACAAACCCATGACAAACTTTCACTGACCGTGGGTGTTTACCATAAACTCCCCTACCGCCTGCAGAGACTTTTTGTTGTGGTCCTGTAAGTTGACGAATGAAAAGAACCTACTTTTCCAACTTTCTTTGGCTTACTTTGTAGTGAGGTTTTGCAAGGTTCTCAGCAGGAGGAAATTAAGGAGGACCAGGACCAGACATCTATAGATCTGTCCGTTTCTAGAGAACAAGTACATTTTACAGGACTCTACAAAAGAGAGTTCGCAGCACTGTACTTCAGAGGGGAGTCAAAAGACCAAGTCACTTGAAGTGGCTTACAGTGAGGAGAAAAAATGACCTGGTGTCTTTTAGTTATGAAGTTGCTAATATTCATCTTGAGGGAGAAATTCACATGAGTTTCACCAACACTATAAGCTTCCAATTCAATTCAAAAACACTGATGTTGCCAAATAGAAACGTACGCCCTTATTCATTCTCAAGTAGAATGAAATAAAATTGATTGTCTATAAAATATTTATCAGCTCTAGGCTAGTGTTAGAATTATAATATCTCCTACAGGCTTTAAAATGTCTTCTCTCTGCTTATTTCATTATTGAGTAGGCAGACAAAATTTTTTACTTAATGCAGTGACTATAATGTGTTTACTGGGATTAATTTACACACCCTTGAGGATTAATTTAATTTCTTTTTGATAGCAATTTTTCCTGGGATATTTTTCCCCCAAGGGGTCACATCCAAATTTATTAGACTGTTATATGGGCCACAATTATTTGGGTGTAACTGAATAATTTATGTCCATGTTTGCCAAGCCTGGCTGCCCATCAGAGTTACCTGGGCAATGTCTTAAAAATATAGATTTCCAGGTCCTTCCCCAGATCCAGTGAAGCAGAGTACAGCCCGAGAATTCTTGCATTTAAAGATGCTCCCCAGTGATTTAGGTGTAGCAGCCTAGTTAGTGGACGAGGGTTTGGGAACTGATCAATATAGTTTAGTTTCATGTGATTTTAAGGTAAAATGTTATTGCTATTAGCTGTAGAATTTCCTGTTGCTAACACCACACGCCCTTGTCTCTTTTCCTCCTGCCACTTACCAGAATTGCCCAAGCTTCCCTCTCTATATTAGAAGTAGAAATAAGAGGAGGAGAACACGTGAGATGAAAAAGGTTTGAAGTGGAACTGTGTTGTCACTGATGGTGGTCACTGTGACCAGAGGAGCCAGCAGGAGCAAACAGAACAGACCCCAGATAAAGTTCTCACTCTCCTTCCTGCTGGCCTGGCCTGTCCCAAGCTTTTTGAATCAGTGTTGCCCTATTCGACTGGGTCACTGTAAGCCCTCAAAAAAGTGAGGTTGGTCCTGGGTTACATCCCAACCTGAATTCACCTTGCTCAGTGATATGAATTGGTATCTGGGCACAGGACTTGAAAAACACTGACCAGTAAAGTTGATTGATGAGTAGACATAGTTACACCATTTCAAAGCCATCAAGTCTAAAACAACCACAACAAAAACACTAAAAAAATCCTTAGGTGTTGTTTCCATCTTCTTAATACCAGTGAGAGGCTTTTCTGTACTGCACGAAAGACATCCATCTATTTTATTTATTTATTTATTTATTTATTTATGAGATGGAGTCTTGCTTGTTGCTCAGGCTGGAGTGCAGTGACATGATCTCAACTCACTGCAGCCTCTGCCTCCCAGGTTCAAGTGATTCTCGTGCCTCAGCCTCCCGAGTAGCTAGGATTACAGGTGCCCACCACTAAGCCTGGTTAATTTTTGTATTTTTAGTAGAGATGGGGTTTTGCCATGTTGACCAGGCTGGTCTTGAACTCCTGACCTCAGGTGATCCACCCGCCTCCGCCTCCCAAAGTGCCCGGGGTTACAGGCATGAGTCCCCACTCCCAGTCTAGATCCATCTATTTTGAACTAAAAATTAATCTTCTGGTTTAATCTAGGATTTTATGAAAATAAATTTATCTGTTAGAAAAGTCTTACCTGTGCTACAAAAACATTTTAAGGCGTGCGTTTTGGGAGCACATGGCTAGTTCCAACCATACAAAAGGCATACGGTAAAAAACAAGCTCCTTCTCATCCTTTCTAGGTTTTATTCCTTAGAGACACTCACGGATACCACTCTCTTGGCTATTCTTTGAAAAATGTTTTGTACTCATATCAAATACTAGCTCATACATATATAGGCATCCCCTTATAAAACCAGTTGTTTCCAGCCTTTTTGCTGTTATAAAAAATGCTCTAATGAACATGTATACATATACATACCTGTATCTGTGTCTCTGAACCATGAAGCATTATATCTGAAGGAGAAATTTTGGGAAGTAAGGTTACAGGCTCAATGAGTTGTGATAGATAGTCCAAATTGCCCCCAAGGGCTTGTGCCAGTTTACCACTCATCAATGGTGTGAAAGTCATTTTGCTGTATGTTCTTATTGTTTCTAAAAGCATTTTGTTTTTTCAGATGGAGTTTTTCACTGTTGCCCAGCTGGAGTGCAGTGGTGTGATCTTGGCCCACTGCAACCTCCCCCTCCCAGGTTCAAGTGGTTCTCCTGCCTCAGCCTCCCAAGTAGCTGGGATTACAGGCATGCACTACCAAGCCTGGCTAATTTTTGTACTTTTAGTGGAGACGGGGTTTCACCATGTTGGCCAGGCTGGTCTCAAACTCCTGACCTCAGGTGATCCTCCTGCCTCGGCCTCCCAAAGTGCTGGGATTACAGGCATGAGCCACTGCGCCAGACCCTTTTTTTTTTTTTGAGTCAGGGTTTCACTCTGACACCCAGGATGGAGTGCAATGGTGTGATCAAGGCTTACTGTAGCCTTGAACTTCTGGGCTCAAGCAATCCTCCTACCTCAGCCTCCCAGGTAGCTGGGACTACATGTGCACGCCACCACACCCAGCTAATTTCTAAATTATTTTTAGAGATGGGGGTCTCACTATGTTGCCCAGGCTGGTCTCCAACTCCTGTCTGGAACTCCTGGGCTCAAACGATCTTCCCATTTTAGCTTCCTGAAGTACTGGGATTACAGGCATGAGCCACCACACCTGGCCCTCTAAAAGCTTTTCTGTTGATTTTGTGTGTTTTTCATGATATATAATAGTCATCTGCAGATCAAGATAATTTTACCTCCTTATTTTCCATTTTAATACCTCTATTTCTTTCTTTTGCATTAGTAATTCTAGAGCAATTTAACCAATAATGGTGAGAATGGGTATCTTTGTCTTTTTCCTGCCTCTAATGGAAAAGCTTCCATTATTTCCCCATTAAGCATAAAAATTAAAAAAAGAATTTTTTCTTAACTGAAATTTCTTTTTAAAAAATCAGGAATAAAATGTTAAGTTTTATCAAATGCCTTTTTGGAATCTATATAAATTATTCTGTTAAAAATCATTTATTACATTAATTTAAGACTGTTCAGGAAATCTAGGACTTTTGATTGCCTTGAATCTGTCAAAAAATGTTATGGTTACATTATTTTTAATATGAAAAAACCCTAGGAACTATGAAAATGTCTCACACTAGGGAAATGGCAACATGGCAAAACCTGATCTCCACCAAAAATACAAAGATTAGCTGGGCACGGTGGTGTGAGCCTGTAATACTAGCTACTCAGGGGGCTGAGGTAGGAGGATCACATGAGTCTGGGAGGTTGAGGCTGCAGTGAGCTGTGATCAGATTTGGTGACAGAGTGAGACCCTGCCTTAAAAAAAAAAAAAAAAAGTAATGATCAAGGTTTTTTTCGTTGTTGTTCATGTTAAAAGTTTGTATGCCAGTAACTAAAAGGGGAAAAACAAGCAATATTCAACACAACTAATTATGGGTAAAATTTTCGTTCTTTGGTGTGGCTTTCTTGTTTTGTTTTTCATTTTGTCCCTGAGGTGGGAACCTCATCCTTTCATGCTAGTGCTGGCTCTGTGATGAACCACCAGATTCTGGAATTTTCCCCCTACCTTTCTGTAGTAGGAGCTTATCCCAGCTGAGCTGGCCTCACTCTTGCATCTGAAGGAGTCACATAGAGTTTTCATAGCAATTGTTCTCCGAATAGAGTTCCCAACTCAAAACTTAATAGCAAATGGAAGCTTCTTTGGTCTTGTGCTGATAAAGACTCTTTCAGCCTGGATGAACAATAGGGAAATGATTTACTAAATTAGGGCCAACAATATGCTGATATGCCCTTTGTAAAAAATTGTGATTATGAAATTTATAGGAGAAATTACCTGTCATAATCATAAGTGAAAGCAGCAGATGAACAGATCACATGTACATTATGAATCTAATTTTGCAGAAACAAAAGGGGGACATATTGATCAGCTAGCTTTTAGAGTGATTTGGTAAATTGGGTATTTGGGTTTTTCCCAAACATTATCTTAATTTTGGCATTACATGAATGTATTGTATTAAAAAGTTAAAAAGGAAGCAGTAAAAATTGTGAGATCCTAATATGAAAAAAGAAAATATATTTTCTTGTTTCCCTTTAATGTCCTGATATGAAGAAGGGAAGTGCCCAGGCTCAAGGTCACGCATAGCTAAGAAATTCAAGACAGGATCATAGTGCAGGGATGACTCTTTGATTGCACTTCTGGGCATACAAATGGGGATTCTGCCGTGGCAAGGTTGGGCACAACTATGAGTATAAAATCCCATTATGGAGGGATTCCACTTGGAACTTCCTAATGGACGGCGGCCACCATGGTTTGAGTTTATATCAGCGTGACTGGCCCTGCTGCTCATTCATCATTTACAAGTGCTCTGCCTCACCGTGTCTTAATACAAGGTCCAATTATTCTCTAGGTTGATATAAATTATTTGTTATTGGGGGACAATGGTTTAACAACTTAGGGAAAGCTTTAGAAAATTCTCCTTGAATGTCCAGAGAGCTTGGACTCTGGGAAATCTGATTGGTGACCATTGTTGGGAGCAGATTTGCCTCCTTTCATTCCCTTATACATTTTATCTCTCAGCTAGTATGGTAACCAGCACTGCTCTCTGCTCATTAATTGCCAGGCATATCAGGTAAGGCCCAGTCTTCCTCAATTTCTTTCTTCCTATTCTAAAATAAATAATGCCCAGGGGTTATTCTATTTCTGCCTCTTTCCAGGTGTGACTTCGTCTATGTAGGTAGATAAAGCACTATCATCCTTTTGGCTAGTGCTAAACTACCTGCTGCTTTGCTGACTGCTGCAGAAGCCTTGCCTCAACTAGAATAAATCCTCTTGTCTTGACTAGAATAAATCCTCTTGTCTCTCCTGCACAGTGTCCTTTGGGAAAATGGGGCTTTATGAGATGATGCTTGAAACCTTCCTACTTTGGTCAGTTCAGAGAATGACTAGATGGGGAGAGAAGTCACCAACTCTGAGGTTTTGTGAATTAGCAGCTGAGAGATTACTTATATTGCAGGGAAAAGTAAAACCATGAAGGTTGAATTGGAAAAAAAGCAGAACTTAGGGAAAATGTGATGTGTAGAGACATTATTTGCAACCAACTTTTAGTCACATAATCAACCTTCAGCAAAAAGCTGAGAATAGCAATAAAAGGCATCAATGGAGAAATTCCAGGAAATGATTGGCAAGGAAAAATCTCAGTAAAAGCAGTAAAGAGCACTTGTCTCAAATTTAAAAAATCTGAGCTTTCTTTTTTTTTCTTGGGAGAAAGGGATTATAAAATTAAACCAGTTAGGCAGGGCTCGGTGGCTCATGCCTGTAATCCCAGCACTTTGGGAGGCCGAGGTGGGCGGATCACATGAGGTCAGGAGTTCGAGAGCAGCCTGACCAACATGGAGAAACCCTGTCTATACTAAAAATACAAAAATTAGCCAGGCATGGTGGTATGTGCCTGTAGTCCCAGCTATTTGGGAGGCTGAGGCATGAGAATGATTTGAACCCAGGAGACGGAGGTTGCAGTGACCCAAGATTGTACCACTGCACTCCAGCCTGGGAGACACAGCTGACTCTGTCTCCAAAAAAAAAAAAAAAAAAAAAAAAGTTTGTGGAAAAGTGGTATTGAAAGATAAAAAATATAAACCTTATAAACTTTATTTCTCAACGTAAGCTCCATCAAATTCAAGACACCTTTGTAAGTGATGACACCAGCCATTTAGTCCATTTCTAAAGAACTGAGGGTCCTGGGAATTTAACCATTTCAATGCCTTTTTTTTTTTTACACTATCAACCGAAGAAAAATGGATGCCCTTTAAATTTTTATTTATTTAATTATTATTTTTTGAGACAGGGTCTCACTCTGTCGCCCAGGCTGGAGTGCTGTGGCATGATCTCTGCTCACTGCAACCTCTGCCTCCCGGGCTCAGATGATCCTCCCACTTCAGTCTCCTGAGTAGCTGGGACTACAGGCTCCCAACACCACACCCAGCTAATGTTTTTGGTATTTTTTGTAGAGTTGGGGTTTCACCACATTGCCCAAGCTAGTCTCGAACTCCTGGACTCAAGCAATCCACCTGCCTTGGTCTCCCAAAGTGCTGAGATTACAGCATGAGCCACCACACCTGGCCTAAATTTTTTCTTAAGATTAGAAAATTAAGAAGGTCAGAAGGAGCCAAATCAGGACTGTAAGATGGATGCCTAATGATTTCCCACTGAAACTCTAGAAAAATTGCCCTTGTTTGATGGGAGGAATGAGCAGGAGCATTGTTTTGGTGGAGAAGGACTCTCTGGTGACACTTTTCTGGGTGTTTTTCTGTGGAAGCTTTGGCTAACTTTCTCAAAATACTCTCATAGTAAGCAGATGTTATCATTCTTTGGCCCTCCAGAAAGTCAACAAGCAAAATGCTTTGAGCATCCCAAAAAACTGTTGCCATGACCTCTGCTCCTGACTGGTCTGCTTTTGCATTGACTGGGCTTTTATCTCTTGGTAGTCATTGCTTTGATCGTACTTTGTCTTCAAGATCATACTGGTAGAGCCATGTTTCATCTCCTATTACAATTCTTCAAAGAAATTCTTCAGGATCTTAGTCCCACTTGTTTAAATTTCTGTTGAAAGCTCTGCTCTTGTCTGCAGCTGATCTGGGTGCAATGGTTTTGGCATCCATTGAATGGAAAGTTTGCTCAACTTTAAGTTTTTATTTAGAATTTTCTAGGCTGAACCAGTTGAGATGTCTATAGTGTTGATTATTGTTTCTGCAGTTAATTGTCAGTCCTCTTTAATTAGGCACAAGCAAGATGAATTTTTTTTTTTTTTTCAAATTGACGTGGATGGTCTGCTGTTGTGGGCTACATCTTCAACATCATCTCATCCCTTCTTAAAACAAGGCTGGGTGTCGTGGCTTGTGTTTGTAATCCCAGCACATTGGGAGACTGAGGCAAGAGGACTGCTTGAGCCCAGGAGTTCGAGACCATCCTGGCCAACATAGCGAGACCCCCCTCTCTACAAATTAAAAAACAAACAGACAAACAAAAAAACCCAAAAAACTAAGTTACCTATTTGCAAACTGCTGATTGCTTTGGAGGCATTATTTCCATAAACTTTTTGTAAAGCATCATTGATCTCACCATTCTTCCACCCAAGCTTCATCATAAATTTGATATTTGTCCTTGCTTCAGTTTTAGCAGAATTCATGTTGCTCTGATAGAGGCTCTTTTCAAACTTATGTCTTATCCTTTTTAGTGCCTTAAACTAGATCCTGCTCAGACACATAACAAGTTAGTCCAGTTTATTTTTGAAATCTATGCACAGTTTTTTCATAATATGCATTTTTCATGAACTTTTTGCAGGGGGGAGACAGGGTCTTGCTCTGTCATCCAAGCTAGAGTGCAGTGGCATGATCATAGTTCACTGTAGCCTCAAGCTCCTTGGTTCAAGGGATCCCCCGGCCTCAGCCTCCCAAGTAGCTGAGACTACAGGCACATACCACCATGCCAGGCTAAGTTTTATATTTTTGTAGAGACAGGCCCTCCCTATGTTGCCCAGACTAGTCTCAAACTTCTGGGCTCAAGTGATCCTCCTGCCTTGACCTCCCAAACTGCTGGGATTACAGACGTGCACCACCGTGCCTGGCCTCTATGAACTTTTTGAAGACCCTTTGTGTGTGTGTGTGTGTGTGTGTGTGTGGTAGAGAGAGAGGAGGTATTTTTTATTTTATTCTGGAAAAATATATTTAAACAAAAACTTGAAATCATTAGATAAGGAGTTGAAACCACTCAAGTGCACATGAATTTTACCCCTGAAATCAATTTACCGGTCTCCAGGAAATGGAAGAATCCACCAGGTGCCCAGGGATAAATTGTGATTTGGGGTTTTGGCCATCAGGTTTCTCATTTGTCAAAGCAGCAGGCTGTTTCCGGGCATCTCTAAGGCCTTCTCAATTCTAGCCCAAGGACATTCTTTAGTTAGTTATGGTGCCAGTATGTGGCAGAAATGCCATCACCAAGCTCTGCCGGGGTTTCAACCAGTGCTCCAAGTGGTCCTGAAGGAGTGGGTGGGGGTGAGAGGCTGGCTGAGCGTGGCACCCAGTCATGCTCCTCAGTGTCTTCTCTTTCCTACCTTCCCTTCCAGAGTGCCTGGCTTCCCCCATGGCAGGTTTGAGGCTATGCCCACATTTTACAAAAGTCTTCACATTTCATGAGCCGTCTTCAAGGTCCATATAAGACAATTTAGTGACTGAATAGAGGCAAGTTTCCACTTAACATATGGGCATTTTTCATTTGTCTATTTGTCCCATGATGCTTTTGTGCAATGGCCAGACTCAGATGAGTTTTGGCACTTGTGGTGGACATCTGTTTTGGTCTGACCAACATCCCTTTCCCTGCCATCAGAAAACAGCAGCCAGCTTTTCCTTTGGGGGAACTACACTGACTCCACTGCCTGCAGTCTTGAGGGAACTGTCAATCAAGGAGCCTTGGGTAGGTGAGATCTGAGACCCACGGCAGGCCAATCAGACTCTTCAGGGGATTTGATCATGAGTGGAATGACGTCAGATCGGAAAAATAATTCAAGTCCAACAAAGCATCATTAATTCCTGTTATGCCAAGTAGCACAGTGATGAGACTGCAATGAACTGAATGTGTCCTCCTCAAATTTGTATGTTGAAAGACTAACCCACCGTGTGATGGTGTTAGGGTGGGGGCTTTGGGAGATGATTAAGTTGTTAAGGTGGAGACCTCTATTTTTGTGTTTGTTTTTTTGAGACAGAGGAACGAGACACACACACAGTTCCTGTCACACAGGCTGGAGTGCAGTAGCGTGATCTCGGCTCACTGCAACCTCCATCTCACGGGTTCAAACGATTTTCCTGCCTCAGCCTCCCAGGTAGCTGGGATTACAAGCATGCACCACCACACCTGGCTAATTTTTGTATTTTTAGTAGAGACGGGGTTTTGCCATGTTAGCCAGGTGGGTCTCGAACTCCTATACTCAGGTGATAGGTGGAGCCCTCTTGAATGGGATTAGTGCTGTTACAAAAGGGACCCCAGAGAGCTCTCTTGCTCTTTTCTGCCATGTGAAGACTCGAGAATTAACCTTGATTCTCAACCCAGAAGAGGGTCTTTGCCAGAACCTGACCATGCTGGCACCCTCATCTTGGATTTCCAGCCTCTGGAGCTATGAGAAATAAATTTCTGTTGTTTCTAAGCCACCTCGCCTGTGGTACTTTGTTAGAGCAGCCCCAGCTAAGACAGAGGCAGCGAAGCCTTTGGAGTATGGCCTGTGGAGCTGGATTGGGCTGGATTGAGCCAGAGACCCACTTACTAAAGAAACTGCCACTTACTAAATAAGCCCTGGGGCAACCTTATTAACCTCCTGTGCCTCAGTTTCCTCAGACTATAAAAGGGAATACTAGTCCTTCCTTCATAGCGTTCTTGTGACATGATTAGTGCAGGTGTATTAGCCAGGGCTCTTAAATAGGATCCATTCAGAGTATTTTAAGCAGAACCAAATTTATGCATGGAACTAGGAAAATAAAAAGCAGTGAAAGGCTAGAGAAGCCGGTCTCAGGCTGCAGGAATGGGTTCTGGCAACTTCACAACTGGCCTGCTGGGAGCTGCCTCCTTTGCCATCATTGGGAAGGAAGATTGTATGTAGACCATCACAGGACGATGGACCTCAAGAATGCAATGCCATAGCTGTGATCCAGGGACCAGGAAGCCACTTGGCTGCTACTTAACCACCTCTCATCACTCAAGAAGTTGGAGACTGGGCCAGGCGTGGTGGCTCATGCCTGTGATCTTAGCACTTTGGGAGGCCGAGGCGGGATCACGTGAGGTCGGGAGCTTGAGACTAGCCTGACCAACATGGAGAAATCCCGTCTCTACTAAAAATACAAAATTAGCCAGGCATGGTGGTACATGCCTGTAATCCCAGCTACTCAGGAGGCTGAGGCAGAAGAACTGGTTGAACCCACGAGGTGGAAGTTGCAGTGAGCTGAGATTGCGCCATTGCGCTCCAGCCTGGGCAATAAGAGCGAAACTCCATCTCAAAAAAAAAAAAAAAAAAAAAGAAGTTGGAGGCTGGACAGTGGATAGTACTCTTCCCAAAATCATCAAGATTATGGGGACTCACTGGTTAGTGCTGAAACAATGGTAAAAGTGCTTGCATTTGTAAACAAGTGATGCAACTTCCAGGGAGTGATCTAACTCTGAGGACCCTCTCAGCTTTATAATTTTATAATTCCCAAGTCACATGCAAAAGTCAGTTGCATTAACTTGTAATTATGCATCATATCTTTTGTGATTATAAAGAGGGAGGATTGCAATTCATGGGCCCTCCAGCAGACTAGAAGCATTTATTACCTGCATCTTACTGACACCCTTTCAAGGAGTTACTGCCTCATTTCGATGCAGTTATAATAGTGTAATTCACTTTTGTGATACTGGCCTGGTGAACTGGAGTTGGCACCAGGCAGTTGGCAGTGTGATCACATATGCTGTTGAGGCTGTCACTGAGCCAAAGGAGAAGCATCTGAACCCCAGCAACAAGAGTCTGGCAGGGAGAAGGGAGAGAAGGAAGATGAGGTGCTGATTGGGACCTCACAGTCAAGCGTCAGCTGTGAGAGAGAGTTAGGAAACTCACCTGCCCTGTAGAAGGCTGGAGGTCGGAGCGGAGTGGGGTGGGATGAGGAATACTTTAGGTTAAAAGATGGCAATGTCAGCTGCAACTCCAGCTTCAATTCGTACCAGGAGAGCTGACCTAACAGCAGAACACTTCACAGAAAAACTAGGCATTGGGAATGCTCAGGGGCTTGACAAGTGGAGATGAATTCAGGAGTCTCGGTTCTTACCCAATAGGCCTTCCCTACTGAGGAGGGCATGCTGGGCTGTGAGCAGAGGATCAGAAGAGTTTACAGAGCTAAACCAGGCATTGGAGACACTTCCTACTTCACATCACCACTGGGATTTAGAATGGGTCCCAGCCGGGCACGGTGGCTAACGCCTGTAATCCCAGCACTTTGGGATGCCGAGGTGGGTGGATTGCTTGAGCCCAGGAGTTTGAGATCAGCCTGGCCACCATGGTGAAAACCCTTTTCTACAAAAAATACAAAAATTAGCCGGGCCTGGTGGTGCACACCTGTAGTCCCAGCTACTTGGGAGGCTGAGGTGGGAAAGACTGCTTGAGATCAAAGCTGCAGTGAGCTGTGATTGCACCACTGCATTCCAGCCTCGGCAACAAGAGTGAGACCCTGTCTCAAAAACAAACAAACAAAAACAAAACAAAACAAAACAAAAAAACAACATCAAAACAAAGAACAGATCCCAGTTACTCTGAGCAGAAATTCTACTAAAACAGCGTTTCTTTCACTTGAATAGTACATAGATCTTTCTTTTTCTTAAATCAGAAAAGAAATTCTTACAAGCCAAATATTGGATTAAGCAGTTTTTATAACTACTTAAATATGTAAAAAATATGTTAAAAATAGAAAATGGAATCATATCATTTAATATATAAAGTGATAAATATAATCATATATATATAAAGATATAATGATAAAACAGTACAGTGTTGCATTAAGAACACAATTTTTGGAGCAAGACCCACTTGGGTCTTAAATTGAAGACCTGTCACTTACATGTCTTAAATTACCTGTCACTTACAGGTCTTAAATCCTAGACCTGTCACTTACATGGTATGTAACCTCAGGCAAGTTAATTTCTCTGTGCCTCAGTTTACTGACTGGTAAGACACAGGAAATAGTATCTATCTCATAGGATTGTTTTGAGGATTAAAGAGTCAATCTATGAAAAAGGCTTAGCACAGTGCCTGGCATGTGGCAAGCACTAATTAGTACTAGCTATTATTATAAAAACAAAGCTGATGTATGAATGAAGCCCAAACACAACTGCAAAACCAGTATTGTATAAGTAAAGCAACGTTAGTTTAATATGACAGATGATGCTCTTGTCCTGAAACTAATGGTATAGTTATTGTCTTTGGCCTTTGGGTTCAGTGCTAATGCAGAGAATACCTGTTAGCTTTGCCTTGTTTGCTAGCTCAGAATAATCCGACCTCATAGTTAATTAAAACTCTGCCCTTGAGCATTCCTGAAATGCCAATTTTAATGAAAGGCCACTTGATCACTCTGAGGAACTGTCTTGTTCACTCAAAAGTAAAGTTAGCATTGCCACATGCTGGAAATCTGCCTTTAAGAAGTGTCTAATTGCATAATTGCTAGAATGAGCAACAGAAAGATTTTTCATTGTTCATACACTGCCACATTCATAACAAACTTTTACAAGATGGTAGGTACAAAATGGGGTCCACGAACACAAGAATGTTGCTTTGATTGCTACAAGTTTCCTTTGAGCTTGGACAACAAAACGCTGGGCACTTTATTTAAATCATTTTGGATCCTTCATGGTTCATCACCACATGATATCATTTGGCCTTCACTTGAAGAGAATGTTTATAAATATAAATATAGACTGTAAATTATATGGCAGAGGCTGGGTGTGGTGGTTCATGCCTGTAATCCTAGCACTTTGGGAGGCCGAGGTGGGAGGATCACCTGAGGTCAGGAGTTTGAGACAGGCTTGGCCAACATGGTGAAATCCCATCTCTACTAAAAATATAAAAAATTAGCCAGGTGTGGTGGTGGGCACCTGTAATCCCAGCTACTCAGGAGGCTGAGGCAGGGAGAATTATTTGAACCTGGGAGGCAGAGGTTGCAGTGAGCCGAGATTGTGCCACTGCACTCCAGCCTGGGTGACAGAGCGAGACTCCATCTCAAAAATTAAAAAAAAAAATTATATGGCAGAATATCAATTTTTTAAAAAAAGATTACCATTGGGCTGGGCGCAGTGGCTCACGCCTGTAATCCCAGCACTCTGGGAGGGCGAGGCAGGCAGATCACGAGGTCAGGAGATCGAGATCATCCTGGCTAACATGGTGAAACCCCGTCTCTACTAAAAATACAAAAAATTAGCCAGGCGTGGTGGCGGGCGCATGTAGTCCCAGCTACTTGGGAGGCTGAGGCAGGAGAATGGTGTGAACCTGGGAGGTGGAGCTTGTAGTGAGCCGAGATCATGCCACTGCACTCCAGCCTGGGCAACAGAGTGAGACTCCGTCTCAAAAAAAAAAGATTACCATCAAAGTGAAAAAACCAAACCAAATCAATACTCTTGTGGAGAAATGGAGACCCCCAGGAATTCAAATCCTCTCTCACTTTGGTAACCCAGTGCCTGGCATATATACAGTGGGTGCTCAGTACATATTTGTTTCTGAATGAGGGAAAGACTCGAATGAGGGAAGTGAAGGCAGTCTCCCATTCCTGTGTGTTAGGTCAGTATGGTCGGGGCAGGTGAGATGCTGGGATCTAGAGGTATTGTGGACCCCCAGGGCTCACTACGGCACTTCAGCTCTGGGGCACCTTCAGGGAACAATTAGGAGCAGGGATGGTTGGGCCTGGGATGTCAAGTCTGAAAAGGATGACCTAATTATCAGCACAGTAGGTAGAGGGTAGGGCTGAGATTCCTGCCATTGGGATTGTACCAGAAACTGGGACTGCCCAGCCCTGCGGCTGGCCCTGTAGGTAAAAACAGATCTGGGCAAACCGGTCCAGTGTGGAGGCAGGGAATGAGATAACCTCCACCTGAAAAATGGGACGAATCACACCAGATACATTCATATGAATACTGTCACTGCCTCTATTTTGCTCAATTGGGGGAAAAATTAATTTTAACCTGAAATTTAAGGCAAACAGTACCCAATCCAATAACAAGTTTCTCCAATAGAACAAGGCGACCCACAGGTACAGCCATGTAGCCCAGTGTTATACAGATTCCTGGGCCCCAGGCCCAAGAGGTTAGGATTAAGTCTCTTTCAGAGCCCTGGTATCTGTATTTTCAACAAGCCCCAAATCCTCCACCCCCACCAGGTGATTCTGATGCAGGAGGGCTGCAGCCCTGCCTTAACACTGATCCAGTTTCTTTAAAGACTCAACAGACCTGGCTGAGCTAAATAAGCTGCTGAGTTAATTAACGAAACAGCCAGACAATCTTTATTGATTTCCTCCCACGTGCAGGACTCTGTGCTGGGTCTTAGCAAGAGAGGCAATTGTCTCCCTTCCTCCCTCACTTTCTGCCCCACATTCACTACCTGCTACCTTTTTCCGGTAATTAAACCTTCCTCTTGTGCCCCAGTTTTACTCACTGGGCACCTGTATCATTCCCCTCTGACAGAATCTGCGTTGGTATTTGTCTCTTTGTTCCTCTGGAATCAGACTTCCAGGCTGCACCCAGGACTTGGGACTCATCTGAGCTCTGCCCGTTTCCTGCTGTCGTACTTCCTGAAGCTGCAGGGGTCACGCGGGCTGGTGGCCCCTGCCTACCCTCGGCCCCACTGTCTAAGCAGCCACGCTGGGTCCCTGGGGCACCATTCCTCTCCCCACCCTCGGCTGATTGGATAAGTTTGACCCCAAAACATCCCGCCCTGGTCAGGCTAGAGGTGTTTGTTGCTGGGAGAGAGGAGCTGGTTCCTTCCTTGGGAATTCGGAAATTTGGAGTCCAGCGATGGGTACTGAAAAAGCATGAGGAACTTAGGTGCTAGTTTCATAGTTTTGTTGGATTTATTACACAGTTGTTAAAAATTAAGTTCCCGTAACAAGTAGTTTAAAGGAACATAATAAGTACAGACAGCAGAAAAGAGAGTGGCCAGTTCTCAACTACATCAGTTCTGCTTTCCTGAGATGGAGCTGTTTAGCTTAGCCTGGGATTCTGAGCCTGTGGTCGTTTCCTTAGGTCTTGTTTTTCCAAGGCGGCAGGTCCTGGCTAGAACAGCTCAACTGCCTGTCTCCACACACTGTGTCCCTCCACATCTGCCTGGATGACCCCTCGCCCCTGCCAGCACACTCCATATCATGTCATTTCTCTTACTGGGATGGAGTTTCCTCCCCTGTGTAGGATGTGGCCCCAGGGGCTTGGGCACCCTGGTTTGGGCATGAGCCCATCCCATGGCTAGCCATGCTCATGATGTGGCCTAATTTTATGCTTGTAAAAAGTTAAGTTTTAATGTCTTAATTTTAAAAATACATTTTAAATGTCATTTTGAAGAGATTGGGAGGTCTCACTATATTGCCCAGGCTGGTGTTGAACTCCCGGACTCAAGTGATCCTCCCGCCTCCACCTCCCAGAGTGCTGGGATTACAGGCATGAACCATTGCAGTGGGCCCCTTAAGTTTTAATTTCTGATCTGTTCTTATATTTCGGAAAAGCAATTTCACTTCCTAATTTTTTAAAAGACTGGGAACCATAAATATGAAACTTCTCCATTTCTGTCCTTTTAACAAATTTCAGAATTACCCATGGAAATAAGTGTGATTTAAGAAGAAATGACATTTTTCCTTTTCAGGATGCAGAAATTTTTACTTGAAGTCCTGATTATATGGAAATTACTGCATAACTTTTGGTGGCGGGGCAGAGTAGAAAACAAAAGGGTTCCCTAATAGATTTGTGATGTAAAAATTGCTAACTTTTATTCTTTCTATACCCTGCCATTATAGAGTGACAATCCATAAAATTATTCTTCCTGTCAATGTGCAGGCAGTGCCTGTCATATTTCACCCTCCTAGAAGTCATTAGCCGGGTGCAGTGGCTCATGCCTGTAATCCCAGCACTTTGGGAGGCCGAGGCAGGTGGATCACGAGGTCAGGAGTTCGAGACCAGTCTGGCCAATATGGTGAAACCCTGTTTCTACTAAAAATACAAAAATTAGCCAGGCATGGTGGTACGTGCCTGTAGTCCCAGCTGCTTGGGAGGCTGAGGCAGGAGAATCACTTGAACCCAGGAGGCAGAGGTTGAAGTGAGCCGAGATTGTGCCACTGCACTCCAGCCTGGGTGATAGAGTGAGACTCAGTCTCAAAAACAAAAGCAAAAACAAAAACAGGAAGTCATTGTTGGTGTGTGATTAGTGCGTACCTGTTTTTCATTCTAGGATCTATCTTTTCCTTCTTTTTTCTCCTTTGCTTTTCCCTTGTGTGTTCATCTCTTCAGCAGTTGAACTAGGTTGTTCTTGAACAGCATCTTTTTTTTTTTTTCTTTTTCTTTTTCCCTTTTTTTTTTTCTTGAGACAGAGTCTCACTCTGTAGCCCAGGCTGGAGTGCAGTGGTGCGATCTCAGCTCACTGCAACCTCTGCCTCCCGGGTTCAAGCGATTCTCCTACCTCAGCCTCCTGAGTAGCTGGGACTACAGGCGTGCACCATCATGCCCAGCTAATTTTTTTTTGTATTTTTTAGTAGACACGGGGTTTCACCATATTAGTCAGGCTGGTCTCGAGCTCCTGACCTTGTGATCCGCCCACCTCAGCCTCCCAAAGTGCTGGGATTACAGGCCTGAGCCACCACACCCGGCTGAAACAGCATCTTACCGCAGGGTCAGACTTTGTGTCTGCAGTGGCTGCTGTTGCATCCCTGTGGTGTTTACTGGGCTGAGTTCTCTCCAGTTGAAAGGCAAAATTGTTCAAGAGCCCATGCTCTTGCTGTCTGGGACAACCATCCAGCCCTGGGACTTCTGCTTTTGCTGGAGCTGGAAGATGGCACCAATGATGATGTTTGAGTGTGTTCTTGTTGGTACGTTGGAATATAAGACACATTTCCTGGCTGGGCATATGGCTCGTGCCTGTAATCCTAGCACTTTGGAAGGCTGAGGCAGGAGGATCGCTTGAGGCCAGGAGTTTGAGACCAGCCTGGGCAACATAGGGAGACCCTGTCTCTACAAAAAATAAAAATGATTAGCTGGGCATGGTGGCACACACCTGTAGTCCCAGCTACTTGGGAGGCTGAGGCAGGCACATTGATTTAGCCTGGGAGGTCGAGGCTGCAGAGAGCTGTAATTGTGCCACAGCACTCCAGCCTGAGTGACAAGTGAGACTGTCTCAAAAAAAAAAAAAAAAAAAGAGAGAGATAAGAAACATTTATTGACAGTGACCTAACTGTCAGACTCTGTGCTGGGTGCTATAAATAGGTGAAGGACAACTTTTCCTTACAATAATAAAAGAGAAAAACAATTTATAAAAATAATATAACCCAATGCCCAGTGAAGGAAGTCCCACGCACTCTAGTTACCAAATCTCATGACATGTATAAGAGAAGAAATTATTAGGATGACTTCTGTAGGATACAAAATTCTAGAGCTGGTAGAAAGTTTGGAGATTGTTCCATATATGGACTTTGCAACCCGCACTAAGCACTAGATTTTACACTGAGACCCAGTACACATGGACATAGATATGTAGCTGAAATATATTTTACAAACAATATTTCCTTGCCACGTGCAATGCCCTCTCACATATTCTATTTTATTCTATTATTTTAAAATGCTGTTTGCAAGCCACTACAAAATCAAACTGTTGCCTGGAGTTTGAAAACACTGATTTGGTGCAGCTCTTCACCTACGAATTATATCTCTGAGGCCCAGGAAGGCAGTGTGGCATAGCTCAAGCTTCACACCACAGTGGGGGCCCAGAGCTTACCGTCATTTTCTTCTCTTACCATGTTGGGTCACAAGCTTGGGAAAGTTCTTGGAGGTGAACACCAGCCAAGTAGAACAAAATGACCTAATGGCTGATGTCTGGATTGCTGGCTTCCATTCTCGAAGGGCAGCTGAAATATATCTTATGGCCTCATGTGGGCTTCCTTTTCCTCTGACCAATGGTTTGTTCTGGTTTGCCTGGAACTGAGAGGTTTCCTGGGATGTGGGGCTGCCAGTGCTAAAACCAGGACAGTTCCATGCAAACTGGGACAGTTAGAAGACATTTATGCCCTACTACCCATGGTAAATGAGGGAACACCATTTGACCTCCATGTGCAAACAGCCATAGGCACAAACAGCTATGATTTTGATCTTTGGTATGTGTTTTGACAACCACTGGGGAATGAATTGTCTCTGCAAGACAATACAAGCCCAGTGACATAGACTCTTTCCTGTGTGTACCACTCTTCCCTGTGCTACCAGAAAAGCCCACTTCGACCCTTCTCTACAATATTTTCCAGAATTGGCTTAGAAGTATTGGCCTAGGAATCCTTGTGTTTGCTTCTGGTTGTCTTAATAGGTTGTAGATATTCTCCCTCCTCCTCTCAACCCCAAGGTTGTAGATATTCTCCCTCTTCCCCTACCCAGGTTCAGTAACTTGCCCAAGGTTGTAGATATTCTGATGCAATGAATGAGTCTAGTGAAAAGGACTGGTTGTAAGAAATGTTAAGAAATGATGACTCAGCCAGGCACGGTGGCTCACGTCTGTAATCCCAGCACTTTGGGAGGCTGAGGCGGGTGGATCATGAGGTCAGGAGTTGGAGATCAGCCTGGCCAACATGATGAAACCCCATCTCCACTAAAAAATACAAAAATTAGCTGGGTGTGGTGACAGGTGCCTGTAATACCAGCTACTCGGGAGGCTGAGGCAGAAGAATTGCTTTAGCCTGGGAGGCAGAGGTTGCAGTGAGCTGAGATCGCACCATTGCACTCCAGCCTGGGTGACAGAACAAGACTCTGTCTCAAAAAAAAAAAAAAAAAAAAGAAATGACTCTAAGGGTAACAACAAAGAACAAAGATATTTGATTTGGATTTAAGATCTCACATTTCTTGTGGCCTTTTAACTTCCTGTTTTCCTCCTTTGCTCTGCTGGTTTAGCCTTTGTATGTGATGAGGAGGTTTCACTCACTACAATGTCACCTAGTTGAAAGATGACTTCTCTGTTCCTGATACAATAAAGGAATATTGATACATTTTTATTATTGACTATTTAAAAATATATCAATTATAGAGTGCTACAAAAAAACTGTATTTTTTTTTTTTGAGACAAAGTCTTGCTCTGTTGCCCATGTTGGAGTGCAGTGGCACGATCTTGGCTCATTGCAAACTCTGCCTTGTAGGTTCAAGCATTTTCTCTGCCTCAGCCTCCTGAATGGCTGGGATTACAGGTGTGCACCACCATGCCTGGCTAATTTTTGTATTTTTCGTAGAGAGGGAGTTTCACCATGTTGGCCAGGCTGGTTTCCCAAAATGCTGGGATTACAGGTGTGAGCCACCATGCCCAGCCCTCAGTATTGTATTTTGTAGATACCTTTGAGGTTATTTGAACCATGGGTCAGGCCAAGGTGGGGGCAGATGTGAACGTAAATGAGGCACTATTATGCTAGATACATTGTAAATGTGGACCCTAATGTACAGATGTTAGATGTAATGATGCTTATGATACGTTCTTCTTGCTTGTTTTGTCCCCTCTGTGGAGTGGATAGATTTACTAAATCAACCCTCAAAAATCACTTCTGGAACTATTTCTCTGGATTTGCTTTAGAGCCAATGTAAAAGCCATGTAAGAAAATAAATTCTTATTACATGGCAATCACATTTCCCTTTTGGTTTATAATCTAGGATTCTCAATCACCAACCAGTTCCTAATGCCCTTTTGTTATCTACAAGAATCAAATTTACCCTCCAAATATGAAGATTTGCCACTACAGCAGATATTAAAAAGAACAAGCCGCTGGCTCTGTGTAGTGTTTCTAAAGAGGAATTTTAAAATGCATTGAACAATGATATCATTGTTGGAATAAAGATGTAGCCTCCTGAGGTTTGTACTAATGAGGATGTGTAAGTTCTGATGTATTTGTTTAAAAATCTGTCACAGAACTTTAGAGTTTCTCTCTCTACAGACGCAATACTGCAAATAACTTGCACTGTGTGTCAGTTTGCTGTTGTTTGCATGCATAGCCTGTGGAAAT
Organism: Pongo abelii; assembly: GCF_028885655.2. Taxonomy (NCBI): domain Eukaryota; kingdom Metazoa; phylum Chordata; class Mammalia; order Primates; family Hominidae; genus Pongo; species Pongo abelii. The sequence goes on from NC_071991.2 coordinate 59,091,573, forward strand.
ATGTGAGTGGCTTTCTAAATGATTCTTAATGGAGCATGAACATTTTTCATAACTCAAAATCATGTCATGTGTTTCATTGGATTCTTCATCTTTTTGTGATATGAAAGTGTGTTATGTCAATCTTTTTCTTTCTTTCTTTCTTTTTTTTTTTTTTTTTTTTTATTGAGATGGAGTCTTGCTCTGTCACCCAGGCTGGAGTGCAGCAGCATGATTTCGGCTCACTAGAACCTCTGCCTCCTGGGTTCAAGCGATTCTCCCGCCTGAGCCTCCCGAGTAGCTGGGACTATAGGCGCACACCATCAGGCCCAGCTGATTTTTGTATTTTTAGTAGAGACGGGGTTTCACCATGTTGGCCAGGTTGTCTCGATCTCTTGACCTCGTGATCTGCCTGCCTGGGCTTCCCAAAATCCTGGGATTACAGGTGTGAGCCAGCGCGCCCAGCTATGTCAATCTTTGGACCTGTTTCTGGACATTGGGCCAGATTTGAGCAAATAATTTATTGGGCTATGGAATAAATCTTTCCTGAGCACTTACTATGTGCTTGGCTATATGGAAAAAATGATTTGAACGTCGCCATGGTTCTAATGAGTTAGATTTTCCTTTGTGTTTGAGGATTTCCTCTAACGTCAAGCATGGAAAGAAATTCAAACATTGTGAACACCATTCAAAAGAGAACAAAAAAATCCCCACAAGTCCTCTGTAAAGTGAAACCTTGCTTCTCCCAGCAAGCAGGATCATTCTCAGATGACATGGGGTATACTTTTCTTCCTTGAACTCCAAAGCATTAACTCATCTTGAACAAGCTTTACCTGGTTCAAATGCCTTTCATCTCAGATGCCGAGGCTCTCCATAAACAGCAATTATGTTTCATAATGTCCTCGTTAGTCCCACTTGATGGAGAAGAAAAGCGAGGTGGAGCAAGAGTCCACGACTTCCGGAGGAGCCACCAAGGAGGAATGATGCCCGTGGCCTGCTGAGCCAAGTTGCTCAGTCGGCTCCAGTGTAACAGCTTGGTGAATAAAATACTCTAGTTTCGTGATTTGATTTTCTGGCCACCTGGGTTCACAAAGTGAGCTTTTTAACACCCATCTTAGAGAACAGTAGGGAACTGTTATGAGGTCCTGGAAATCTTTCCCTAAACATTCCCTTTCTGTTTGTATGTAAGATTTTGAAAAATTGCTCTGGCCTCTTTTGAAATGAGAACAGAAAGACACATAGACCATATTTTCAGAACCCCAAATTGGGACACTAGTGTGAAAAATTATACATTAATTTATAGGAACAATGAAAGAGAAAGTCAAGATTAAGATTGTAGTGGAGAATCCTGAACACTCAGCAACCCTGGGCACAGGAGTGTAGGTGTCTTTAAGAGGGTTATAATAATAGATAATATTTTAGATCTACTGATGTGAACAATACTGCATCCAGCAAAAGTTGGTGGTGATATGGGACAGGGAATAGAAACATGGTGACCTTCAAAATTTAGACAAAGAGAGAGAATTTGAATACAAATTCATGATACTCAATGATGGAAACGAGAGGGAGGTTGGATAATCAGTCTACATATGCAAGGACTTTAAGCAAGTATACATAGTAAGCTCATTGTTTGCTGTGGATGATTAAAGATTTTCTGAGTTTCATGTATCATCAATGCTCAAACATAATTTAAGCATCACTTTTTCTTCAGTTTTGGGTGTTTTGGAAGCCGCTGTGATCATATAGAAATACATACTTTTGGAAAGAGCATTTCATTTGGCTCCCCTTTCTTGGAGGCCCTCTGGTTTCTTCTTTAACTGAGGTGGTCTCGCTGTAGACTACCACATTTCCCAGAAGAAAACAGCCAAGATGCTTTGGGGCGAGGAGTTGGGGGGAATGGGTAAAGAAAGGTGGAGGAAGAAAGGCAGAGAAAGAAAGGGGAATGGTGAAGAGGGTGTCTAGGGGAGAACTGTAGGATCAGCACAGCCATCATTAATTGCTCCTTTAGGGGAAGCAACTACAGATCCTCCTAAGAATATGTTGGGAGGTGCTCTCCTAATATGCCCAAGAGAACAGAGCTGCTTTGGGTGATCTGAATTATTGTAGTCATAACAATGATGATGGGAAGGTAATAACTCTCATAGTAATATCTACCTTTTTTTTTTTTTTTTTTTGAGATGGAGTCTCACTCTGTCACCCAGGCTGGAATGCAGTGGCTTGAACCCGGGAAGCAGAGGTTGCAGTGACCCGAGATTGCGCCACTGCACTCCAGCCTGGGCGACAGAGCAAGACTCCAAAAACAAACAAACAAACAAACAACACACACACATACACACACACACATACACACACAACAAAACAAAAAAACACAGTACTTGGCCTTGGAGGAAGTAGACTGAAGGGAATCTTATTTAAATAGACTTTTAAAAAAACATACAATGAAATATATATATATATACATATACAATGGTATATATTTTTTAAAAAACATACAATGGAATATTGTATAACAATGAGTAGGAATAATCTATTGCTTCTCACAACATGGATATTTCTCAGAGAAAATATCATGCTGGGTAAAAAAAGCCAGACACAAGGAGTACATACTGTAAGATTCCATTTAGATCAAGTTCAAAATGAGGCAAAACTAGTCTATCATGTTAAGTGTCAGGATATGGTTACTCTTGGGAGGGAATGAGGTGCTGGTTACATTGTTTCTTAATCTGGGTGTGTTTGCTGTGAAAATCTATAGTTAGTTTATAATTTGTATACATATATATAGACAAGATATTTAGTAAAAAATGCATGCATTTACTATTTGTAGAAAAGTATCCCCATTATACCAGCATGATGGATTTTGTTATTGCCATTTGATAAATGAAGAAACTGAGATCTAAGAGTTTAAGTGACTTGTTGAAGGCCACATAGTAACAGGTGACAGAGCCAGGCTCTAAGCAGGCCTGTCTGGCCACCAGGACCATGGCTTCGCACTCTCCCCCTGGGCTCTGACAGCTCCTCCCTGCCAGGTCTCCGACAGCTCCTCCCTGCCAGGTCTCCAATTCCTCTTCTCTTTGGCCACAAGTGGAGTTTTCCATGGAGAAACTTTTGTTTTTTGATAGGACAGCTACAGAGCTAGAAGGCCTTCCTCCCACCTAGATTACAGCTGGGGAGGATCTGCGGTGCAAAGTTTTTATAGGCCTGATCTAACACTGTGAGCAGCTCTATCGCGTTAGCTGTGGCCTTCTCTGTTGTTGGCAACTTCAGCTCCAAATTCCTCTGAAAGCTTCTGTAAGGGGAGCAACATTCGAATAGTTGGATGGTGTTCACCTGTCAGAATCTAGCTAAAAATAAAAAAGAGGTTTTAATGAGATGCCACTGGTGGCATAATATTAGCTGATTGACACGTTCTGGTTATTTCCAGTGAAAAGAAACATTTAAAGCATAGCTGGCCCTGTTGTCCAACATGGCAGTAAATTCTGGTCACTCATTAGTACAGTTCGAGCCAGAACAGGGGGTTATGCAAGGAAATAACACTTATGGCAGCTTCTACCTTGAATACAAAGGAAAGTGATATACAGTGATTACGTGAAATCTAGACATGCTTAGCACTGGAGAATTGGATCAACGCTGCATTAAGGCTGATGCTCTCTCTCATACACAGGAGACGTTAGTATGAGAGTCAGGCCAACATTCAGCTGGAAAAACACCAGAGCTATGTTTGGGCTGAGATCCCTAATGTGCCCTCCATTTAAAAATGCATTTTTCAATGTAAGTTGATTCGTTGAACTGAAATAGAATTTTAAGTGCAATATTGAGATCTTCTGAATAAATTTACTGGAAGTTCTTGAGGTTTTATTTCTCTTACGGTCAGTCTATTCCTAAAGTGCTCCTTTTCATGTGTACGTGTGTTTTTGAGTGTGAAATAGAAATCGATGAGTTTGGCTTAGTGGTCAGGATGTAAAAAGGTGTTGCCATAGAAACCTGAATCTTGACAAGAACACTTTGCCTGGGGCAAGGTTTTAGTTTTTGGCACTTCCTGTTTGGAAGTTCTAGACAAGAAAGTTTCCCTGTCTCCTGAGGGTCCTGCTGGCTGAAAAGGGTTCCTACAGGACTAGGCATGCTTTGACACAGGGGAGGCATTTCTCAAGGGTCACATGGATTGACTGAAAATGGGGCTCTAATTTGCTTAGGGAGAAAAAAACTCAGCAAATATTAATTAGTATTTTCTACTTAATTTTTAAATTCAGAGTTATTGAGGGGAAAAGGCATAACAGGAAGAAAGTAACAGAGCCTCTGGATCATACACGGTAGAGATATTTTAAATGAAAAATGACTTCCATCATAAGGTTAAATTCTTTTTCAGCATCTCTTCTATCACAAAAACTTCCAAAAGGAGATGTTCCATCTCCACTCAAGATGGACTTATTTATTCACAAAAGGTGGTCCATTAATAAACTTTGAGAGCACAGAATTTAAACTTTTATCGAAATCTACTTTCCTTAAGCTAATTTTGCCAATTAATGAGTGGAATTTACAGTAAGAACTAAAGTTGAGGGTAACATATTCTTTGGTGTAAGGCTGGCTTTTTTTTCCCTCAATTTTTTTTTATTGTGATAAAATACACAAATGTAAAATTTACCATCTTATCCATTTCTAGTGTACGGTTAGTGGTAGTAAATACATTTATAATATTGTGCAACTATCACCACCATCAATCTCTACTCTTCATCTTATAAAATGGAAACTCTGTATCCATTAAATAATAACTCTCCATTCCTTTCTTCCTCCAGCCTCTGGTAACTACCAGTATAAGCTTGGTTTTATAAGATTTACAAGAAATGGGTATATGAGACTTGAATGCTGATTTTTAGGAGAATGAGAAACTATTCCATTACATTTCTCCATTTTAGAAATTAAGGAGGAATAAAATTCTTCGCTTTTAAGCATGTTGGGATCTCTGGGGACAATCTGAGAAAGGGTTTTGTTTAATTGGATCTGAAATGGAGTGGCTGAGAACAGAGGGAGCCCTATTCGTTTAGGCAAAACAGAGACATCTGCTGGTGGATTGGCAGACTTACTTTTCCACAACTTTCAAAGACCCCTGAGAGGGTAGTATTTGCAAGACAGGGACAAATCTGTCACCGTTTCTGCTGTCTCGATTTTTAAAGAACTGTTGTCTAATCCTGGAATAAGAATGTTCATAAAAGAGAAGAAAATGTACATATGCAATTTACTAAGCTATGTTGCTTTGGTAAAACTTTTCTTGACTACTTTCTTTTCTTGACTATACCTGCATTGAAGAGCCAGAATTCTTTCAGAAAAGGATCACCAAGCTGTGGATTAAAAGGTGAACTTTTGCCTACACCTTTCAACGCACAGCTTGTGGCAAAAGGGCCCTCAACTCAAGAGCAGTTCCGTGAGAAGGGCTCACTTATTTCTAGACGAGCCAAACCGCACCCTGCTGTGTATGGCTTCTTGGGTAGGAAGTGTCTGGCTGGGGTCTAGCTCAGTTTCTCGGTGGGCTAGCTACTTAATGCTCAGCATGTTACTTTTATTTTTTTTTTCTTGAGATGGAGTCTCGCTTTGTCACCCAGGCTGGAGTGCAATGGTACAATCTCGGCTCACTGCAACCTCTGCCTCCTGAGTTTAAGTGATTCTCCTGCCTCAGCCTCTCGAGTAGCTGGGATTACAGGCACCCACCACAACACCCAGCTAATTTTTGTATTTTTAGTAGAGAAAGGTTTTTGCCATGTTGGTCAGTCTGGTCTCAAACTCCTGACCTCAGGTAACTGATCTGCCTCGGCCTCCCAAAGTGCTGGGATTATAGGCGTGAGCCACCGTGCCCGGCCCAGCATGTTAGCTTTCAAAGGGCCTAAGCAATACCCATTTTATATGGATTAAATGAGATTTGAGATGCAAAGGTCAAGGATGGTCGATAAGGGCCAGTTTCTTCCCTTCTCACACAGCCTTCCTAGCCACAGTCAGTATCTCTCAGTTGGGCAGGCTCCTCTAATCTCAGAGATGATGCTGTGAGAATGCTGGTTAGGATTCTCAACTCCCTGAACCAGCGTGTCCCTCTGTTAGCTCAGACACAACAAATGCCAAACAGAATTCATCACCTCTGTATCAGTTCGTTCTTGCGCTGCTGATAAAGGCACACCCGAAACTGGGACTAAAAAGAGGTTTAATTGTGCTTACAGTTCCACATGGCTGGGGAGGCTTCAGAATCACGGTGGAGGTGAAAGTCACTTTTTACGTGGTGGGAGCAAGAGAAAAATGAGGAAGAAGCCAAAGCGGAAACCCTGATAAACCCATCAGATCTCGTGAGACTTACTCGAACAGCACAGGAAAGACCGGCCCCCATGATTCAGTTACTTCCCCCGGGTCCCTCCCACAACACGTGGGAATTCTGGGAGAAACAATTCAAGTTGAGATTTGGGTGGGGACACAGCCAAACCATATCAACCTCCAACTACCTCCCTGACCTCAAATGGCTTTGAAGAAGCAAAAAGGAGCTATTCTTGATAAGAAATTGAGGCATCCAATGCATTGCCAGAGCCTGTTTATGTCACTAGAAGCATAGGTGGTGAAGTTGGGGCCTTGGTTTTCTTTTCTTTAGGATGGCGACAATCACACCCCTTCTCCCAGGTTTGCGGTGAGGATGCAGCGAGGTGAGCTCACAGGCTTGATCTCGAGGTTACCTCGTAGGTATGCTTACCTCACAGCCCCAACTGGTGAGCTTACCTTGTTGCATCCTCTAGGGCCTGGCCCAGAGGAGGTACTCAGCATGGCTACTTTATTTGTAATAATATATTCTGACAGCTGTGTCTTTTCTCCATTTCTGCTGTCTCCAGGCCTGGATTAATGCAGCCTCTGCCATATTGGTCTCCAGGCCTTCAAGCCGCTGCCCTCTCCCACTGTTCTTACAGGCTGTTGGCCAAGCTGATGCCCCTTAAGTTCACTTCTTGTTGGGCTATTTCCTAGTCAAGAAACCAGACAGGCTTGTTAAACAACCAGCTAAGCTCCCTAGCCTGTGTCTAAGTCCTCTGTACTCCAACTCTACCCCACAGTATCCAAATTTATGTCTTGCTAATCCCTGAGGCACAGTTTCCATTCCAGGCAGAAGGTCTCTGGGCACACCTTCTATATTTTGGTCCCAGGCCTTTTTTATGCCATTTCCCTTATCCTTCAGTCTTGCCTCTATCTTCAGAAGTAGCTCAAATCCCAACTCCACCGTGACCTTTTCTCTAATTCTACAGCCTAGGATGATTTTTCCCACAGGCTAATTCCTATTGCTTTAATACATCCAAATTCCTATTTGGATAATACATCCCATGCTGCACCCATCAGTTAGAATTTAATTGTCCCAGAATTTTTCTTATAAGCGTTGTGAAGTAAGGCTCTGTGCTGCTTTACCTCTCTGTGCCTCAGTTTCCTCTTCTGTGAAATGGTGATAATCATAGTTCCTGTTTCATAGGATTGTTATAAAGATTAAGTCAACGTATGTAAAGCAAGTGCCTGGCCCCTAGTAAGTGTTTAATAGTGTTAGCTATTATTATTGTTCTGGGAACATAAAAAGGGAATCAATACAGCTTGTTTGATTATCAGGCATGTTTTGTGGGGGAAGCCATCAGGTGCTGGACAGCCATCTGACCCAATATTGTGTATCTTTTAAACAGCACATTAATTCATCTGACAAATATTTATTGAGTGCCTACCATGTTCCAGGTAATACTGTACTGTAGGTGCTGGTCTTAGCTTTGTTTATTTTTGTATATGTGGCCAGCTAGCTATTCATATCTTGAAAAAACAGTGTAGGTCAAATATGGTCATCAAAGGGGCTTTAAGTCCAAGTTTTGGCTCCATCTGTGTGGCCTGGAGCACATAATTGACCACATGTGGGCTTTAATCTCCGCTGCATAATGAGCGCTGAAGTTCAGTTCTCCATCTTAATATTTGTCAAAAGAACTAACGATGCTTTAAGTCACACATTAGCCAGGCAGAGATGGGTCCTCTCTCTGTTCTTGTTCCCAGCAGGCCTGGATGTGGGATCTGCTTGTCTGGACCTGCACTCAACATGCTTGTTCTGTGACTATTAGTTAATCACCTTCTGTTTAAGGAAGGGCCTCTGAGGAACTCCCTGGCCTCATTCACATTACTACCCTTTTTGTTATTTTAGATGAATAGAAGAGAACATGATTTTGCTCCCCAAATACTATGAGAGAAGGGACGTGTCTACCTTCATCTATTTGTCATCTCCCCCTTTTATTTGCCTATTTTCTTGCCCTTTCGTAATTAAATTACACACATGCAAGCATATACACACAGCTCACTTATATGCTCCTTAACAGAAGGCCCTAAGATATATTTTTAAAAAATCCAAAACATTCCTGGCAGCGCCTAGCACACTCCTAGTCCCATATGCTTGCCTAATACATACTTGCTGAGAGATGGAAACTGCCCTAGTTGCCATCATGGAAATGGAATGCTTTGTTTTTTTCCAGTGATTTCCAAGTGTGGGTTGGTTGTGAACTCTACCATCTCCTTCTCTCCCCTTCCCAACTGAGTCAGAATTTCTGGAGCCAGGACCAGGAACCCGGATGTTTGACAAGTATCCAGGTGAAGTATCCAGCATACTGAAGTCAGAGGCCCAGGGAGCCTGGCCCACCTGTGTCAAACTCAAATCAACTACAGCTGCCCATGAGCTAGATGAGGTCTCATTGACTGTTGGCTCAGAACTGCAGCTTCACAGAAAGAGGCAGCAGATGCCATTTAGCTCTGGCTTGTCTGGCCTGGGTTGCCAGTGCCTGCTCCCTGTTGCTCAGTCCTGAAGCCTGGTGTTCCCATGCACTCCCTCAGTGGCCTCAGTCACCAATGGCTCCTTTCCCTTCAATTGTCAACCTTCGTCATGTGTGGCTTCCTGAATGAAGTTCAATTTCCCTTGAATATGTGATTTGCAAACCTGGGCATGATCTAGTTGCTTGGATTTTTCAGGACTAGATTGCTATATTCTGGGGAGTAACATATTCTAGAGCAGCAGATTTAAAACTTTCTGGACCATGACTTAGTTTAAGAACTCCATTTTACTCTGAGACTCGAGCTATATACAGATACACACACACACACACACACACACACACACACACATAAATATGCCCAGTGGCCAGGCACGGTGGCTCACGCTTGTAATCCCAGCACTTTGGGAGGCCGAGGCAGGCAGATAACTTGAGGTCAGGAGTTTGAGACCAGTTTGGCCAACATGATGAAACCCCATCTCTACTAAAAATACAAAAAAATTAGCTGGGTATGGTGGAGCATGCCTGTAATTCCAACTACTCAGGAGGCTGAGGTAGGAGAATTGCTTGAACCCAAGGCAGAGGTTGCAGTGAGCCGAAATCACACCACTGCACTCCAGCCTGGGCAACAGAGCGAGACTCTGCCTCAATAAATAAATATATATGCCCAGTGAACAAATATATCCATCATAAGTTTGTGCTTTGACATTTTCTATTTCATCAAGAAGACAGTCTTTAGGTGCAAAATCCAAATCTAGAGTCTCTGTAGAGAATGTGATGGAAGCTGTAGCTCTACCCCTCATCATTTTCAAATGATTTCAGGGTCTTCCATTGTGCCAAATCCCTATTAACTTCCGTAGGGAAGGCACCAGGCTCAAGAGGCCAAAGAAGAGACCCAGAGCCAGCAAATGACACACGGGGTTTTATTAAGGGATTACATACAGGGGAGAGAGTCCAGTGGCAGTGGGCTGGGCAGGAAAACCACTGCCGCTTGCAAACAGCTTGCAGAGTATATACCATTTCACTCAACACCCTACCCCCGAGGACCTCCACCTGGCAACCTGCATCTAACCCAAAACTCGGGGCTTCAGTCCCTGCACAGCCGGTGTTCCATGGGAGAGGCTGAAGGCTCAGATGTTCCTCAAAGACAAGGAATGAATCTCTGGCTTGGTCACGCCCAGATTCCCTAGTTCAGAACACACATTCAGGTGCGTCTGCAATACAGAGTCATCCTCAGGGTATGCTGAAGTTATTGCTCTCAGGTGCGTTTACCATACAGCAGCTTCCTAATCCATCTATAGAATCCAGCTGATAATGTACTTTCATGTCCACTCTGGAAAGCACACCACCCTGCTAGTGAAGAAGGGTGACATTAGGACAGACTTTTTAGAAGTAGATGTGGAATTATTTTCAAAATATGCTGCTTCCCGTCTCATACACTTTCAGAATGCCTGGGACAGGGTGGGGGTTCTCAGCCCCTGGAAGAGTAGTTGAAAGCATTTCAAGTGGATTTTCTAACCTCCCCACTGGCCCTGGGGGTGGGCGAGGCACAAACCCTCTGAAAATACCTGTAGCTGGGACCTACTTCCCTAATAGCAGCAGAGCCACCCTTAACATTTTAAAAGTGGACAAAAAGCTGAGAATCTTTCTGCTATTTATAGCAAAGTACTTGTAATATATTCCACAACCAACAGTGTGTGGTCACACCGTGGCTCCTTCAACCCTTAATAAGATTTTTTTTTTTTTTTTTTGAGACGAAGTCTCGCTCTTGTCCCCTAGTCAGGAGTGCAATGGCACAATCTCAGCTCACTGCAACCTCTGCCTCCCGGGTTCAAGTAATTCTCCCTCCTCAGCCTCCCGAGTACCTGGGATTACAGGTGCATACCACCACACCCAGCTGATTTATTTTATTTTAAGTAGAGATGGGGTTTCACCATGTTGGCCAGGCTGGTCTCGAACTCCTGACCTCAGGTGATTCACCTGCCTCGGCCTCCCAAAGTGCTGGGATTACAGGCGTGAGCCACCACGCCCGGCTCTTAATAAGATTTTTTAGAGACCTTTCTGCATCCACATATGTAAAGCTGAAACTTGAATCAGACTACCCAGTGTCATCTGAAGCATCTTTGAGGGATGCCTGCAAAGCTGGTTCCACTTGACCTGGCTACATCTTCCTCATGGGCCTTCCAAACACATCTCCCAGCTGCTGGCTTTCCTTTCCTCATGCCATTCCTTTTCCACCCGGGCTTCCCAACTTCCTTTCTGAACAGTTCTCACCTTCCAAGATTTCTTTACCAGAACCCCACGGACACTGTACTGCACAACTCTCTTGCTTGCATGATTGAAATTAGGCCTACTCATCTTAACTCCAGATGAATGGAGGGGAAGGACTAGGTCTTGCTCCTCTTTGGGTTTACCTCCATGCCCTAAGAAGAGCAGAAGCTCAATGAGAATTCCCCCTTGAAGCTCATACTCTGAGTTTAGCACCAGTGCCTTCTGTTAACCTCCCCACAGGCATCCAGAGTCGATGTAGCAAAAAGGTTGGGGGTGCCCAGAGGTGACATAGCAAAATGGTTATCAGCACAGTTTTGGTGCTGGGTAGTCTGAATCAAGTTTCAGCTTTACATACGCAGATGCAGAAAGGTCTCTAAAAAGTCTTACTAAAGGTTGAGGGGGAGAAACAAGTTACAGGACAGTGTATTTTGCTACCACTTATGAGTGAAAGAGCATGTACACACATGTTTGTTAATGCATGGAATTTCTTTGGATGAATCCAAGAGAAACTAGTAGTAGCGACTTCCTCCATGGAGAGAGAAAAGGAGATTTATTTGCTTATTTTTCACTAGAGACCTTTTGAGTTTAGTAATGTGTGCATGTATTGTCTAGTTTAAAACTTTGCATTTTAAAAATTCCAGCTTTTGGCAGCTGGGCGTGGTGGCTCATGCCTGTCATCCCAGCACTTTGGGAGGCCGAGGCAGGCGGATCACCTGAGGTCAGGAGTTCGAGACCAGCTTGGCTAACATGGCGAAACCCCGTCTCTGCTGAAAATATAAAAATTAGTCGGGTGTGGTGGCGGGGGCCTGTAATCCCAGCTACTCAGGAGGCTGAAGCAGGAGAATCGCTGGAACCCGGGAGGCAGATGTTGCAGTGAGCCGAGATCACACCACTGCACTCCAGGCTGGGCGATAGAGAAAGACTCCATCTCAAAAATAATAATAATAAAATAAATAAATAAAAAATTACAGCTTTTGTGCTCACTAGCCGTGTAAATTGTAGAAAGTTATTTGATTTTCCTAATGCTCAATTTCGCATCTGTAAAATGGAGCTAAGAAAGCCTATGTAACTGGATTGGGTAATGCATGCATGCAAATTATTTAGCAGACTGCCTGGCTCATTTATTGTATGAATTCATGAGATGGTAGCTATTATTATTTTGTTGGCCAACCCAGGTACTTAGAATTCTGTTTCTTGCCTTCTTATTTTAACCCAAAGCCTAGAAGCTTGGAAAACAATGATCATTACCTTGTGTTTCTCACATGTTGTAGCATTTGGTGACCTGCGCCAGGTCAGCGTCTGGTTGAGGGCGGTATAACCACATGGCCTGTGCTAGGAGCTGACCCTTCCCTTCATTTCTTCCCCTCCATCATCCTCCCTTTCCCTTTTTACCCTTAAGGCACTCTAATCTTTGTTCCTTCCAATGATTATTCTGTAACTTAATCCCTCAAAGACCCTCAGATGACACTAATGAGCACCTTAAAAAACTGGAAATTCTTGAATCAAAGCACAAGATTCTACCCAAGGTACTTAACTTCCAGTTGGTTGCTTTCGCCACAGTGAGAGAGCTCTACAAGCAGTGATTCATTTCAGTTCCTGTTGCCTGAGCCTATGTAACTTTATCAGAATTATTTTGAGTCACATCAACTCTCTGCCTTAATTAACTTTTTCTGCTAAATTGGTTTTAAGATAATGTACTTGCTTTTACTTAAATCACGGGAAATAGACCTTCTAGAGGTTACAGCTTGATGCAAAATGATTGTCAACTCTTGCTATTTAATATTTTTCTGAAATCTTTTGGTAGTCGTGGCCATACCAAAGTGGATTACTTTCCAGTCTTATTCAGGAACAAGATGTATTATTCTAACTTGTAATGGGGGACAGGGAAGTGTGGAAGAATAAGATTATGTGTCAGTGTCTAATCACATTAAAACATAACAACAGCTATATTTATTGAACACTTACTATGCACCAGACCCTGTGCCAAACATTTATTTATTCAAACACTTATTTAGTTCTCACCCTAGTTCTACAAGGACTTGTCCTCATTTTACAGATGAAGAAATTAAGGGACTTGCCTGAGGAGTTAAGTGGCACAGCTTCCACCCAGAACACTGGCCACAAAGCACATCTTCTTAACCAATATCTAGATCATGGATTCAGATGCTTTTTCTGTAAAGGGCCAGGCAGTAAATATTTTAGGCTTTGTGGAAATATCTTACAGCAGAAGGCAACTATAGACAATATGTTAAAGAATGGGCATGACTGTGTTCCCACAAAACTTTGCTTATGGGCAGTGAGATGTGAATTTCACACAATTTTTTTATGTCATTATATATTATTTTTCTTTTGATTTCCCATTATTTAAAAAGGTAAAAACCATTTTTAGCTTATAGGTACAAAACAGATGCTGGACCAGACTTGGCTGCAGGCCATAGATTGCCAAGCTCTGATCTAGATCATTGAGAATAGGACAAATTATGCGAGACTGAAATAATCACTGTAAAAGGACTCCCCATCCTATTCTAGATCCTTCTGGACGTTAGCCAGGGTCTAAGTCTCATGCTGGATGTTCCTTTTTTAAGAAATCACTTTCCACTGAATCTCCTCTTCAACCTCAGAGTCAGCCTGCTCTCCTGGGTTGCTCAGTGCCTCTCCTGGACCCCTACTTAGACTGCCCCTTCCTAGGCAGTTTTCCTTCCTGCCTCTTCCCCCAGCCTCCTATCTCCTTAGAGAACTGGTATAAGCTAAAGTGCTTTTTCAAAATCTCTATTATGTGTATTTGCATTTTAAAGGAGGTTTCTGGATAGGGCAATTCAAAGATAGAACTCTGGAGCATTTAGCCTGGGAAGATGGGTGTGGTGCATTTGGGGGTTGTGGGAGAAGGAACTTTTGTGCAGAGAGATTCTTATCACCCTTACAGTCATACTGAACAGAGCCTGGGAGGCTGGCCCTGACCAAGAGCCCCAGGGCCTCCAAGACCTCTGGACTAGGCTTGGCTGTGGATAGGGAAAGGCTATTGCTATACTGTGGGAACCCCTAGGGGCTCTTTACCTAACAGCTGTGATTAATGAGTTGAATGGAGGAGGGGATGACTTCCTTCCTTGGCCCACTCAGAGTTCCCCGGAGGTGACAGCCACTCCAGGCACTCATCTCTGTGGCAGGAACCCCGTGGGAAGAGGTTGCATCAGCTCCAAGGTCTTTTCAGTTGTATCAGGTGGTCCTTAAGAACTGTATGTGGTTGAGACTCTGAACTCCCGGACACAGCAGAGAAGCAGAAAGTCGCCTTCTCAAAGGGGCACGTGCTCCCTGAGCTGTTTTATGTCCCTGAGCTTTCCTGTGTCTTATGATTGTTTTCCCTCTGCCCCCTCCCCAAATATCCATACGGACACTTAATCTTGTGTTAATTATGTACATGTTTCTGAGCCTACCAAATTCATCTGCATGTAGAAGTTTACTTTTATCCCATGTCATAGTTGTGGGGGCTAAGGCTCTTGGTTCTGTAAAGGTTTGCTGAAAATCACTGAGATGAGGCAGGTTGATTAATTGGAGAAAAGGCATATACATTTATTTAACATGCATTCACAGAAGCCTTCAGCATGAAGACTCAAAGATACAGGGGAAATTGTCCATTTTTATGCTTAGGTTCAACGAAGTATGGACAGCCATGTGGGAATATGATTGGAGGAAAAGGGTAGATCTAAGGCTAATAGAATGAGCGGGGAAGCTCAGCAAGAGCTGTCTGTCTAGATTCTCCCTGGCCTCTCTGAGCGCACATTTCTTCCTTCTGGGTGTGGGGCAGGACCCTCTCTGGAATGGGGGTCTTATGACCTACTATCAAACAGGGTAGGTCGGATAATTTATTTATGGCCAGTTTGAATTTTTATTATTTATTTATTTGAAACAGAGCCGTGCTCTGTTGCCCAGCCTGGAGTGCAGTGGTACGATCTCAGCTCACTGCAACCTCCACCTCCCGGGTTCAAGCAATTCTCCTGCCTCAACCTCCTCAGTAGCTGGGACTATAGGCGTGAGCCACAACGCCTGGCTAATTTTTCTATTTTTAGTAGAGATGGGGTTTCACCATGTTGGCCAGGCTGGTCTTGAACTCCTGACCTCAAGTGATCCTCCCGCCTTGGCCTCCCAAAGTGCTGGGATCACAGGCATGAGCCACCGTGCCCAGCCCATATGGCCAGTTTTTATACAGATAGGGTGGAGGGAAAGTTAAACTAATATTTTTAGGTTTTATGGCTGGCTTTGGAAAAGGCTTCTGGTTTCTATGGCTAGCCTCTGAGGAGAATGGGACTGAGAGACAGGAAGACAAGAGAAGGTCAGAGAAAATCATTTGCTTCTGAGGCTGCTGCTGAGGGCTTCATTTTGGGGTGTTGTTTTCTGAGCCCCAGCACAGTCTTTCTGGGAAGGTGGGAGGGTACCTGACTCCGTTTATTGTAGATCCAACTAAGACTCCATGGCTGTCCAGAGCTTTCTCAGTGGTTTTCTCATGGTAACTGCAAATGGTGAAAGGAGGATATTTAGCAGGCCTGTGCTCAAGGAATAGCAAGATAGAAGAAATGCCTGACTACTGTCCTCCCAGAGGTAGAATATTCCCAGGGAAATGCCTTTCTTTGTCAGTCTCTTTTCCTCTTTCTTTCTTTCTTTGTTTCTCTTTCTTTCTTTCTTTTCTTTCCTTCTTTCTTTCTTTGTTTTTCTTTCTTTCTTTCTTTCTCTTTTTTCTCTTTCTTTCTTTCTTTCCTTCTTTCTTTCTTTCTTCATTCCTTCCTTCCTTCCTTCCTCCCTCCCTCCCTCCCTCCCTTCCTTCCTTTTCTTTTTTTTGCCAGCTGAGTATATGCATGTACTTTTGGACCTGGAGAAACAATAGAATGTACTGTTGTATTTTTATTCTCTTTGATTTTCTAAATTCCAGAATTTTCCTTTTCCTTTTTTGGGGAGGAAAAAAAGTAAAATAGTTAAACTGTGATATGATTTGACATTCCCCTGTAGCTTCAGAAAGGAAATTTATATAATAAATATCTGTCTTTGGCCCTTTTCTTCCTCCAAGGTCAAGTTTGGTTTTTAGATGTGGCTTATAATATCTTTATATTGTTAGAGGGTTTGAAACTCATCAATATTTGAACAACATCCAGAATTGGATGGTGTGTGGGTTGTGTTATATTTGGCCTCTGTGTCTGCCTCAGAGGTGGGGTTTTTAGGATGGATTAACACAGAATGTTAAGCCTAATAATGAAATTGTGGATGGTTCTGAGCTTGGAGCTCTCTATTCAGACTTTCTGCCACAGTGTGGTGGCTCCATTCACCCCATGCTGCTTTTTCTAGACTCGTCTTCACTTACTGCACTCACAGATTCCAATTTCTATTCTTGCCTGAACAGAGGAAGGGAGCCTTGAATACACAGGCAGGATTAGGCACATGAGTGGATAACCCACTTACAGTAGCCCACTTCCAGACAGCCCAAATTCTAGAAGAGCATCTAAAGAGGGATGGGTATTATTTAAATTTGTTCCCATTTAATTCTCTGCATCCTTGGTCTAAGTACAGCTGTGTCACTGTGGTGATGTCCCTTGCCTATTTGGGATGATGATTGGAGCTGGGATGGCATATGGTAATAACAGATACCATTTATTACTGAGCATCGACAGCAGAACTAAGAAGATGTATATGGGTTATCTCTTTAGTCCTCACAGTAACTCTGCAAGGTGGCATTTTCTTCATGCGGCAGATGGGAAAACCGAGGCCAAGAAGGATTACTCAACTTGTCCCAAACCACACAGCTTGAGTAGCAGGGCTACTCCAGCTAACTCCAGCTGTCTGCGCGCTTTCAACTCTGTTACCCCGCTACACCTGATCCCGCGGGCACAGGGCATGCGCGGGCGGTGTGGGCGCTTCGGCTCCTTCTCCTTTTGTCTGCAGCGAGTGATCCGCGCGCCCCCTGCCTGAGTCATCCCGACTTTGCTTTGTTGCATTGTTGGCGAGCCCTCTACTGCCCGAGTAGTTTGTTCAGTGCACAGTAAAGAGCTCTTTAGTTTTATTGAAATTATGTTTATGTTAAAATTATGTTATCCAAAATCTTGGATTACAGAGCAGCAGAACTGTTTGCAAGGACTACTGTTTAGTGAGTTGTTACAGAAACACCTTGTAAAATAATGAGTTATGTGAGCTGGAAGAATCAAAGACTTGGAACTGGGCAATGTAAACACTTTATTCCTTATTCCCGCCAGTAACAGCTGTAAAATGATGATAGCGCAAGTCTCTTGACTTTATTCCCTTACTCTGATTTTTATTTTACACTACATTCACTTCTAGATCTTGTTGCTAGTTTTTAAAAAAATTTTAATTTTTTTTTTTTTTTTTTGAGACAGGATCTTGCTCTGTTGCCCTGGCTGGAGTGCAATGGTGAGATCACAGATCACTGCAGCCTGGAACTCCCTGGCTCCAGCAAGCCTCCCACCTTAGCCTCCCAAGTAACTAGGACTGCAGGTGTGTGTGCCACTATGCCCAGCTACTTTTTTTTTTAGTTGAGATTGGGGGGAGGTGGGGAGAGTCTACCTATGTTGCCCAGGCTGGTCTTGAACTCCTGATCGCAATGGATCCTCCCACCTCGGCCTCCTGGTGTTAGAACTACAGGTGTGAGCCACTGCTCCTGGCCATAGATCTTTTTTTTTTTTTAATACCTCACTCAATTTTTTAGAATTTTTTTTTAATCAAACATGATGGATTTCACATTGTTTTAAAAAGTAATTGGGAAGGAATACTGTTTCAGAGGACAGCTTACAGAAATCTCTACTATATGACACAGTTTCTTGTTGGTAAACACCATTAAAAAAGTTCAGAAGATTCCATGAGAACTTATAAATTACCCATGGTCTATTTAGAATCCTAAACAAATACACAGTGATTTACAGTGAATTGAGAGAGGAAGATCGAGGAAGAAGAAATTTTAAATTTGCTTGGCTCTTTTCTTTTCTTTTCCTTTCTTTTCTGAGACAGAGTCTCACTCTGTCACCCAGGCTGGAATGCAGTGGTGCTATCTTGGTTCACTGTAACCTCTGCCTCCCAGGCTGAAGCAATCCTCATGCCACAGCCTCCCAAGTAGCTGGGATTACAGGCGTGCACCACTAAGCCTGGCTAATTTTCTTTGTATTTTTTGTAGAGACGAGGTTTCACCCTGTTGTCCAGGCTGCTTTCAAACTCTTGGGCTCCAGCGATCTGCCTGCCTCGGCCTCTCAAAGGGCTGGGATTACAGCTCTGAGCCATTGTGCCCGGCCCCCGATTTTATTTTCAAAAATACATTTAGTGACAAAACATCACTTTCTACCTACATACTTAATTTTGGTTTCTCTCAGTTTTATTTTGTTTTTGACACATTTAAATTCCCTAAATACTGTAATAAAAACATTCTAAATACATTCTAAATATTTTAAGCCATTTTTTCCCTCTCTCCCTCCTTCCCTCCCTTCCTCCTTCCTTCTCTTCCTTTCTTTCTTCTTCCTTTGTTCCATCTTTCCTTCTCCCTTTCCCTCTCTTCTTCTTCCTTTTAATCACAAGGTGCCTTCCCCTGTTAGGAATGAGAAAATCATTTTGTAAACATATTAATTTAAAAAATTTGTTTAGAGATGTCCTTTGAAATGAAGCTTCCATACTTTTCATACTTTGGAATTTTTCAAAAATATTCGTCTTGAAGGAAGTCTTGTTAAAATCTAAAGGACTGAGAAACATATTTTAGTTCTAAGGTGTTTTTATAGAGACTCTGATAGCAAATGAATTGAAAGAAATACTGCTTTACGCACTATGGAAATGCAATGATTATCCTGCTGCCAACGTAACCTGGAGTGATATATAACCACCTCTCCCTGGCCTGGGAGATTAATGAAATGACTCTAATTTTGGCAACCCTTCACACCAAGAGTGGGTAACATAACTCTAAGTTGATTTGAGCAAAGGGCAGAGCAGACTTTAAACAGAGCATCATGGCTTCTACTCACTTTGGTGACATTCGGAGTGCTATTTCAGCCGTATATGATGAAGGTTGTCTGGGACCTCCTCAGCCTGTTTCCATGCCTGCACCAAGATGACACTGTGACTGCAGTCCAACTTGCCTCCTCTGTCAGATGACATGCCCTTCAGATGATTGCATTTGCCAGTTAATAAACAGTCACTTTTTGAAATGGAATCTTTCTCTGTTGCCCAGGCTGGAGTGGTATGATCTCGGCTCACTGCAACCTTCTCCTTCCAGGTTCAAGCAATTCTTCTGCCTCAGCCTCCTATGTAGCTGGGACTACAGGCACCTGCCACCACACCCAGCTAATTTTTGTATTTTTAGTAGAGACGGGGTTAAGCTGTGTTGGCCAGGCTGGTCTCCAACTCCTGACCACAGGTGATCCACCTGCCTCGGCCTCCCAAAGTGCTGGGATTACAAGCATGAGCCACCGCGTCTGACTCACTTGATGTTTTGATCAATCTTATAGGAATGTATACCTTGTGTTTTAAGATTCAACCATTTTTTTGGTTACTGCTTCACTTCTACCTCTTTCAGTTATTCATGCTACCTAAGTCAAAAGGGGCTTCTCCTTTGCAGCTGGCCCATAAGACTCTCAAGGCGATCTGCTTCTGTGGTAGCTAAGAGAATGAGCTTTGGAGGCTCACGGGCTGGGTTCAAATCCACTCCCATCAGCACCTCATGAGGGTGTTATAATGATTAAATGAGGCGCTATGTGCAGGAAAACACAGTGCCTGGAACAGAGAAAAAGGATTTTAGTGTTTTTTTTTTTTTAAACAAAACCTTCTGAATATTTGATTCAATGGTTTTCTTCTAACAGCTTATATTATCAGAGCCCATTGATCATAATGGCCAATAACATCATGAAAGGAGACATGGCACTTCTGGTGGAGGAACATGACCCCTCCAATAAAGCTGTCCTGTCAAAACATCAAGCCCATATCTATTCAAGCCTCCGTGTAACTACCACTTCTCAGAAAATAATAGAGCACAGGCGGCACAGCCCAGAACATGGGAACCCCTAGAACAAATGACTCAATGTCTTCAATAAGGGAACAGCCAGAAAAAGTGTGTGGGGAGGGAACCTCGGACTAAAAAAATGTCAGTGGGATGGCAGCCAACTGCCACATGTGGACAGGTCCATTTAGGAGACAATTGGGAAAAGTAAACACTGACTGGACACTTGATACAATTAAAGACTTATGGTTAATTTTTAGTAGTTTTTTTTTTTTTGAGACAGGACCTCACTCTGTTGCCCAGGATGGTCTTTGCTCAGGCAATCTGCTTGCCATGGCCTCCCAAAGTGCGGTGATTACAGGCATGAGCCACCACACCTGGTCAATTTTTTTAGTAGTGATAATGATTTTGGATTGGTTTTTAAAAGGTCTTTATTTTTAGAAATGTATATGTAAATATTTTAGAAATATGCACTTAAATATTTATTTCAAATTTACGAATGAAATGATATCATGTCTGAGTATAGAGGGAACAAGACTGGCACTGCCTTGGTAATTGTTGGAGCTCCACGGTCAGTAGATGGTGGCTTATCATGTTGTTCTGTCTACTTTTACGTATGTTGAGATTTTTCATGAGATGAACTAAAAATGATCAAAACAAAGCAAAATAACTACAACAAAAACAACCATGCCAAAATCTAGTGGACCCTCAATATAAAGAAGCACATTCCCGCAGTTCCTCCACCTGCTTTCTGCCCAAATCATGGTGCCTGTTTCTAGGTCATTGATTACAAGAGGCTTCCTTACTAGGGCAGGTGATTTCTCCCATCATGGTTTATTATCCTTAACAGAATTTGAGAAAATGGCTGTTTCAGGTTGGTTGCTGTCACCTGCCTCTGAGGTCAAATACTGCTATCAGGAGTTGACAGTTGCTATTTGGCTCCAAGTACTTGAGGTCATGGTCATTCCATTATCTTTCTAAGACTGCAATTTTTGAACGTGCCTTTACTGGATATCAGGTGCTCGGTTGGTTGTCTTTTTATAGATGGCATCAATATCAAGTGGCATATAAAAGCTTTCCCAAACCATGATTGCCTTATTAATCAATTCATAAAACTGATCAGAAAAGTGTGAGGGTATCTATTAATGTAGTAGTTAGGAAATAAATCTAAACCCTACCTTTGTCTGATAAGTAGGTTTTAAAAAAGGAATGAGGATGAAGTTCAAACAAACAAATGCATCTTATTATTTAATTTGCTCTTCTCTCTCTTGACCTATAATTTTTGCTCCATACAATGTCTTCAGTTAGCAACTAAAAATATTTCTCTTTTCTGAGTGCAGATAGCCATAATTCGACAGTGTGGGCTCCTTTTGTTATTGCCTTCATCTTGGAGAAACTGGGCATAGATTTTGGGGTTATTAAAATAAATTTTGAGCTATCAGATTAGATATTTTTGAATTAAAAAAATCAATTCAAATGGCCAGGTGCAGTGGCTCACGCCTCTAATCTCAGCACTTTGGGAGGCTGAGGCGGGCAGATCGCATGAGCCCAGGAGTTCAAGACCAGCCTGACCAACATGGTGAAATCTCATCTATACTAAAAATACAAAAATCATCCGGGCATAGTGGTGTGCGCTTGTAATCCCAGTTATTGGGGAGGCTGAAGCATGAGAGTCACTTGAACCCAAGAGGTGGAGGTTGTAGTCCTGGGTGATGGAATGAGACTGTGTCTCAAAAACAACACAACACAAACAAAACAACAATTCTTTTGGCTTAAATAAAATTCTGCCTTCATGCTATCACATTTAATCAAGATGGGCAGCATGCATCTTTCAGAAACACTGATCAGTTTATCAGGACTCTGGACTAAAACATTTACTGTTTAAGTCAAATAAAATACTTATTAAAATCACTACGTTGGCTGGGCACGGTGGCTCACTCCTGTAAACCCAGTGTTTTTGGAGGCTGAGGAGGGAGGAGTGCTTGAGGCCAGGAATTTGAGACCATCCTGGGCACACAGTGAGACCCCATCTCTACAAACAATTTTTAAACATTAGCCAAGTGTGGTGGCACATGCCTGTACTAGCTACTTGGGAGGCAGAGGTGGGAGGGTCACTTGAGCCCAGCAGTTCAAGGCTATGATTGCACCACTGCACTCCAGCCTGGGTGACAGAAGGAGACCCTGTTTTTATAAAATAAGTAAATAAAAATAAAATCACTATATTGGAGATTATTTATTAAAATTCATGGGCATGCTAAAAGTTAATATTATATTTGATTAGTAAATGACACATTCTATCAGAGAAAGAAGTATAATTGTTATAATTCATTAACAATTCCACATATTTTATGATGGATACTAAATTTCAAGAATTTAAGAGTTTCTGATCCCTACCAGCCTTGGAAGTTTCTAGACCCACAGAACATTCTGTCACTCTCCTCCACAAGCTTGACTGTATGTGTGTTTCCGGTTCCTGATATCAAACCCAATGCATGCTGGTAATTTTCCTCTCCTTCTCACGGTGGGCTCAGGGGCAGTCTGGTTCTACATCTGGGTGGACTAGAAGCTTCTTTCTGTTTCTCTAATTCTTCCACATTCTGTAAGAGCTGGTTTAAATGTTATTTCTTCTGTGAAGTTTTCTACTTTGTTACCACAGCCCCCACCCCGCAGCTGAATTAAGCTCACCCTCAGCACTTCATCTGTTGTGTAAACACTGCAGATTTAGAGTTTAGATCATCCTCACACTCAGCCCTGGGCATCCCAGGACTTGGTGGCTTGCCCCTCTTGGCAACCCTAGGGCCCAGCAGGGTTCCAGGGCCGCCATAAATGTCTGTTGAATGACGGTGTTTCCTGCTTTGGCTTTGACCTCCATTTTGTCTTCTGAAGCTTTGCCCTATGCTTTCGAAAGGGCTCTCCTTTCAATTATCCCCTTAACACCTCTTACCAGCCCTGAGATGTGGCTAAAGGAGCTCTAACAACTCTGAGTTGTTAGAGGCAGGCAATTTACCTTACCAAGTCCTACAATCAGTTTCTGGAAGAAATCTGACTACTACCAGGTCTCTCTACTCTCCTAAGACAGGTGCTTTGTTCTGTTTTTTGTTTGTACCAAGCAGTTGTCAAAATAACTTAAATATTAACATTGCTTACATATCCTTCACTCCTGAGAGACAGACAAGAACTGAACCATCGCTCATTCCTCTATGGCAATCCTAGGGCTGACTTTGGGACTATATCCAAAACCTCAGGGAGGCGCCTGGTCTCAACTCTCTCCATAGGATTCTGAGGCTCTGGAAAGGGGGCAGCAACCTGACCTGAGTTGGGTGAATCACCCTGGGCTCTCTGAGTTTTCAGGTACTATGTGCTACCTTGATGAGGGGAGTATTTGAACTGAGGAAAGGAAACTATGTCACAATGTCTTACATTTCTTTTTCTGACTGCTGTCATTTTTCCCTAAAGTGTATCACTCAAATATGACAGATGGAGCATCTCCATTTCATAAGTTGAAGTGCTGAGACCTGGGCATGGTGGCCATGCCCTTTATGAAGGAGAGCATTGCTCAAAGCCTGACAGTCACTGATGCAGGTCTGAAATCCCCAGCCTGCCCTGCCTTTTGGGGTACCAATGGGACTGATGTTTCAAGGCTGAAGTTTTAGATGCATTTCCTATGAACATGCTCCCATCCAGCTAAAAAGAATTAGAGCAAGGACTCTGTGTGTAATTCACACATGACTCTGCATACCAGTTTATAATAATTGTGTAATAAAAATGGCTTAGCTGAGAGTTGCTATGCAGCACCGTTTAGCAGCTTGCTTCCAATATTGCATTTACAAAAATTACATATTTCATATAATCAGGCCTGTCTCTTACTTAATCATCCCACATATCATATAAATCTTTAAAATGGACAGGTCTATAAATCACTAGAATTTTTCATTTACCACTTATTCTAAGCCAGGCAGTTTCTTATTTAAATTGCCATACGAATAAATCTAATAATCCTTATTCACTTACATCATCTCAAACTTTAAATCTTATTCTAGCTGAGGTCATAAGTGAAATCAGTATTGAGGGCAGAACTAGCAGCTGTAACAACTATAATAGCTTGCCAAATTATATTAAAGGGCCTAAACAACATTAAAAAAATGAGGAAAAATTGAATTACATGATTAAAGTGTGATGTGCTGAATCAGGCAAATGTGGGGCCTAAACAGAGCTTCTGCCTGGGGTGTCGCTTCCATGCGGGATTGGTGCCAACTGGAAGAGAGAGCCACTTGCCTAAATCCTCTTATCTGCAAACCTTGATTAAAATCTAGATCAGGGTTTCTCAACCTTGGCACTATTGACTTTTTTAAAAGAGATGGAGTCTTGCTTTGTTACCCAGGGTAGCCCCAAACTCTCTGGGCTAAAGTGATCCTCTCACTTCAACCTCTCAAGTAGCTGGGACTATAGGCGCCCCAGCACTATTCACATTTGGGGTCAGACAGCTCTTTGTTATGGGGCCTGTTCTGTGCATAGTAGGATGTTTAGCAGAATCCCTGGTTTCCATCCGCTAGATGCCAGTAATGCCCTCTACCCCCAGTTGTAGCAGCTAAAAATGTCTTCAGACATTGCAAATGTTTACTGAAGGACAGTCACCACCACTGATAACTACTGGTCTGGATAATGAGACAGGATTGGATTTGGGCCTCTCCCAGGGATGTTGGGACATCTCTGGGTCTTCCAGGGAGACATATTCTGCACTGTGCCCCTTTCTTTAGCCTTGGTTTTGTGGCATTAGAGGACAAACAAGGAGTTCAGTGTGTATCTCATTCAAACAGTGGTCCAGGAGAAGAAGCAAAGGAGAAGGAACCATAATAAGGAGAGCAGGGAGAACATTCAGTGGACAGGACAACTCTGAACTCAGGGCAAAGCGTCTCTGATGTTGAGGACAGATCATTTCCTTACCCTTTCCCATTGAATTCTCAGCCCGCTCTATGCCCTTTATGAGAATATAGGGGCATCACAGACCTGACATTCACAGCAGCTCATGGCATGACTGTAGAGTAAAAATGATTTTTGTATGCACCATAAGTAGTTCAGAAAGGTGATGTGATTTTTGTAGTGATCAAAGGAAAATGGTGAATGTTTGTATAGGGGACATTTAAATCTCAATAATTGGCTTTTGAGAAACTTAGCATTATTAGGCATGTACCAATGTTGAGAATGAGGGATCTGGTTTCCTCTCTTCTTATGGCTGGTAGATTGTATCTTATGATGGCTGGCAGAGATGCCAATAGTTCACCTCCAAGCTGGGGAAGGAACTGGCTGCAATTAGTTTCCCAGAAGGATTCTGCCAGGTCTTTGACAGACTAAGGAGTTATTCCCCATATAAATCATTCTTGCTCTGCCATCTTAAATGCACATGCTATTTTAGAAGGGCATCCATCCTACATCACCTAAGACCAAATAAAGCAAATAGTGCCATTACAATTTGGAGATGAAACTCACTGACAGCTCAATGTAACAGAATGCCGGGGGGAGGCATTTGTAATTATAGGTTGGCAGTACCTCATGCCTAACTAATGGGAATGGTGACATCATTTATACCGAGGATCAGAAAGACAGAACCAGGAAACAAAATTAGAATGAAATTTGTTGTGTCCAGGAAATCTGCTTTTTGAAAGGTTTTTGATCAGCATTGAGAATGGCAAAGTCGTTCCATTGTCTTAAACCTATGGTGACTTCTGACTCATTGAGCTGTCAAACCGATTCACTTTGTATAGGAAAGAGACCATTAATCCAGCTCAATTTTATGTGTAATTTTTGGGACCTCATTTCATCTTTCCCCTTTATTTCTCCATATAAAATATTATTTTCATTCATATTCTTTAAAGATGAACTTAAAGCTCCCAGCTATTTCATTTAGTCGTCCTACAGAAGATGCAGATGATGACTTCTGGTATCTTCCCACCTAATTAAAATGCTCCAGGATGCCTGATATTTAAGATAGCATTATTACTCCAACAGTAAAGAGTATAATTTTTCCTCACAGCCAATTTTCTGTATCTCCTTGAGTAAATAGAGACAGGATGAGAAGCCAAGGAATAGCCAATGCTTTCCTGGTGTAGCTGGTTCCCACTGCCAGGGTGAAGTCATTATCTCAATTTCCACTTTATCTTTCTATTAGCTATGAATATTAGCAGTAATTGGCATTGGTGGTTTGGAGTAATTTCTACATGTTAGGCACGCGAATGTGTTTTTTGGGTTCCAGAACTAATATTTGGCGACTCCAAGACCAGGGATAAAAATGAAGAGATGGAGAGACAAGATTTCCTGGCCTCTAACTGGCAGCACCCGTGGACTCTGCTCGTGACCAGACTCATGAACGCTTCATCCAAGGTTTCATGTCATCAGTATGAGGAACCTCTCTGATTTGAGAAAATCTTTCTTAAAATGGGCTTCTAGTGGTAAAGCCATTGTCTTTTTAGGAAATCATCAAATACCTTAAAACTAGACACGCAATCAGCTGTATAACTGACACACTCACTAAAGCAATCCTTTATCAAGTAAGATGATGGAGTCAGTGCCTGTTTTATTGACAGATCATTTTGTATCTTACATAAAATATTTTGCATTTTTAAGGACCCCTTTTATTCTGGGAGAGCAAACACTTATAGGCCAACGTTAGCCTATTTTTCTTGGTCACCATTGATGCTGATGGTTGATATGCATACTCTGAAGTTGGTCACCTGTATCAATATGGAGGGATAAAGACTGCTAGAAGGTTCACACTAGAGGCCCACGGAATGGGTCATTGCTAAAAAACAAACGGGCTATGGTGATTTGACTGGTTGCTACTTGGCAGTAGAGTCTACATCTTTTCTGTTACCCATGTCCACACAGGGCCTGTTACATATAATAACAATAATAACTTGCATTAAGCACCATGACGTGCCGGCGGGGAGTGCTCAGCACCACATGTGTAACCCATTTAAATCTCATGACAGCCCGGTGAGGTCATGAGCTGGTGATTTGCTCATTTGCTCTCAGGTCCATTCTCTGCCCTTTTCCTGCTCTGCTCCGTACCGCAGCCATCAACATTTCCCAGGCTCCCTGGCTTCTCTTTAGGTTCAGCCAATAAGAGGTGCTGGCAGAGGCTGGAGGGCAGGAAGAGGGAAGAAGTGAGGGGATTTATCCCTTTCCTGTGCTGATTCCAGTGCTGACTCCAGGAGCAGCTGTGTCTCCCCTATGGCCCCAGTGCCCAGTAGCCCTGGCTTTTGGGCTCTGCTTCACCACCTGCTCTGGTTGTCCCTGCAGCCCTATGGATGGTGGTGGCTTCCTGCTGCAGCTCGTATCCAGGTCATCTCACCATCCCATTTAGCTTCCTCACTCTTCCCTCACCTAGGGAACCAATTCCACGTATTAAATGCCCTCTTTGAAATGCCTAGAGTGGTTTCTTTTTTCCAGGTTGAAACCTGACTGATATAGATGTTAATAAATTACCTAAATTCTACATATGAGAAAACTAAGGCTCAGAGAGGTTAAGAAACATACACAGGCCTGGTCATTCAGCCCATGCCTCTTAACCATGAAGCAATCTTGCCTCAAAATACAAATAAAGGCTTGGTGCGGTGGCTCACACCTGTAATCCCAGCACTTTGGGAGGCCGAGGTGGGAGGATTGCTTGAGCCCAGGAGTTCGAGACCAGCATAACCAATTTTTTGTAGAGACATGGTGAAATCCTCTCTCTGCAAAAAATACAAAAATTAGCTGGGTGTGGTTTGGTGCACCTGTAGTCTCAGCTACTCAGGAGGCTGAGGTTGGAGGATCACTTGAGACTGCGAGGTGGAGGGTGCAGTGAGCAGACATTGTGCCACTGCACTGCAGCCTGGGCAACAAAGCAAGACTCTGTCTCAAAAAACAAACACACAAACAAACCAAAACAACCCCCAAAAACAAAAAAAGTGTCAAGTTGTCAAGTAACTAATGAAGCAACTCAAATTTAGATACATCAGACTTGGAGACATTGGGCTAAGAAAACTTTTACTATACTTGCATCTTTGCTAGAAGATATGTTTTAGCAAGTAGTGTGTGTGTCCTTCCCTCCCTCCCTCCCTCCCTCCCTTCCTTCCTTCCTTCTTTCCTTCATTTCCCACCCCCCACCTCTCTTTCTTTTCTTTCTTTTCTTTCTTTCTTTTTTGAGACAGAGTCTCCCTCTCTTGCCCAGGCTGGAGTGCAGTAGCACGATCTCAGCTCACCTGCAACCTCTGTCTCATGGGTTCAAGTGATTCTCCTGCCTCAGCCTCCTGAGTAGGTGGGATTACAGGAGGGTGCTACCACGCCTGGCTAATTTTTTTTTTTTTTTTTTTTTTTTTTGCATTTTTACTAGAGACAGGGTTTCACCATGTTGGCCAAGTTGGTTTTGAACTCCTGACCTCAATGATCCACTCGCCTCGGCCTCTCAAAGTGCTGGGATTACAGGTGTGAGCCACTGTACCTGGCCAAGTTGTGCGTCTTTGTTTAACCATCATAAAACTGCCTTAATTACCTCACAGGATGATTCTAATATAAAATACAAGGCAAATACAAAGCAAGACTTAGCCACTTGGGTTCTCCCAAGAAACCATGCCCTGGAGGTGGAGTCTCAATTGTGCCATAAAGTTTATGTGGGAGTACCCATATAGGGGATTCTATATATCTCATTTTGGTTCAACCACAAGTTTGACAAATATTTTTGAAAGCTTGCCATGTGCTAGGCACTATTCTAGGCCCACAGATTTAGCTGTGAACAAAATAGACAAAAAAAAAAAAAAAAAAAAAATTACCCTCAGACGCAGCCCACTTTCTGTATTGTTTTGTTTTAAACATCTATATTATTAAAAATGCTATTTCTTAGGAATCTCAATGTAGAGATAGAGTCTTAAATATCAACTGCACTTTAAAAAGTGTCATATGATTGTTCTCCAAGAGCATTCTTTCTAGAGTTTAAAAACCAGGAAATACGGAACTTACCTGTGGGTTGAAGAGGGGAAAAGAAGGTGGAATGTTTGTCCTTGCAGGAGGTGATACAGTGAACAGGTTAAGAGCATGGCCTTGGAGTCACACTGTCCAGGTTCGAAGATCCATGGCTCCGCTTACCAGCTGTGCCCCCTTGGGCAAGTCACTTAAGTTCTCTAGGCCTCAGTTTCCTCATCTCTAAAATGGGGATGGCAGTACTGGCAAACTTAACACACAGAGTTCTTGAGAGGGTCAAATGAGGATACATGTAAAGTCCTTAGAATGGTGAGCTAATAGCTAACATGTATTATTTTCACTTTGCAAGGATTAATTGAGATAGCAAATTTCATGGTGGTCCCTCAGGCCAATTCTTGAAGCTTTAAACCGAATAGTTCCATTAATGTGGATAATCGATCATTTTCCTTAGACTCCCCACCTTTGGATTCCTTTCTTCTCATTGTTAAAAATTGTCCCTGTCTTTCTTTCTCTTGCTTGTCACTCTCATATCCTTGTGCTGAATAATGAATAATGTCCCTTCTTCTGAAGTATTTGCACCAATGAATATACTTTTTTATTTGGGCTTCCACCAATGAGGTTTTATTGTAGTTTAATTCAGTCCAAAGAGTTTTTCTTAAGTATCTACCATGGGCAACTGGATCACTGAGACATTCACTGAGGTGATAGGAAGAGGACTCCAACTTAGTCATAATTTACACAGAGCCAAACTGTCTGTAGCCATCTTTATCATCTATATTTACTGATTGTTTCATTTACTTCATTCGTGATCCACCTTGCACCAGTTTTTAAATCATTTATTCAACAATCAATCACTTTCTTTGTGTTCAGGCACTTTGCTGGTTTCTTGGGGTACAGAGGTAAACAAACAGGCATGACCGCTGCCTTTCCAAGCATCTGAGGGGTTGGATAGTGCATTTGGTTGCATGAAAGAACACTTTTTTACTTAAGCAGTGAATTTCCCCTGCCCCACCCCCATAGGCTATGGGAAGGTCCACTGGGTGTATGGAGAGATATTTCAACACTGGGAAGGCTAGAAAGACAGCGCAATGTGAAAATGAACTTTGCAAGCATCATCTCCACAGTGTCTCGGGATCCTCAGAGCTGCTTCTTTCTTGGGGGAAGTGGGATGGGCTTTTGCACCCTGGCCATGGACAGTGCTGATGGGTTAGAGAATGGTATCCCTCCTTGTGCTGGAATCCAATCAGATACATTAATCTCCTTGGGGGACAAATCAAATTAATCCTCTCTCCAGATGGCAGCAAAGTGACAAGAGTGCAGAGATTAAAAGAGATTGTGAGGTTATACAGTGACAGCACCATCAATCGGGTTAGGAAACCCAGCACTCTATTTTCACCAAAGGTAAATGGCACCATCTCATTTTTTGCAAGTCTGATAGGTTTGGGGTTCTGGAGAAAAGCCCATTCCTATTCACTTCCCTCAATTTGACCCTTTCAATTTCAGAATTTCTATTTCTAAGGAACTATTTTCATTTATCTGTTAAATACTATTTCTTTGTGTTTTCTTTCTCCCTTCCCTCCTCCCTCCCTCCCTCCCTCCCTCCCTGTCTCTCTCTCTCTTTCTCCCTTTCTTCTTCCTTCCTTCCTTCCTTCCTTCCTTCCTTCCTTCCTTTCTTTCTTTCTTTCTTTCTTTCTTTCTTTCTTTCTTTCTTTCTTTCTTTCTTTCTTTCTTTCTTTCTTTCTTTCTTTCTTTCCTCTTTCTTTCTTTCCTCTTTCTTTCTTTCTTTTTTTCTTCTTTTTTTTCCCGTAGTGTTGCTCTATTGCCCAGGCTGGAGTGCAGTGGGCGATCTTAGCTCACTGTAACCTTTGCCTCCTGGGTTCAAGTGATCCTTGTGCCTCAGTCTCCCAAGTAGCTAAGATTACAGGCATGCACCACCACTCCTGGCTAATTTTTGTAATTTAGTAGAGATGGGGGTTTCACCATGTTGGCCAGGCTGGTCTCGAACTTCTGAACTCAAGTGATCCACGTGCCTCAGCCTCCCAAATTGCTAGGATTACAAGCATGAACCACTGCACCCGGCCTGTTAAATGCTACATTGATCTCTTTGTGCCAAAACTCTTCCCTGATATTATCATTTTTATTTGTATTGAATTTTCTAATACATTGTGGTCTCTGGGTTCCTGGAGAAGCAGACCCCGACTCAGAGATTGGCATTGCTGCTTAAAGTGTCCTGGGGGTCTTTTCTTCTCATTGGCGTCAACGCTGTGTGGGGAAGGGGAGGCTGGCGGCAGTGCAGTCACAGTGTGTTGTGACTCAGCTCTAGCTGACTCCATGGCTCTAAACCTGGAATGGCCCTTTTGAGTTGTCCACCTTTTTGGGAAGAAACTGGGCTTTTATACCCCGAAGTCAACCAGCCATTGGTGCAGGCTGCCCCAGGATGCAGGCACGACCTTGGGCAAAATGGCTTTCCTCAGCCGAGCAGCTGGGAGCTGTCAGCTTACAACCCTCCCCGGGGGGACAGCACCTTGGGTCCTGATGGAGAAATCTGGGTGGCACAGCACAGCATTCATGACAAACATTTAGCAGAGACCCTTAGGATAAACTACACTTGAGAAACTCTTTCTTGATGCCATCAATGACATTTTTTTTTTTTCTTTTTTTTCCTTGAGACAGAGTCTGGCTCTGTCACCCAGGCTGGAGTGCAGTAACTTGATCTCAGCTCACTGCAACCTCCGCCTCCCAGGTTCAAGAGATTCTCCTGCCTCAGCCTCCCAAGTAGCTGGGATTATAGGTGGGCACCATCACACTCTGCTAATTTTTATAGTTTTAGTAGAGACAGTGTTTCACTGTATTGGCCAGGCTGGTCTTGAATTCTTGACCTCAGGTGATCCACCTGCCTCGGCCTTGCAAAGTGCTGGGATGGATTATAGGCATGAGCCACCTGCCTGGCCCATCAATGACTTCTTAATGATCTCCTCCAAAGGCATCCTTAGTTATCCTTTATCTCTTAGTAGTGTTTGACTATA